>NC_052545.1:5600714-5919285 GCF_016699485.2 Gallus gallus
GCCACCATCATGAAACTCAGATGTGTTTCACTCAAAGCTCCAGCTCTCATCCCCCCAGAGATCTCACGGAAGATGAAGATGCCATGGCTTCAGCATAGGGACCTATGGGAAGCCTGGAGAAAGAGCTGTAAGGGCAGAACCAGAGCCTTCTGCAGCAGCAGATAATGGGCCAGATCAGCTACTCCTAGAGGTCTCCTTTTCCTGCTATGGGAAGATGAAAAGGCATGAAGACAACATATCTTTTTTTGGTTTTCTGACCTCAAAGCAGTCCTGTTTGCACTTCCTAGCCCAGACCTTGGTAATAGCAAGGAGATAAACACATGTAACATCATCCTCTCCTTCATGTCCTCAGCATCAGAGCCCCAGAGCAGCACCTCACACAGAGGAGCATGCTGGGTCAGCATCTCTCCTTCTACCGAGAAGGTGATGAATGGGAAGAGCAAGCAAACAACCCGGGGATGGAGCAAGATTTATGGTCAGCATTAGGAACAAACCCAAGGAGACACAAAGTCTGCAGGTGGCGGCTGCTGCAGGGAAGACAAGTGCTCCATCCCGGGATCTGATGGGAACGATAAGAGCAGCTCTGCCTCAGGACAGAGGAACAAACCAGATTGCTGCTCAGTGTCTCTTTAACCTTCCTCCTCTACAGATTGAAGGTTCAGCATTTTAGCCTAATGAAACACCAAGAAAGCCACAGAAAGTAATTCCTGCTAAAAAACCCCCGCAGGCAGAAGCTCCAGCTGCAATTCCCAACATCCCAAACCCACACAGAGAAAATCCTGCAATGCAGCTCAGTAACTTCTGGGGCTATATCTGCCCTATTTAGTCTCAAGTTTAGAAGTCACCAGATAAACAGACTCATTCTTTACCCTTTGTTGCACCATTGCACTCACATCTGTAGGATTTCTGCAGAGCCCTTGCTCAGCTATACAATTACTCTATGGTTTGCTCTTGGTACTAACCTCTGCAAGCATAAGGCAGGAAAGAATCCTCATACCCACAGGCTTGACAAAAAAATTCTGTTAACTCAAGCACAGAAGTAGCTGAACTCCAACAGAACCTAATCCTCTTTTTCCTATGAGCTGAAAACAGCACAGATATTCCTTACAGCTTCCTACTCTATGCTTTTCTTTCCCACCTAAGAGCAGTGTCAGGATGTGGTGTTTAAGCTCTTCTTTCTATAGAGACACAGCAAACTGCTCAGGATATACCTGAGTCTGCTATAACAAGCTGAAGAACCACATAAGGCCTAAAGAAGTAAAGTACAGGGGTTGTTTGGGTTTGCTGGGAGAGGTGAGTTCTGTGAGGTGAGTTTAATGAATGAGGTGTTAGGAAGGAATGGCAGGTGAGAGCTTTGCTTTAAGCATTTAGTAGATAATTAGATGAGATATTACTTTATGTCGTAGCTTGTTGTACAGAGCTCTGAGCGCACACACAACTCACCCATTCCCATTGCCTGTGATGAGCTGCAGCAGCATTGAGTGTGAGGGTGGCACCAGGGCTCTGCTTGGTCCTGCTGCCCTCCCACAGACCCTCAGGAACTCTTTGCTCTTTAAGTAATTTGGTGCCTTCTGGTACAGCCTCCCAATAACCCTCAGATGTACTCTCTTAGAAGAGCTATTGAAGAGTTCATAGTCCTGGCTGTGATAAACAACTGGTATCTGGCTAAATAGCTTTCAGTGCTATCAGTGCTCATTACACCTGGCAGAGCTGTCGGCTGGGCTAGAGCTTGGTGCTCTCAATGCCAAGTAGCCACAAAGAAACTAAAACCTCTGTGATTCCAGTTTTCTCTCCTATTTATTCCTCTTATGCATGCTTTGCTTCTGGTTAAATCCTGCTGTTGTGTGCTGTTGTTCTCATCTAAGTTGATTAAACTTAGAAAGCAGTTCATTGACTCTGAGACTACTTTAGTGAGCTGCAAAGCAGACGTTGTCTTATTTAAGCTACCTCTTCTTATTGCTGCCTTCTGTTTGTCAAAGCAACAAGCGGAGAGCAGGTTTTTCACAGTCCTGTAGGCTCAGCAGCAGGTATGAATCTGTGATGTAAGGAGTAGGAAAAACAGGTGAGGGGAGAACCTGGGAGGGCTGACTCAATGCCCTGAGCTCATTGCTGAAACAGTTTCACTGCTGCCAAACCCCTGCATGGGCAGGGCTCATTTCTGGTGCTCCCACAGCGAGCTTGTGCTGCCCTGCAGAGAGGATGTGCTGCTCCTACTGCTGCTCCCTGCTGTACAGCAAGTCTCTGAGCTGGACGTGGGGTCATGGAGCCTTTGCTCTCTGCTGAAGCCTTTCAACTGTGCTCTTTGAAGGTAGCCCAGTTCCTTAGTTTGATTTCAGCCTGCAGCAATAAGCCATTCCCCAGTAACCAAGTGATCACAGCTCTCTCTCCTGCCTCAGTGAAGGCTGAGCTGGTGCATATCAGGTGCTTCTTCCAGCCAAGCAAGAGCAGAAAATCTCTATTCTGCTGGCTTGCTTCAAATGCAAGTTCATCTGAACTCCAGCTCTCTGCATGTGTTTCCTCCTGTAAGTATACAGGATGGGACCTGGCAGCAGTTCTGTGCTGCACCTCTGTTGGACTTCTGTGTTCAGCCTGTTACAAGCCTGACCCGGCACTGAGCATCTTACCATGAGGGTCAAACCTCAGCGCATCACCCACTCCTGCAGACAGGTACTGCCCTGCTGCAGCGCTCCGTATCACAGCACTGCTGCCAGCCGTCCCTGCCAGCCTGAATATCCCCCTGTGGTTCTTCTTGCAGCCTGGTTTGGGGCGAGGAGAATTTCGGGTGAGTTTGCACCTCACCTGGCTTTCTAGAAGGATCCCTTTCTATCACGGTAAGAACAAAAGGAAGCGCTGCCTTCGGCAAGCGGGTTTCTTCCTCTCGATAACTTTTAGTTTTACAACAGGAACAGCCAGATAACATCGATGCAGATAAGGCAACCAGGCAACAAATAAAGCTAATGGGTTGTGTTTAGATGAGTTGAATGGAACTTAATGATTTTACTAAGAACCTATTCACTTACAAAGATTTAAAGTAGCAGATAAAATGCAGCAGATAAAAGATGAAAGTGTTAAAACAAATAGAAACCACTTAGCCAGGGAGCAATAGGGAGCTAAAAGGCTGAGCCTTTGGCTTGCACATGCTCCGCAGCCCTCGGTCCGTACCTCGCCCTTCATCCCAGCTGGGAGGGCTGGGGACTCCCATCCTGCCCCTATAGGGAGATGGCATTACAAAAGGAAAGGAAAGATGCTCACCTGCCTGTGAAGATGTAGGCTTTCAGGAGGGAGTCCACAAGGGAGGACTCTCCAACCAGAGATCCTTACCCCATTGCAGTCAGCCCTTAAATGGGGTCTAAGAGAGGTGCAGCCAGGCTTCACCCCTTCCAGTCACACAGCTGAATTGCCTTCACCTGTGCTCCCAGGGCTGACCGGGTCCTTTCCCAGGCGCTCAATCAGTGGTTCAGGCTGTGACTCAACAGTTCCCATACAAACACCTTTAGCATTTTGCCTTACAGATAGTGAATACCTCCCGTCTTTTTGCCCCTTGTCCTATCACAGCAAACCTCCTTGCAGGGAGGTGTTCCATCCCTGGGGCCATTTCTGTGGCTTTTCTCTGGACATCCTCCAGCAGTCACATCTCTCCTGCACAGAGCACTGCACTGCACTTTTGGGCACAATGCTCCAGGTGAGATCTCACAGAGCAGAGGGGCAGTTCTGACCTTGCATCTGCCAAAGCAGGGATGTGGGCAGAGCTTTTTCCCTTCTTGAGGCTCTTTTTCCTGTCTCTGACATCAGAGGAAGTTTTCTCACTGGCAGCTGCACTTCATGTGCCAGCCAAAAGCTGCTGCAGACAATCTGGGCACCCCAATGATTGCTGCCATCCGTTGGGCATGACAGCCTAATGCTGTTTGCAACTCCTTTCTTCCAGGGACAATTGCATTAAAGCCAGCTCACGCAGATTGCTTCCTTCCTCCGTCAGGGTGGAACAAGCACCTCTGTGTCAGCTCACAGTCCATCCCGATGGCTGCAGACCTTCTCCCACCCTTGGCACTGAAAGGCCATCAGTGGGATCAGCCACTCCTGTTTGTGATCCCTGATCCCACTGATGAGGATTTCTCTAAAGCTGAAGTGGCCCAACCAGGAGTCCCCATCACTTGTGCTTCCAGCCCTGGCTAAAAGCAGGGAGGGAAAAGCTTGGAAGAACTCCTGGGAAAATGAGAACGTCAGCACTCTTAAACTCGAGTTAAAAGCTTTGAAAGTGCAGAATTGTGAGTAGACACAGAGTCTGGCCATGAAGCCTGCTCCTTCCTGTCAGAAGTGCTCCTCAGACCACACACTGATGGCAGCCATGCACCAGGGTGGAGAACCGAGCTGCCAGCAGTGGAACAGAACGCTGCTGTGGTGATGCCTGCTGTTGTAAGATCCAAAGAGCTGCTGGGATAGGTGGATATCAGCTCCTCCTTGTTCTCCTGCCATGCAGATGTGCAGTGCTTTCTGTGCCAGTTTGGCAGCAGGGCTGCATGCCTGGGCTTTATTATATATTGCAGAGAGTCTTGCTGCTCTCCTGGGAATGGAAGTACATGGCTGGGAGGAGTATGCAATGCGGGAAACATAGAAAGAAATCTTGCCAGGCACACTGATTTGGGATGCTAGAATAACCACATTGAGTCATAGAGGCTCCTCGCACAACCTCAGCTCTAACTGTGACTCTGTCTTCAGTTGCTCTCCATTATGCTGAGGCTTAAGTGAGCCCTGAGCAGCTAATGCACTAAGTTAGCTCATTAGGAAATGGCAGAGTTCATTGCGATCAGGACCCAGAGGAGTAGTGTATCAGAGCTGAGAAAGGACATTTGTGCACACAGGGTGTTGGCAATGACTCCTGGCCAGCCATGCTCTCACATTTGTGATGGCTGAATGGCTCACGCCGGTTGTGGCTCCATTTAATATAACCCTCAGACGTTCCCGTAGCGTACAGCCCTGGGATCAGAACGAAGCAAAATCAAGCAGACAGAGCATGCACTGAGCTTAGCAACTTGATGGGTGCAGAGCCAGCACTGCCTGCACTGAGTCAGCCCCAGTCTGTTACTGGAGACGATTCAAATTCCATGTCCTGGGGATTTCAGACGTTAAGTGACAGGTCTCCTAATGGTTTGCACATTAGCAAATGTTTGGTCATAGGAATCTCTGGAGAGGTTGTGCTCTGCGTGCTGTGCTCAGCATCTCCCAGCACTGGGGTGTTCCGCATTGGATGACTCTGAAGTGGAGCAAATAGCCTTTATTTGGTATATTAACCTCGTCTAATTGAGTCTCTCTGCTCATTAAGAATAGCAGTTATAATTTATCAGCCATAAAACTGCTAACCACATTTGCTTAATTACTGGCAATGTCATTTGTTAGGGGGTTTGGGGAAGAAAGCAGTGGGTGTTGTGAGCTCTGTGAGCCAAAAAGCTCCTTCTGACCAAAGCTCCAGGCAAAGCATTCAGCATCACACAGTCCCCAGTACCTTCTGCTCATGCAAAGAGCTTCGAGTTCTCAGCACACACTGATTTCAGGCTGGAGCATCTCAGGACAGTGAGATAAATAAGAACCAGGTGGGCTGCCCCCAACATCTGCAGAGTGCTGGGTGTTTGTTGAGATCTGTTTGCTTGCAGCAGGAGCTGTTATCTCAGTGTGTTGGGCTGTTCCTCTCTTGTGCAGCTGCAAAAGCAGTGGTGATTCAATGGATGTCTGCACCAACTCATCTCAGGGCCTCTCTGCTAAACCAGCATAAAGAGAAGTACTGGAAGCTTTTTGTTATTAGGCAGTGTTGGTCAGAAGGCAGACTGCTTGCAAGCCACGTGTTAAGTTTTAACATGCAAAAAGAGCCCTAGCACTCCATATAAAATCCCCCAAATGCTTTCAGTCTCACAATACCCACTGACACTGGATAAAGTATAGTTTCCAAGTGATTTAGGAGTTGCATGTGATTCCGCTGTTATTGAAGCTGATTTCTCACCTTCTGCCTGGGATGTGTTTGGGTCCTCGGGAAGTGTCTGTTACCTTATCCCCATCTCCTGAGCTGCAGCCTCAGCCTGTGGCTGAGTGAGGGATGTTTATTTGTGTGCTGCCATTCGTAAGCAAATTAAATATAACGCCACTTTCTGCGCAAAGTGCCTCGTGCACAGCAAGTCCTGATGCAAGGAGCTACTTGAAGCAGGCACTTAGAGAAGCACAGCTGTGATAGAGCTGTGATAGGACATCACAACCGCGGAGCAAAGCGGAGCTTTCCGAGCCTTGAGCTTCAGGAAGAGTTTCTTTCAGGCTTCTTGAACTCACTGTGATCATTACTCACTGCAAATGACACTTGACAAGTTGTCGAGTGCCACAAGCCTGTGTTTTCATTACGCTGTGGAATTTGATTTGACTGGAAAAGTAGCGGTGGGAGTCCACGAGTGCAGCCTCCTGTACTCCTCACCTTAATGCCTCTGCCAACGAGAACTCAGCAATAGCATGGCTCCCACTGTGGGACTGTTAGCAGTCAGATCTGTGGTGCAGCCAAACTGGAGACGTTATTCCACCCGAAAAGGTGCCTTTGACCCAAAAGAAGCGACACTGATTTGATGGTGAATATACCCCAAAGATCAATATACCCCAGTGTTCAAATCTGAACATCCACAGTCTGTGCCCCTCCTTCCAGCTCAGCCCCAGTGGGCACGGAGCAGATCCTTGCAGAGCTGACCTGACTGACTGAGTGCTGCAGCACCAGGCGTGCTCTGCTCTGTCTCCGCAAGACGGAATTCAGATATCTCAGCTATGCATCACAGTTCCCTTTTATGACTTCTCGTGATCTTCTCAGTCCTAGAGTGCTAGCACTGTGTGGTCAAAAGTCTTGTGAATCCTGTGGTTTTTCCATCATGATGTGCTGAATGTGCAGTGCTTTGAAGTCTTTCAGCTTTTTAATCAGATGATTAAGATCGGGCTCAGCTTTCAGGTCGCTGCTCTTAAGTGTTGTGAAGGGGGGTGGTTTGTAATGGGGAAGAGAAACAACTTGGCGGATGGGCTTTTCATACCTTCCATTTTCCACGCTCTCTTTTTGTGCTCTCTGGAAATTGCAAATGCTCTTTGCTAAGTGCATCTCTGACAATGGTGGCTCCAGCTTGCTGAATGATACAGAGGTGTTTTAATATCCGATGGGGAAATTTCTCGAGTGATTCACAAAGGAGGAAATCCACCCCCGAGCAGCAGCCAGCACCAGGTCCCCCTCTGTGAGACTGAAGTGGTTCACAGCCCTCGCTCTGGCCTTTTGCATGGCAGAGGATTTCATTTAGATGAACTGCCTGGAATGATCTGAGATTAGATTAGTGCCCGTTTACCCGATGTCTCTCATGTTGTCCTCTGGCTTTGCAGAGCCTGGTTAAGGATCCCAGACAGGAGAAGAAGGGGGAGGGCAGGGCAGGTGCTACTCACTGCATGTACTGATAAATACGTCCATTGGAAAGCACAGAACTGCCCTCCAAACTTTGCTTGTATGGTGCAGCTCAGCCCCACGTATCCAGCAGAGCCACACCGGGTCTGAAATGCAATGCATTGCAAACTCCCTCACGTGAGATTTTACGGGTGTTGGAAAAATCCAAATACAGTTTGGTGACATGAATTTATTCAATGTAAATGGCACTGATTGCTGCCTGGAGCCATCAGACACATTGCATACCAGCAAGCAGAACATGTGCGAGGCTGAGATGGGAGGCCCGTCGGTCCTCTGTCTGTCACCTGGCATATGGGACTGGATTCACACATGTGGCTGCGGAAAACAAGTGCAGCCTGTGGTGTGAGGCTTCGCAGTGATGCAAACAGCAAAGCAGAATGCTCACATTAATTCTGGGAGCCGCACAATGAGTTCCCTCTGCCCATGGGAGCGGCTGTCATCACATCCCATCAGAGGCGGCAGTTCTGGTGACACGGCGGGGCTCTGCTGTGCTGGCTGCCTTTGTTCTGTTTGTTCGAGCAGAGGAGCAGTCAGTGTGTGACACGCAAACCCTCTCCCGTTGAGCAGAGCTGCTGCAGCCCCGAAGTGTCAGCGATGGCCGTGACTCATCCGCATCAATCCGGGACCTGAGAGCCCACGCAGTGTGCCGTGTTACTGATGTTAGTGGATCTGTTTCTGTTGATCCCACTTATTTTGTGGGGGCGGTACGCTCATGGGCTAGGCAGCACAGCCAGCACAGTCTGAAAGGTGAGCTCTGAGGGTGGCCTCGGGCTCCTAAAGCCTCAGACCTTCTACGTGGGGTTGCCAAGAGCCCTCCATCTCCCCGGCGCTGTCTGTGCTCTCTAGGCACACTGCTAACTCCCAGCACAGGGAGACAACACGTCATTTTATTTCCAATTTAAAGAAGCAGGAGGATGTAAGTCTGGGAAAAGCCAGGTGGGGCGTGTTTCATTGGAGTCCTCAGGAAGGAAAAAGTATTTTCTTCAGACACTCCACATGGAGACACGATGAGATTTGCCCCTTGTCCCAGGTCAGATGTTAGGAGAAACTTCTCAGAAAGAGCAGTCAGGCTCTGGCACTGCTGCCCAGGGGGTGGTGGGGTCACTGGCCCTGGAGGTGCTCCAGAATTGTGGAGATGTGGCACTGAGAGACGTGGTCAGTGGGCACAGTAGAACAGGTTGGAAATGGACTTGGGGATCTGAGAGGGCTTTTCCAGCCTTACTGATTCTATGGAGCACTGGGAGGGGAAGTGCAGTATCTCTTACTGCCATTTCAAGACAAGGAAGCCTGCAGCAGACACTCTGGACCAACGGTAACTCCCATCTAAATGCTATTCTCTTGCATTAAGTATATAAAACCCAGACCCACTTTCTGCACCTGCAACCACTTGGCAGCAGGAAGAGCCTCACTGTCTAAAATTAAAGGGAAATACTTGTCCCTGGTGGTAATTCCCAGACCACAGCTGTGCTTTAGGTCTGGGACTATGCTGTGCATACAGCTGCAGCACTGGGGCTGTGAAGATAAATTCAGATGCAGACTTTCATGCTGGCCTCACATCACATAACCTCACATCTCCTCAGGACAGGACTACACGTCCTCTGTGCACCCATTTATTTTAAGGTCTGTTACTTTTTCATTAGCCATTCTGGATAGATAGCAGAGCACTACAACAGCGTTGTAGGTTCACTCTGGCAAATGGAGAGTGGGCTAAGGGAGCAGGGCACTTCTGATGTTTGGGATGCTTCATTGCTTGAGGTCAGAAATCTGACTTAAAAGCTCGATATATAGGTGGTAAGAGAGCAAGTAGGGAAAAGTTTCACCTTTAATGACTTTTCAGGGAAAGATGAAGAGATACAGAGGATTAAGTGTTACGAGATTACAGCAGGAAAGAGAGAGAGAACACAGAAACCCCATAGCAACAAGGCTGGATTGAGATGGAGTTATTAAAAAAAAATACAAAAAAAATAGTCCAGAGGTAAATACAGTGTGAAAACAAAGTTCATGCTGAGGTGATCAGCTGAGACAATTCAGGTAAATGAGCGAGGAGAGCTGGATAAGCAGTCCTGGGAGCAAGGCACAGTGGTCTGAAATGAGTGACTTCTACTTTCCTTCTCACTGCACCAAGGAGAAGCATGGACATGCTGGGAGCAGCCTATAGTGTCAGAGATGATGCTGTGTGTCAAGGCTGTGCCAGGACCAACCAAGCTGATGCAGCAACCAGTTGTAGCTCATTGGTTGTTGGCCAACCCCACGTTTTGGTCCACCACAACAGCACAAGCCTCAGTGATATGTTTGTTACCTTGTGCTCCCAGCTTCTGGCAGGTTTTAGGCTGTTTGTCTGAATTTGGGCCCCGGTCCCTGAGGGTGGTGGTGGTGCATGAAGCCTCAGATGTGGTTCTGACAGATGGTCTCCAGACATGGTACTCACAGTATATTGATCTCCAGCAATATTGATCTTTGAAATTAGGCTATGTTTAGCTGCAGTTTGAATAGAGAAGGAGTAAAAAAATGACATCCTTGGCTCTGCTCTTACTCAATGGAAATCCGCCCGTTCTACACCATCCTGGGTATCACCTTAGAGAGCAACCAGAGAGAGGCCCTGATTTTGGTGGAGTCCATCGTGGCTCTGCTGGAATCCAGGAGCTGTGAAGCCACCAGTGAAGTACATTAATCCTCACATCACTTCCATCCCCTCTGATCTCCACCATTTGGAACCGTCACGTTCTGCAAATACCACTTGTACATACAATCCATGACTTTTCCTCTCACCTAAGGCCACTTTTATTGGAAGAAAAAGTGATATGTTTAAAAAAGGTGCTCCTTTACCCTAACTATTGCAGGTTTTCCTTCTGTACGCACATTCCAGCAAAAGCCTTTTTGTATCCAGCTGTTGAAAATCTGTTTATAGAGTGACCTGCATGACAACCAATGAATATTCATAACTGGGGACTTAAACAGAGGTGGCAACAAGTAAATATATTTTGTCACATTGTGAAGGCCAAACAGGCACAGGACGAGGATTCCTTGACCTTCATGGGCACGTGAATATTTGTTTCAAGCAGTGCAGAAGGAAAGCTAACATTTGTTATACTTTAATGGAACGAAGGGTTGGCCAAGAAAGGAGTATTTAAAGCTGAATAGTTTTAATTTGATGAATTGTCTGTCGAGGTATTAAAAATGTCAGTCAGTCCCTCAGGCTTAGTGACTAGATGTGCAGCGTGTTAAAAAACCCTGCATGCTGGGAGCATCACTTCTGTCTCTTGCTTTCTGGGAACAGCTGGCTGGGAGGACAGATTTTCATCTGAATTTGTCAGTCTTTGTCAAAGCATGACATGTTTTGACGAAGTGTGTTCAGAGGTGCTCTCAGCTTGCCTGGCTGCTCAGAAGCCCATTGCCAAGATGCGGGGGAAGCCCACGTCTCCTCAAAGAACAGTATGTAGATGGGACTTGGAGAAAGAGCGAGTGGAGCTTTTGGAAAATACAGCTCAATCCTGGGAAAAGTTTTGGGATGAGGAGAGGATCTCATGGGGCAGCAGCTGCGCAGCACTGGGGAAGATATAGATGGAGAAGAGCAGCTCCTGGAAAGCAAAGCCTGAGCAAGAGCTGTCAGGCTTACACTGAGCCGCACTGACTGGGCCATGCTGAGGAAGCAATGCCTTGGACACCAACAAGGCTGAATCAGGGCTGGATAGCAGACCCTATGTGTGCTCTCAGCTGCAGCTGAATGTTATTCTTCCTCCTCAGACCCCAGCTGGAGACAGGCATTTGTTATGCAACCAAATTCCCCAGACAGTTGTTTGTTGGAAAGGTCATTTGGCTGTCTTATCTGAAAATTGATGCATTGAAAGCTTTCCTAAATTTGCTCATTAAATATGATGCATTGCTACATTATCAACGAAAATGTTGGCAGGCAGGCTTCTCTCTGGAACATCTATTTTCCAGCAACCATAGTCCCAGTCCTTACTCAGGGGTAGCAGGAACAGAAGAGGGGCCCGTCTCACCCCTATTCAAAACCAGGACCCCAACTGTTTCACACCAAGTTCCTTTGCAAATTCCTGTAGCACATGATGTGACCCCATGGCTGCAGTTGCTGCTGTGACAATCCTGCCTGAGTGGTGGGGTCAGACCCACTGACCCCTCCGAGAAAAGAGTTGCAATAGGAAAAAAACTGAGGTGAGACAGATCTGAAGATGAGAAGAATGAGAGCCATGGAAAGGCTCCAACCTCATCAAGGTTGGAAAAGATTTATAAGATCATCAAATCCAACTGCCCATCCATCTTCACCATAAGGTTGTTGTGTCCAAAGTGCAGGACCTGGCTCTTGTCTTCACTGAAGCTCATCCCGTTGGTCTCAGCCCATTCATCCTATCCAGATCCACCCTTAGGGCCTCCCTACCCTCAGGCAGATCAACACTTCCTCTGAGGTAGGGATGTGATGAGCACTCCAACCCACACATGGTGCCTGGCAGTCTTGCCTTCTCTTCTTAGAGACATTTAGTGGTCACATGATGCTCCATACATCCATCAGGCAATTTGATAATGGGCATTTTAGTTACCACCACCCTCCCAAGAGGATCACCGTGCTGCAGGCAGACTTCCTGGCTCTTCCCATCCTCTCCTGCCAGGATGCGACAGCCAAACAGCAGTGCTGCCATCGGTACCCCATCCCTCTCCCCTCCGCCCACCTCCCACTGCCATTTGTCAAACAGCATGAGAGTCGGAAGTGCTTTGCGCTGAGATTTTCAATTAGGGAACACAAAAGCCTGTTTAATAAACTCTTAAAGACTTGTTAGCTGAGACATAATTAAGATTAATGTTGACTTGGGACCAGAGGAAACAGGGCTGAAAGTGAATCAAAGGCAAGCAGACAGTTTCCAGCATTAGGATAACGCAGGAACAGGTTTCCTCCTTGCAATATTGGGTAGTATCCTGTGCAGGCTTGACCTGAGAAATGGAGAAATGCTGTGCTGAAAGGAACCTTGCCCCTAAATCCCACCACAGCTTTGCATGCTCCAAGCTCTGACAGCAGCAGGTTTGGAATGAAGCCAAGCACTTCAGGTGGGCAGCGAGCTGATTGTTGGCTGATGATTTCTGGTGCTTCCCTGCTTGTGTGAGGCTGTGATTGCCCATAGAAGGGACGGCCAAATAAAGAACCCTGGCACATAAGCACAGCCACAACTTCTGCGCTCCCTGCTCTGCCACCAGTTCTATCTAGTTCCTTCTGATGCAAGTTTTCTTGGCCAATTCCACATATGATCAGATCTTACAGAGGAAGGAGAGAAAAAAAAATCTTTGCTCTCCTAATGCGATGTCAGGTCCTAATTCTTTCCCATGCATCTTCATTTATTAAATACCTTTTCCCTTCCAAAGCAGAAGATGTTCCTGGCTGATTTCATAAATCATGACAGTATAAGTGGGTGGTAAAATCCACCAGCAGTTACACACTGGTGCCAACAGATCAGTCCCAGTGCTCCCTCTGAGCAGTGTGCCCAGGCATTGTCTGGCCAACATTTACATTTCTACAGCCATTTACTTCTTCAGTTTAACGTTCCACCATGCTGCCCTTCCCCGGAAGAAGATACAGGAAATCCTTTGCAAAACTTTGACTTTTCTGGATGGTGAAATTCCACATTTAGTCTTTGTTAGGGTTAAATAGAAGAGGAAAGTCTTCACTGCCACTGTGCGTTGCCTTCAGCTGCCCAGTGGGACTCAGTTGCCCAAAGCCAGTGTCTGGATCTTTTCTAGATGTCCTTGTGCCTGTGGTGCAATCCAGCTCTGTGCAGCTCCTGTGCCTCCTGAGATACTGAACTGTCTATGGCTTCACTTCTGGGTATGCATACCCAAAACCATCCCCAAACTCAGGGGTTTGTAGTCAGCTCACACCTGGAAGCAACTAGAGCCACCCAGCACTGCCTCCATCAGCCAAGCACTCACTACTGCAGCACCAACACAGGAGGATTGCCTTCCCTGCCCCAGATCTGGTGCCTAGATGCTGTAAATACTCTCTTCTGACAAAGATCAGATTAAAATGGGGGAACAAGGGAGCCTGGGCAAGAGCAGTGCAGATGAGGCGTAGGATAGCACAACTGTGGAGCAAATAATGGTAGCAGCAGCAACTGGGGAAGAAGAATATATCAACAGGAAAACTTCTCCCTATAGAGCAGCAAAATATGTAATCACAAAATAGCACAAGAGAGCGGAAGAAATTAGGTCTGGAGTGCAGAAAGTGCTGCAGAAGGAGTGGATGATGGGCGAAGGCAGGCATGTACCAAGGATGGAGTAAGAGGGACGCATCCCAGAATGACAGCTGAATTGCACCCCATGAGCCAGATCCTGAAGTCCACAAATGTCCTGTTGAGGAGGTGGGAGTTGTTAAAGCATTGACTCCCACTCCAGCTCTCCAAAATCTCTGTGGAAAACAGTCCCCTCGCTGCTGAGCTGTAAAGCAGAGAGCTTTAGTCATTTTTGTTCTGTTACCTGGAAGCTTAAGACATGTCTCATCATAAACTATGCACATACAGAATGGGATGACAGAAATCTGCTGATGTTAATCACAAGCTGAATGAGGACAGAGAAAGAAGTAGATGAAAAACCTGAAATGCAGACAAGCTGCGGGAGCCCTCAGAACTGCCTGTCCTGCTGCCTTCCCCCATCTCTCAGCCAGTTCTCTCTCATTTACATCTTTTTCAGATGAAGACTGAGTGATTTTTTCATATTTGGTCAACACATAAGCATACCAGCACCACTCTGCCCTCCTGGGATGCCCTGCTTCTTCCACCACTGCTGCTTAGGGCACACAGAAGGAACATGTGCAACTCCAAGCACGAAGGAGTATTGTTCTGGGTACCTACACACCACAGCAATAACTGTACTCAGTAATAGCTGGCTTATCTCCAATATCAGTAGGAAAAAAAAAATCAAAATACATGAAAAAGGTTGAATAGCTACCGTGGGCCTGCTAGGCTGGATTTACATGGGTGGATTTGTGTGACAGCAAATTTAGGATTTAGACCATGGTGATACAATGCCAGACCAGTCTACAGCTTTTCCCATTACACTTCCATCCGGGTTCCATCAAATTGCCTCTATAAGCTGAGGTCTAATGGGATGGACCCATCCTTATTGACCCTAGGTGTCCTGGATGGACTTGGCACCCACATTAGTGCCATACCAACTTCATTCCCTGTCACAAAATCAATGTTTTTCTAAAATCCCTGCAACTCACTCCCCTTTAATGACCCCAGGGCCAATCCTCCTTTCAGCCACCTTCTTGAAAGTCCGAGACAGCCTTCCTGCTGCTCTTGATTTGCATGGATGTAACCTGAGGACAGAACTCAATTCACCATGCTCTGACTACTTTGATCATTCAGCCAAACCCCAGGGCATGATCAAAACAGACAGAAAACAAGAATATATTCAGAAATTTGCTCCAAAAAAGCAAACAAGAAGGGGGGCAGGGAAGAGAGTGGCTATCTATCACCATTACTGCATCAGTGCTGTGATAGCACTGATTTATCAATTGCTGAACAGCGCAAGTAACACACAAGAAAATAAAGCTGTGCAAAAGCCACTAGCCAGGCCATTTGATCCCAGAGGAGTGTTTCAATATGAAAGCTTTGCTAATTGGTCTGATTTGGACCAAAATGACTCAGGGAGGGCTCATTCCCACTACTATAGCAGCAGAGAGCCGGATCACACCAGTGGCAGCCAGAGGTGGGATGGCTGCTGTGGGGCTGAGGTTCCCACGGATGGCCTTCTCCTTCATGTGTCCACATGTTGCCACTCAGAAGTGAATCAGGTTGGATCCCAGGATCAATCTCAGGAGTTGGCAAACACAGAGTTAGTACCTCAGTGGGACCTCTTCCATCAGGTTTTTGGACAGATGATGGATTTTGTGATTAATAACATGCCCCTTCCCATCATCCTTCAGAGCATAAATTTCACTCGCAGTAAACTGAAAGGCTGAACACAACAGTGGTTGCATATAAATGCCTTTCGGGCCGGACAGGGGCATTTCATTGCTGGGGCTCTGCTCAAAACATTAACAGTGGACAAGGAGAAGAAATATGTTCTCTTTTGTTCTGTCATTGTTGTAGAAAAGGAGAATTAATAATCCATTTCTGTCAGTTTGGAAGCTTGCTTTGGCAGGTAGTGCTGCAGCCTGGCTGATAGCTTACTGAGCTGCCCCAGGGTTGAATTTTTAGAGACATCTCCTATACCTGAGCTTATAGGAGGTGTCCTGAACCTTGTCATCCAACGTGAAAGATGGTTAGATTGGGTCAAAGTCGTCTTTATTTTTCCATCTGTCTGGAAAACAGTTCCTATGGAAAGAGGAAAATGTGTAAATCCAGGTTCCATCCCAGTATTGAGTTGGATCTGAATGCATATCCTACTTGATTTCAGCAATTGAGAGTATCTGCAAATACCTTCCCTTCATCCCAAAAAACCCTGTTCCATTCATCTATCATTCTGTACGATCCTGCTCTTTGATAGCATCGATATCACGATGGGAAGCACAGCAGCACCATGAGAGTAGCAAGATCCTAAGCTGCAGCAAGCATTTGCTCAAATGCAACAGCCGTAGGCACAGGAATAAAAGAAAAAAAGCTGCTTACCTTTAGAAGGCCTCAGGTTTGCAGAGTTCTCCAGCAAAATATTCTCACCTTCACTGCCAACCCCTAAATGAGGCGTGGGAAGGGGTGGATCCTGGCTTCTCCCCTTCCAGTTACTCCAGTGCATTGCATACACCTGAGCTCCCCCAGGTTGGCCCTGCCTTCCTACCAGGTGCTCAATCACCTTTTCAAGCTGTGACTTAGCATTTCTGCTACAGTATCCCTTTACTTTTGCAAGCTTCCTTGTCCTTCATTGAGTTACCATTTGTCTTGCACCCCTCAAACCAAGCTTCCAACTCTTAATTGTTTCCTTAATTATTTAATTCCTTCAAGGGATGGCCTAGTTGCAGGTAGCATTTATTCACTGTCACTGTTCTGCCAAAGGAAACAAGACAGTTGTTGACTATGCCTCGTGCCTTCAGCACTCACCACAGATGCCTGAAGGCATAGAGCCAGGTACCGGTGATGCCACTGGTGGTAGTTAGATTGCTTCAGCTTTACAGCATCAGTTGTTTGAAATCTGCAGCTTTGTGACATCTGAAGAGTCATTATCAGCTGTCAGCTTCTGTTTTGCTAACTCTCACCTCAGTGCCACATTTGGGGCCAGTTTGCAGCTGGTGTATCTACCTCTGAAGGGCAGCAAAGCAAGGCTGGGGCCAAGCAGAGCTCCATTCCTCATTCTCTGTAGACCAGAAGAGCTGATGATGTTTGCTCAGCCTGGTCACACCCAGCCAGGGACACCCTGAGGACTGCTGGGTGACCACCGTTGCACTTCATTGTCCAAAGAGCAGAAGACACAGTTTGACACAGTCATCCTAAAACCCTACTCTGTCTCTGCTCAGTCTGTTTTAGCCAGAGATTTGCTCTAATGTGAATTAGAATCATGCCTCATTTTGAATGCATATAAAGAGAATTTGGCAAAAACGGCTCCCTGCCTGTTTTATGTTATTTTACCAAGAGGCAACTTATTTCTCCACTTTGTAATCCTTTCTGTACTTCTGCAGTGCAGTCATTTGTTTGCCAGTCATTAGCGACAAGCAGAGAATAAAGTCAGTCAATACTGTTTAGATAAGACACAGCGGGTTATAAAGCACTAGCAGAATCATTCCACTGGTTCTGCTTTGAGTTTAGTCATCAGCACAACCTGGCAGACACTGTAATTCACCCACAGAAGGTCCTGGGCACTGTGGTCGTGCTGGTGAGGGTTGTCTTATTCCAACAGTCCGGATGGTAGCAAATCTCCAAATAGTAAGAACTGCATGGATGTTGGATGCAAAACCTCTGATAAAACCAGACTGAGGGCCTAGCTATAGTGGTGGTTTGCAGGGAGGGGGAAAAACGATTTATTTTCCCTTTAAGTGTTACTTAAGACACATAGGCAGAGTTTTCAGGAGTGCAGAGCGCGTTGCCCTGCCATGGGCAGCACAGCAGCACCCACAGCATGGAGATGGGGGGAAATTGCAGACAGGGCTGGGTGTGATCAGACGTGGCAGCAGATAGGTAAGGTACATCACAGGGAGCCTGGCTGGCTGCAGGAACACCGACATGGGGCTTTGCTCCAATTTCAGCATTCAGGATGTCAAAGCTCCTGTTTCGTGCTGTGTGCTGGAATGCTCCTTCAAGTGCTTTAGAGATGAGATTTCCCAAGGCCTCATCCAGATTTCATTCCTCCTCTTATGTCACTGTGTACAAATGACCTGCATTTTCCCCAGAAAGTGAGAATATTATTTCTAGCCTATTCCACACACACATCTATAACCCCTAAACGCTGACAAAACTTATCTGGCTCGTGCCAGATTGTTTAATCATTATTGTAGCCATCAAGCATCGCCCACATCTGCTATTTGTGACACCGAGTACTTGCCCTGGTCCCAGGGGGCGTTGCTTGGCATGGCTTGTTGTCAGCCACAAAGCCAATGGATTTTGTGTTAATGCAGCCGGTGGGCCATTACTCAATCCTCCTCACCCCAAGAGTGCCACACCGAAACCCAATTTCCTTCTGAAGTGGTCCTTCTTGGAGAAGGTAATGACCAGAGTGTTTACAGTGCCCAGAGCCAGCTGCATGTTTTCTGGAGGTGCATTGTTGGTAAGAGCCACCTAATTGCCCATTGAGCACAGCTTTTACCAGCAAAGCCTCACTTGGATAAGGGGAAAGAGAGCTATCTCAAAGAGACATAAAATCAATGCAGCAAAACTTTTCATTTTCAAAAAAAAAAAAAAAAAAAAGATACTATTCCTGCATGACTTTGATAGAATAGATGTAAGCTTCCAAAATAAATAAATAAATAAATGTAAACTTCCAAAAAACAGATGCATGCTTCATGGTGTAAAAGCCCCTTGTGGTGGGACTTCGAAATATCCCAACTGCACAGGACAGGGGGAGATTGGCACTGAAGGACACAGTCAGTGGGCATGGTGGGATGGGTTGGGGTTGGACTTGGTGATCTGAGAGGGCTTTTCCAACTATAATAATTCTATGTTTCTATCAGAAGAAGTGTTGGGTTACTTTACAGGTGGAAAACATTGGAGATGGCATTGGAAAAGGCTGTAAGTTTAAAACCAGGAACTGAACCAAGATCTCTGGAGCCCTATGCTGCTGCATAAGCTCAAGCCCACCCTTTCTTCACAGAGTGCATAACAAGACAGAGTCATCCCCTCCTCATTGCTTCTGATGTTTTTATGGGAATATATTGCATTAAATTAAATGTGTTTGCAAAACAAGTATTTCTGCTGAAGTGCACATTTATTCATTCGCAGGACCGTGACCATTTCTCTGCTTAGTAAATAAAATTAGTTTTGATTCCTTTTAAATTAGAAGACAAATCAATCATTACCCTAATGGAAAGGCTCTTTCAATCTCATGAGTAAATGCTGCACACATTTACAAAATGTATTCTTCACTTTTTTTATGGTTGATTAATAGAATCCCAGTCCTACTGCCCCGCTCTGAGTCAAGAGAAGAATTAGAAAGAAATTCAGACACCTTTGAGTTTTTCCACATTCTGATGCCATTCCTGCAAGGAGTTTATCTTCAGTGCTTCACCAAAATGTGTTTCCTTTGAATCCAATAACGAGAGGGTCACTGGCTTCATGAGCAGAGAGATTGTGCTTCCCAGCATCCTTAATGACTTTCTGCTCATCTCTTGTGGTCAGAACATCAAATGGGTCATTGAAGACTCCTGGTGATTAGCAAGGTCCAGCCCTTCATCGTGCCCTGCAAATCTGCCGTCACACTGAAATCAAGGCTGATTTGCTTCACTTTGGCTCAGCCCTGAAGTGAGTGAGCTCTGGGTCAGCCTGGACATGCTGATGGACCCAGAAAGGATGTGAATGACTTTGGAGTTTGTTTTGCTCAGTGTATAAATTATTTATTTTGTCCAGAGTGGCTCTACACCTATGAGGACAGTCTCTTTAGCATAACCCTGAAGAACATTGTAGATTATATTCACTGCACAGTGACTCCATGGAATACATGCTGAACTGACTTGGAATCAGGGAAAAGAGCAGGGAAATTTTGCTGGGTACACAAAGTGCTTATAGTTTGCACTAAAACCCTTCCTCTGCGGTAAAAGATGATGCTTTTGTTAGCACTATATTAATGTTTATAAAGCATCTTGGCATGAAACGCTGTTGACTTTTCTTTCCAGCATGTTATAAAATCATCATGGAAAGAAAAACAGAGCATCCCTAATGCATCAGATTATTGTTACACTTCTATCACCTGATACTGCACCGTATTAATGTGATGGAGCAATAAAACTCTACGTCTTCATTTATCGCGCCTCTTTAGCTCTCTCCTGTGATCAGAGAGGTTTGAAATGAATATTAGCTTTTCCCTGAGGGGTGAGTAAGAAGCTACCCAGAAATCTCTGATATTTCTACGCTGCCAATTTTTGCTCAAGTGTTGGTCTTGTGAGTATTCTTCAGTTCTTCCGTGTTCTCACCTGATTTGCTGAGGAGTCTTTTATTTTCTTTGGTTTTCAAGTTTATTCTATCATTCACTTGTTGTTATAATGCTTAATCTCTTGGTGCGTGATTCATTCCAGCTATATGCTTTTATTTTTAAAGTAGCACTGACATAAACCCTTGTTTTGAAAGATGCTTAAAAGAGGTGTCCGATCCTCGGAGGAAATGCATTTGAGAGTCATGTCACAGAATCACAGAAGCAATGGATCATAGGTGTTGGAAGGGACCTCTGGGGATCACTGAGTCCAAACCCCCTGAAGCAGGTGCTCCAGAGCCAGGTTGCACAGGAATGCACCCAGGAGGGTTCTGAATATCTCCAGGGAAGGAAACTCCCTCTCCTCTCTGGGTGGTTTGTTTCAAGGCTCTGCCACTCTCACAATTTTTCCTCATGTTCTTGTGGAACTTGCTCCAGTTTGTGCCCTGTGCTCCTTGTCCTGGGTGACACCAAACAGAGTCTGGCCCCATCCTCTTGTCCCTCACTATTTAGCTATTTTTAAGCATTGATGAGATCACTCTCAGCCTACTCTTCCCCAGGTGCACAGCCCCGGGGCTCTCAGCCTTTCCCATCAGGAGGTGCTCCAGTTCCCCACCATCTCTGCAGCCCTCCGCTGGGCTCTCTCCAGCAGTTCACTGCCTGGGGCAGAGGAGCCAAGCACTGGATGCAGCACCCCAGGTCAGACAGAGGGGAGGAGCACCTCCCCCACCTGCCGGCCTCACTGTGCAATGCCCCCCAGCATCCCATTGGCCTTCTTGGCCACACTACTGGTTCATGGCCAACCATTGGTCAACTGTTGATGAACTGTTGATCAACAAGAACACCCAAGTTCTTCTCTGCAGAGCTCCTTTCCAGCAGCTTCACCTGTAATCTGAATGGATTCCCTGCTGCTTTCTCTGACCATTCCCCTACATCACAGTGGGGTCTTGCTTCTTCCATAGCAAATATTAATACAGCCTATGGCTGATGAGAGCCACCAGCCTTGCTCACCTTTACTGCTATGATGAGCACTCCCTTCTTCATCCTGTTCATTTCCCCCCATGCTCAAGAGCTCAGCTGCTCCAGAGGCTTGTGATGGACGAAGGATGGCATGGATGTATCCTGCAAACTGCACTTCTACAGAGCGAGCTACTGATGTTGTGCATGCAAGGCACCCTCCCTCTGTGAGAGCATCAATTATTACCGCTGCTTGCAAAGTGATCTGTGAACTAAAATGGGTTTTCTAATTCTGTCACTGGAGAAGAACTTCTGGCTAATCAACTGGAGGCAGATGGAGTTGGCAAAGATGACATGAAGGCCTGCGCTAATTACTCCATGTGTCTCAAGAACTGATAAGAGAGTTGATTTATACCTTGAACAGCCTGATAATTCCAGAAATAATAGATTTCGCTTGACTTAATTAATCAATGTATGCCTGGTTGTGCTGTAACTTTGAATTAAAGTTCATGGTATAGTGCAGGTGCATGGAAGGTGGGCTACAGCCTGCTGCTGCAAGAAACCCAAATGCCCCCGTGCTGAGGCACAGCAGGCTCTGCATTTACCCCACAGCTGTCTCTCATGGCATCCGGTAAGTTCTTGTGCTTGGGGAATGCAAGCATGGCAGAGAACAACAGCACGAAGAAGGAAAATGCTGCATATGCAGCCAACAGCTCTAGGTAGGAGTCAGAACCTAGGAATCATTGAGTGCTACGAGTGTGTGCCTGGTGTGCTCAGTCCTTGCCCCAAATTCTGCAGTAATCTCAACACCGGGGTTGTTCTCTCTCTCCATTCTCACTCATCCTTCCCTGTGTTGCAGCCCTGAGGGGATCCATGTCAGTTTCACGCTCTGTTAGGGGTTTTTATGAATAACCTGCCTTATTTGTACACTGTCAGGCTGATATTTACTGCTGGTGCTGGGGCCAGCCACGTTCCCTAGAGATGCTAAAGGCCACCAAAGGTTAGAAGGAATAGCTGAGATGCCCCCTTTTGTCTCACTGCGCTGCATTCTATTACATACAAATAAATTTCCTTGCAGGACTGTTTGACCTGTGTGGGTGACAGCAGTGGCAAAAGCAATTTCTGAAGAGATTAAATAGTTTCTGCTTACATTAAAACAAACCTGTAATTTGTTTTCATCCTTTTGCAGTAGAAGATCCCTCACTCAACAGTGCAAGTGTTTCAGGTCAGCTGTGAGGCAGGAGTCAGATCTGCACACTGCTCCTTGTTCCCCATCCTGCTGTACGGTCTCACATCAGTCACTTGGTCTCTGTTGAGCTCTCAAGCACCATAAGACACAGGGACTTTGGTGTCTGAGCAGGACAGATGTTCCCATATTGACCCTATCCAACTAAACTCTATTGCATCCACAATGAGGTAAGTCTTGGCTGTATCTTTTTGCTTGCATTGCCAGAAGGTGCTTGAAGAAGCTATGCAATGGAAAGTCAAAAAGGGGTTGAACTTGTTTTAATTTCCGACAATACAGCTTAAATTCACATCCATACTTACATTCAGAACCAATAAATATACACAACAGCTTGCCAGCACTTTACAATCATTTTGACTTACATAATAATAAAGTGGTTACATTACATTTTATATGCAGTTTGGTTTAGAATGTGAAAGTATTACAAACATTGAATCCTTTCAACATTTTTCTCCTACTCTTTTTATTATTTTTTCTTACTATTTGAAAGACGCCCAAATACTTTGAGACTTATATGGATTAATAACAGTAAAACAATGCAGGTGGACTACACGGCACTCCAAAACAATGGATTTTACATGATTTCAAGATCAGTGCTGTGACCCTTTTTGTGTGGAACTTCTGTTGAGAAATAGCATATTTTCTTTTAAGAGATCCCCTTGAAGGCTTTCAAAGGTATTTTCACAGGAATTATTTGAGATGTTTTCTGTTTCAAGCTGACCCCAGTCACGAGCTCAGCTTAACAAAGTAGTTAGAACAGGTTTTGTGTTGTTTTGGATTACTGGAGGAGGACAAAGCTGGCCGTGGGTACCAGATCGGTTCTCTAGAGTACAGGAAGTAGTAACACACATCTGACTGCCTTAAAAACACCACAAGAATTTCACACAGCTCAATATAACCCAGAGCACTTTTAGCTGTGAAAGGAAAGGGAGTGAAAAGAAGACTCTGTACATTCATTGGAGCTGGTGGGCCTCCAGACTTTAGGTGTGATTTCATCCTTCCCTTAAGTCCCAAGTTCTCCAGGTCTACAAGTGCTTGGCAGTCCCAGACCATGCCCTCACACCTTGCTAGTCTGCATGTGTCCATTGAATTCAATATTCCTCTGGGTTAGCATTGATTCCTGCAAGCGACTGCTGTTCTCTTGCCTGTGTTCAATGGGGTCACCATCCTCTACACCATTGCCCTTTCGGAGGCAAAGGACTTTCTGAAAACTCTGCTTGAAGTTGTCAGAAAGAAATCCATAAAGAATAGGGTTGGCACAGCTGTTCGCATAGGACAGGACCACCACGAAGAAATACACCCCCACCAGCACAGGGTCTTCTGGCAGTATAAATATCAAATTGACAATGTTCATCATGTAAAATGGGAGCCAGCAGAACACAAAGACGACCACAATGATCACCACCATCCTGGTCACCTTCCTCTCTGACCTCCTGCGCCTTGTAGACCCAACACGAATCCCTGAAGATTTGACTTTAATCACAATCAGCAAATAGCACAGACAGATCACCAACAAAGGACCGAAGAACCCAAGGACTGATGTGTAAATGATGAACGCTGCAGACCAGATGTTGACAGGCTCTGGCCAGTTCATGTTGCAGGTGTGAAAGTCCTCCTGCACATCCGAAAAGATAAAGACTGGAAGCACCACCAGGAATGAGAACGTCCAGACAGTCATACTGATGAGTTTGGCCACCCTGGGACGTCTCCACTTGGTTGATTTAATAGGATGAACTACTGCCAGGTAGCGGTCCATGCTCATCACAGTCAAACAGAAAATACTTGTGAATTGGTTAATACCATCTACAGTCATAACCAGCCTGCACAGAAAGGAGCCAAAAGGCCAGTAGGAGATGGCATTCTGGGTGGCCAGGAAGGGCAGGCCCAGCATGAAGAGTACATCAGCAACAGCCAAATTCAAGATGTAAATGTTGGTGACAGTTTTCATCTTGGCGTAACGCAAAACCACGTAAATGACCAATGTGTTGCCACTGAGTCCAACTGCACATACAAGGATGTAAAAGATGGGAATCAGGACTTTGTGGATGTATTTGAATGGGAGCTGCTCTGAGAGTGTCCCATTCTCTGTTGTATTTGTCAGCAGCGAGGAGTTCAAATCACTGGAACTTGAGTCCATGTTAAATGCGTTGGAAAAGTATAGCGGATCCATAACTCTTATTCCCCAGTTTTTCTTTTAAGGCTAAGAGAGATTAAACTTCATGGGCATCTTGTTCCTAAAAAGAGGAAGAAAAAAAAAAAAAAAAGAAGGGAGGGGAGGGGAGAGAAAGAGAAAGAGAAAGAAAGTGAATTCAAAGAGTTGCACTTCATTTAGGTTCCTAGCTGTAGTCAGAATTCTGTTTGAATTATACATTCAGCACATATGATAAGAGTAAGGCCTGGACAAAGGAATCTCATAATGAGAGCCCAAGCGATTATACACAGTTGATGGTTTCTGCTTAATTTTAAGGAGCTGCATGCAGTAACACAGCAAGCATCCCACTGGGAAATGCAAGTGAGAGGAGAGAGCGTGATGGCCATCACAATTTACAACTAGAGATAGCAGTTTTCCTGCAGTGAACTGGGACAAAAGCATACAAACCCAAAACCTACCTCCCCTCTTAGTTTTCTGTCTACAGTCTGATATAGAAAACAACTTAGAAAGTAATTTCAGACCACACAGTGAGTACAAATAAGACTACCTGAAAGCACCACCCTGGCTCTAGCATCAAAACGTTTAAAGTCCAACTTGGCGTGCTCCTGCTGTTGCTGTGGCCGAGGTGCCTGGACAGGTTCATGAGCCAACAGCCCCATCTCACTCGTGCACAACTTGGGGGGCTTTCACAACCCAGAGCCAAAGACAGTTCCTGGCTTTTTGCATCTGAAGCACCTCTGCAATGTTTTGCAGGGCTCCCTGTTTACATAGAAACAGACTCAGTTGATATATTCAAATGCCACTTGCTGCCTGGCAGAGCCAATTGAAAGCCTCCAGAGCACACGGCAGCTGTGTAGGTGGGGAGACAAAACCCTCCATAACAACTGACAAAACTCTATAAAAAAAAAAGAAAAGAATCAATGAATGCCCAAATGGAAGGCACCACTTCTGGGAACTCTTTTCCACCAGGTCAGGCCATGCGCACACAGATGTGAATGCTCTCCAAAGGAAAGAAACAGTTTCTTTTCCATCTCTCAAGATTTTGCTTCTGTTAATGTTTCTGAATCCCTCTCCTCTCACCCAGAAATGTGCTTTTTAATCTCAGAAACTCCATTCTTCTACATAAGATCCAAAACGTGGTGGGCAGCCTCTGAAAGCATGGAGAGCTGAGCTGATTTGATGAAGGCATATGCTTTTTGTCAGACAGTCTGAAAAGGCTTGAAATTTTCTCAAGCTTTGTTTCTCTGGCATGCTTGATTCACAAGGATATTTATTAGTTCTTTGTCTGAGTGTGGTCTAAGTAGCTGTTTATAAACCTTTCTGCTGTAAAAGGGTCAAAGCTTCTTGCTATAAAAGAGAAGCATAAAAAGATACAAGAGTGGTATAAAATGCAAAACACAGCCCGAATTCTCTCCCAAGTTTGGGCAGCGCACAGTGGTTAAGGTGCTCAAGGAGGATGCACCCAGTAACTTCTGCTCCCATTTGCCTGATGGTTGGGTGTCCATAATAATCCAGGGGCCTGAATCTGGCTCCAAGATTAAGCCAGAAACACCCAGCCCACGTTGTGCCCATGCTTTCAAGCAAAAGCAATATTCAGCATCATGTAAACTTGCCAAAGTCTTATCTCTAAGAGGAATGCAAACACCTCCATGGGCTAGTTACTGTGCTTTCTCTTTGGGTGAGAAAAACTGCAGTGGGTGAGAGGAGAAGTCCCTCCAGCTACCAGTAGTGATCATAAATACGCTGTTCTGATTTGGAAACGTGCAGATGGGGAGTAGGTGTCTCACATGTAACTCTGTGGCTGGGAGGAGATGTACCAGAGAAATCAGGAATCCAGGGCGGCAGGGACAGTAAAGCTGAGAGCTGCCAAAGTGCAAATAAACGCTGGCTTGGAGATGGAGATGAGAAATGGGGGTAAAATCGACGGATTCTGAATAAGCTGCCGTGGTATCTGGGGTCTCATTGCTGCAGCTATAGAAACTCTGCAAGAGTCACTGCAGTCCCTGATAGCACACTGCTATTTGCTGCTATTCTGTGCCAAAAAGCAAAATTTTTGTTCTAGGACTATAGATGTAGTGGGACAGTAAAGAACTCTGTCCTCCGGCAGGGGAAATCACTGAACAGCTGGGTTGGAAGGGACCTTAAAGACCTTCTACTTCCAAAAGTGTCGGGAAGGGAAGATCGGGAAGTGCAGCAGTGTTCAGCTCCCATCCCAGCACTTGGGAAAATGAGGGTGGATGTGTTTCTTCTAACATTGCTTCCTCTTCCCCCACAGTATGCATCACTGAAATAGTTGACTATAGAAATTGCACAGCATCTTCTTCAAGCCCGATGCACCTTCCACCACATTTAGCGTTCAAGCTTTAAGGGAGGCAGCAATGAAGAAGAGTTCCTTTGTGTGGATGCCCTCAAATTCCTACTCGTCCTGAAGACAGCCTACTGTACAACATCCCTGCCTGCCAAGAGCCTCAGGCTCTCTTCCAATTACTGGCAGCCCTGAACACCTAAAGGATCCTTCGGAGGGACAGACCTTTGTACATCTTCCATGGAGGGGTCAGCCCTTCCAGCCTCCTTCAGAAGCAGCTGTGATGGTCTCCCCATTTCTTTGGTATTTGGGGGTTCTGCTCTTCATTTATTGTGAACATTAACTAAGCTGATTATACCACGATGCCGTTCATCGTAGCCCACTGATATCCTGGGATTCATTAGAGCACAACAACAACAACATAAATGAATTTCCCCCTGCCTGATAGCTTTCCCCTCAACAGCACAATTTTGTCTCAACTGATATTGCCACTACAGCAGTTAATGACCATGAACCTCAACACAGGATGACTAAATGTAATTAAGAGATGCTGAATGATATCCTGTTTTGGTATTCTTTATTAATGGATTAATAAAAAACACCTCAAGGGGACATCTTCTCACCCAGATTTTTTTCCCCTTTAGTGTTTGATCTCCAAGATATACTACTGGAAGACTTCACAGAACCACCAAATAGATTCATAAACAGATCTCATAGATGAGTTTTTTGCTTAAAATATATGAACCAAAGAGGAGCTAAGAACATAGATCCAGAGTAAACGCTGCTATAGTTCAACTTTTACTTCTATACTTCTACAGAGCAGTACCCTGAAAATAGCCAGGTATCCACTGCAGCTGAACAAGTCTGACTGCCTGTGTCCATATCCAGGAAAAGTGAGAAGAAATAGCAGAGATGCTATGGTACAGACCATGCTATCTGAAATAAGAAAGTATTTGCCTTTGTGAAACCTCTCTGTTCTAAACAAATATGCTTTTGCCAGGCACAAGAGCAGGTCTCCATCTAATAGCATCCAGCAGCCTATTAGTGACTGAAGTATCATCATAACATGATGAAGAACAAACCTGAATGTCCAAGCAGATCAAGGTTGAAATTCCTCCCGGCTGTGGTTTCAATAGCAAAGCAAAATAATGCTATAAGGTGCGTTGCATCTAAGTCAGAGCTGGGTACAGCCAGGATCAAGAAGGAATTACACAAAGAAATCTAATTTGGTGAGTCAAGATTTGATCTCGCTGCCTATTTACCACTGGAATCATAACTCTCTCTTATTCGGCATCAAACATAATTGCTACGAAGATAATTACAACAACAGAAAGGCAGGCGGCTGCTTTCAGATTCAGAATAACCAACAGCAATAGACGAAGTACTAACTCAGACAGACCTGCTTTTAAAACAGATGGTCGTAATTAGAAGAAACACAATTGGGTAAGTATCTAAGAAGTATCTATCCAAGAAGTATTTGATAGTCATGCCTTCCCCTGTCCCATAGAGTTGGCTGCATTGTGTTAATAGAGCTACTTGGTGTAACAAAGAGGAAAAAACCTCTACTGCTCCTTACTACTCTGCCCTTTGGGGGATGAATGTTCATCATCCGCTTCCTCGGATGTGGCCCATGCAGCCCCAGGCTCTGCACTTGCAGTGGTGCAGCAGGCAGAGCCCAGGCAGTGAGCTGTAGGTGCACTAACAGGGGAGGCAGCAGTGGGAGCAGCTCTGAAATCGCCCCGCTACCCAGGGAGAGGGCTGGGAAGGGATACAGCACCCTGCCAAGACCTGCTTCAGTTTCTCGCAGCTATGTTAACTGTAGCTAACCTGCACAAAGCCAGCATCTCTGAAACAGCTTATCAATCTCAGCACTTCATACACAATACTGTTGTGTTTCCCTATCTCCCCCCACTGGATTCCACCACGTTCAGTTCAGACAGGAACATCTTCCTTGCTAGTTCTACTGTTTGGTATTTCTCAGGTGTCTGTTTCACTCCAAAAAAACCCCAACCCTGGAATGATTGATTTTTCTCTATAGAAGATATATCAAAACAACTTTCTTGCACTAAATTGGTTTTCTGTTTTGACTAGCTGTATGGGTATTAAGCAGAGATAAACTGAAGCCAAAATTGAATAATGTCTTGCCACTTCTAGCACTATCAGTTTCTCTAGGAATTATATTTCCAAGTCAGCACCACTTTACTGCTCCCCTCAGCCCAGCCCAGCATTTCCTGCAGCACTCTGTGGTTAGCCTACCTGATAACTTGATCCTATTTTCAGTTTGCAAATGGCCCATAAGGCAATTTTGCTTTTGCCAAATACTTTTTCTTCCCCGAAAAAACAAATTTCAGGCTCTGTTATACTCAGAGATTACTCACTTTTGGCTGAGGGGGTCCTGTCACAGAAGCAGCTGTGAAGTCACATGTTGCTGATGTGGCTTCTGGATCAGTTATTTAAGCAACTGGAGCCAGAGGAAAGCGTGCAGCCCAACACCTCTGTGTTCACACTTGGGCAGGTGTGTTTGGGGCTGAACTCCCACTGCTGCTCAAATCCCAGTGCAAACAGGGATTTCTACCGAAATATTTTTCTTCCTTGCAACCTATTGAAACTGAGCTGATTTCAGAATCAAAGGCAGTTCAATTAAGGAGCAATTAACCACAGATTCTACCTGCTCCCAGCATGAGAGACAGTTGGAAAAAGCAGAGATGCCTTCAGCACAGGGACTGCCTCTGGGAGGAGAGCCCTGGGAGCACCTATCCCTCCAGCAGGTGCAGCAGTCCCTCCCGTGCCCCCTCCTGAGTTTGACATCTCTGCTTCTATGCTCCCCATGCCAGCAGTGCAGTTCTACTCCAGCCACCGAGCAGCTGCCACAGAGTCCCCCAGGATCTGAAGTTTCCAACACGAGCACTAACATGCGGATCCCAGCGCCCTCAGTGCTGGTATGACCTGCATGCATCCTCACTGCCCGGCATCATTAAAAGCCTCTGTTTTATCTTAAGAAGCGTGCAAGGTCAAAACACCTGAGCAGGGGTATTCTTTCCCTACTCTTCAGTGCAAAGGTCTGGGCACAGTAAGAACAAGCTGTGCCTGTGACTGCAGATGCTGGGAGCTGCTGTCAGACACCGAGGCACTGGGACACAGCGTTGCTCCCAACTCTGACTGATGATGACTTCCAGGACTCCGCTCTGACCTTGACTGCCGGTCTCTTGGTGACCATTCCGGAGCACTCCCGACCCCCCTGCTATTCTCTCTGTTTTATCATTAAGTAGCATCACACATTCAGCAATAGCTCCCCACAGCTTTCTGTGCCCCATCCCGCACCGTGCTAGGCTAAAAGCACTCAGGGCTATGCAGCTTTTTGGGTCACAGTAGAGCTCAAGCAGCGCCGGGCAGGTAGTGTGTAGGGCTGTCTCTGAGCATTCCGACCGCTGGTGCCTTTCAAGCAGCCGCTTTAAAGCGCTGCTAAGGCTTGTCCTGCTTCAAACGCTGCATCTGCCCATCCCTCCAACCGGGATGGGACCGCTTCTCTCTCCAGCAGCAAAAGCCCCATGCGGAGGGCAGACTCGGGATGGCTGCTTGCTACGGAGGAGCTGCAAACGAGACCAAGCGCTCCGGTTCTTCCTTCATCCCAGAGAGTCCAAAAAAGCGAGATGCGCTTTGCAAAGCCCCCTCCCGTCCTGTCCCCATCCCTCCCTGCGTCTCCCATCCCTTTCGGGTCTCCAAGCCGCGCTCGCTACCCTCCTTCTAACCCGATACTGATTACCTGCAGGTGCAGGGAGTGCTGTCTGCCGGGTGCGGAGCCGCTCCGCTCCCCCCGAGGCTGCCGCGCTGCTCCGGCTGCAGCCACCCGGGCCGCTCCCCGCGCCGGGAGCGCACCCCGAGCTCCGCCGCTTCCCCCCCCCCAGCGGCGGGCGGGGACGGCGGCCGCTCCCTCGGGGAGGAGAGACGGGGCTCCCGGCCGGGGCTGGAGGGAGGGAGGGAACGGAGTGGCGGCAGGGGAGGGTGCTACAGCCCGGGAGGAGGTAGCCTGAGGCCGCCCCCGCTGTAGAAAGTTGGGCTGGAGGTGGGGAGCCGTCGGGATGCTCCGCTCTCTCCGCATACCCGAACGTCCTTCCCCGAGCTCCTTTACCTGGCTGTATCTCCCCCGCTGCTCCATCCCTCGGTCCCCGAGAGGCTGCAGCCCCCCGGCACGGGTGAGGGCTCTGCGCTTTGTGGGGGGGAGCTGGGAGGGGCTGGCAGCACCCACGCCGTGCCGCCAGAGAAGGGGCATTGAAGAAGAGCTGCATTTCCTCCCCCGGTTTAGTTCTCTCCCAGCTCCGAGAAGTGCTTTTAAAGACTCCCGCAGGCTCATTCGGAGCGAGCCCCCTCCCAGAGCGCAGGGCATTCGCAGCTGTTCCCCCGAGCGCACAGCACCTGACCGTGCTCGCTCCTTATGGGGCAGTGAGACGGGACCGTCGCGTTCGTCACCTTTGTTTTATACGGCTGTCCCTGAGCACGGAGCGTGGGGCAGACTGAGCGACCGGATCGCGCCCAGCACCCTGCAGGAGCTGCAATCCTATGTGGGGGGGTTGGAATCACACCGCCAGCTAGCAGAAAGATGCAGGGCTCGGTATGCAGGCAGTCAGGCTAAACTTGGTGCTTGCTTTATTCTCTCCCAAACTCCCACTGACTTCACTGGGGTTCCGCTGAGATATTTCGCCCTCTGAATGCAACAAGTGAATTCGAGTTGTATTCCACCCTGCACTCTCCCTTCACTGTTACACACACAAACACCAATAGTGGTGCCACCCAGAGCTCAGCCTGTCCCCGTGCACACGTTATGGGGTCAGAGCAGCAGCTGTGCTCCCTGCAAACCCTGGGCTCCCAGCCCTGCCAACCACTCCTGCTGTCATCAGCATGCACGGGATGTCGTGCTTCGTAATAATGTATATGATCTTAATCCACTGCTGAGGCTTTTCAATTAGAGATCTGTGATTGAGTCAGATGTGTGAATGCAAAAAAGAGAGGAGAAAGCTGCTTTTGGCATGTCACTTTCTAATTCAATCTGCTGATGTATTTATGGTCATGTATTGCTAAATTGAACTAAGACTCTAGTCTGCTCTTGCCATGACAATGGGGAGAATCATCTGATAAAAATAGACTTGGGATGATAAACAGAAGAGGAGAGGAGATTTTGATTACCTTCTTTGAAAATGTGCCAAGCAAAACGCGATACAATAGCCCCACTGTGAATATCAGCTTGAATCAAAATAGGGCTAATTTAATGAATTCCCCTCATATATTTTATTAGCATTTTATTAGCATTTGTGACATAAAAAAAAAGTTGCCGAGAAAACATGAAAGTCACCAACTTTCCCTGATGAAAACAGCTGCCTTTGCACCTTGCCAGAAGTATTCCTAGCAGGATCTGTGCTGTGGCAGAGACAGCGTTTCCAAAAGCTCTCAAGGCTTAAAGAGTTTTTTACCCACCTGAGACAATGGCAGCACTGTATTTCTGGGCTAAATGAAGGGAGCACAAAGGCTATCTGTGAACACTACCTGTTGCCATGCTTTCAGTGGCTGATGGCCCTGATCAGAGACCAAAGTTCAGCCGTGCCAGACCTACAAATATGGGAGGAAAAATAGCTCCTGGCACAAAAATGTGGGTGCACGCAGGACTGGGCTGCCCCAGCTGAAATTCAAACCACATTATTATTTTTTTCCTCCTCTTTCTGCAAAAAATACCTCCCAAATAGCCATAATTTGGATACGAGCCTATTTATTTAGCCGTCCTGGTCGCATACCAAAGTTCAGTGTCATAATGTGATCCCTCAACGCTTCTTTTCCAACTGTGATCTTGAGTGATGATGAAACTGCTGACAAATGGTTGTACTACATTTTAAAACGGTGTCTGTGTGTAACACGAAGGAGGTGACAGCTCCAGGGGAGCTGCGGGGACAGGTTGCATGGGAAACTCCTCCTGCGCCTTTGGAACCAGCTTGTCAAAATTCAGCTGAAGCAGAAAAGATGAGTTGTGATCAATATTTTTAGAAGGAAGAACTGCTGGAGAGCTCGTGTCAGCAGCCGCTCCCACTGAACCTGGCAGTGAGGAACAGAGACTGATTGCTGGCGAGGGAGAAATTATCTGTGCATAAGACATCCCAGCGTTAGACTTGGGTCCAGAACTGAATTAGATGGAGGTGTTGAAACAGAAGCCTTGGGGCTGGATTGCCCCTGGTTGGAGGAACCATGGCAGTGCAATAGCGATGTCCTCCAAATTCGGAGTACAGAGAAAGTGAGAAGGAGCAGAATGTGTTTTACTCCCAGTTCATTTCTGGAGCCATTGCACTAAAACTGATCATATGGTGGAGAGACAAGTAACATCTTGGCTAAGTGACCCGTTGGGTTGTTCCTCATCCATTCCTCACTCCCACAAGACTCCCCAGAGCATGGGACAGCGGAACTGCAGCGGGACAATCTGCAACACCAGGAGTTGTGGGGGATGAAGCTGTGGCTCCTGAGACTCAATTTGTCTCAGCCTGGTGGCTAAGATATATTTTCCTCTGAGGATCCTAACATTTTTTTTATATATGTATATTTATTTTCTTAATATTGTCAGTTTTGAGGAAAAGGACATGCATGAGGCTTGGAAGAAGACCATCAAGCCTGTGGGATGAGAATGGTTGCTCTTTGAGTTTTCAAACCCAGCTGAGATTTGGGCTACAGTTTAGTCCTGAGCTATTCATGTTACCATAGAAATAGATGGATCCATTTTGTGTCATTTGCTGTTCAAAGCTTCAGACTACATTGTCTGCAGAAGCCCATCCATCACCTCTCCAACCTGAGGCCACAGCCATGGGGTTGAGTTTCCAATCTCTTCTTCTCCCAGGAACTCTGCACGCAGCAGAGATTTGTCTTTCTTTTGGTGATTGGTTTGCATTCAGCTTAAACGCTACAAAGCTCACAGAAAACGTGCTTCAGCTCAGCTTCTGACTGGAAGACAGTTACTCCATTCAATTACAGTCCTGGTTTGGCTGGCTGAAGCCAAATGTTTTCACTCTGCCTGCAGAATATGGTGTGAAAAGCCAAGCAGTGGGAATCACAGGGAGGCTGAGGTGTTTTCTCTTCTCTTTGTTGTCCTCCTTATGAGGAAGAAAAATCAATGGCTTTCAAATCAGTGCATTAAAAATCTCTCAAATGGGCTGTAATTACAGGCCCATCTGTTGCTGAATTGTTGAATTGCCTGTGGCAGAGATGCATGAAGATCTGCCTGGCTGGTCACTGCTGAGCAGCCCAGGATATCCCCCCCATGGCAATGCACCCATGGATGGCTCTGACTTTTGCAAGTGCTCTTGGAGGAGAAAACGTGGGCCAAGGGGCTGAGCTTGCTCTTCCCCAAGTGTTTTTTTTTAACCATTAATTACAGTAAATGAACTGTCCCTGTTTCTGGCCTGACTGGAAGTTATTTGAATCACTTTTTGCCCAGTTCACTGATGATGAGCTTCACTGGTGACCTTGGTTGAAGAGACCATGGTGTCATGTACTGTAATTCCCTACCACTCCTGTCCCTCCCCCTGCTCCTGTCCTTTATGTAGCCCTCTCCAATGGCACAAGTGGCACTGAGCAGACAGGAAGAGTTCTGGAGCTCTGATTCTATAATCTTCTGTGATTAGGGGGTTGTAGAGATGAAAAATTCATTTAAATAACTTTGCCTTCATCTCTATTCTCTGTAGTCTTTAACTGGCATCCTAGAAGAGCCTCTCAGACAGACTGAAGTGACAACTGAAGAGAATTTCACCACCATACTGAAATGAAGAAGAAAATGGTGAGATTTACAGCTGCAAAGCAAATCCTTTCCAAAGAATTGCTGGGTTCCACCAAATGAATGAAACAGGAAAAATATTAGAGGTGACCAATGGTTGGAAGCAGAACATCTAAAGGAAGATGTCTGTATGTGCAATTCTCTTCCTGTTTTAAACCAGTGTACTTCTCTGTGTAGAGTCTGGCATTGTTTGCAGAGATTCACTCTGAAAGACTGTAATAAGACATGATTAGATGCATTTTCATTTAATTAACAGACTTTGTTTTCAGTGAGATGAGGTCCAAGCAGTATATCTTCTTCACAATGTGGCTTTCTTCCGTTGACCTTGTGCACGCAGCTGTTAGGAGAAACGGGAATTTGTATTTCTGAAAACCAGGTGATTTACAGCTCTGTTACGCAGGTGAAGATATTTCTCCGGATTCTGGCAATTCTCTGAGCTATGCACTTGATCCTTAGGCAACATTTCTGTAAAAGGTTCTATTACTCAGCATTACGTGGCCATCCTAAGGAAGTGATAGGACCACACAATACACTTCAGGAGCCCAGATCTCTCAGAACCAGACTGATTTACCCTGAATCTTGCTTATCTTCTAACAATGCCGTGAAGAGAACCCTATTATTAATCATTAGGAAGCATGTAACCCTTTCCAGGTATCTTCTAAGGAAAGTTCACTATATTTCTTCACAATTACCCTGCATAAATACCCTTCTCCTCTAGGCAGGTCAGTGCTACTGAAGTGCTCAGAACTGAAATAGAGACTGCACTTGTACTGTCATTTTCAGAAATTTGCTTTGTTGGGTGAGAAGTGGAGCTGATGAAATCAATCAGTCCCTTGTGACCTCCGTGGGTTGCACTGTTGTGATTGTGAATGGGGAGCAAAGTGATGAGGTGAGTAACTTAATGATTCATTGTACATTTTGTAGTTATTAATGGGATCAACATCCGGCATCTCGAGGCTCCAAACTTGTTTGGTTTTCTGCCAGATTCCTCATTATGCACAGGTAAACACAGGCAAATCATTTAATAGAGCAGTCTTTATTAAATAAGGAGAGAAGTGTTATTAAATAGAAAGCTCCTGAGCTCTAATGACGAATATTTACAAGGCTGGAGAATTGTTGCAGGATTGAAAGCGGTAACGGCAACGACGTGGTAAAGTCAGGCAGTTGGTAAATACTGTATGCTTTAGGTTGAGATCCAGAAGTTGCTGCTCTCTCCAAGGAGAAGGGTAGGAAGATGATCCTTTGGCTTCCAAGTGTTCTCCAATGAAAACTCATGGACTATAGAAGCAACGAGATTCTCTAGTGTGTGATATAATCATAACCATAATATTTCTGATGACCAAAACCATATTCTCTCAATGGTAGAGCCAGAAAGACGTGCAAGGTTTGGACTTTTGTACTTGTTTCAGTGTGGACCAGAAAGGTTTTCTCATACTCCAAACAACTGTCAAAGACGTATCCATACCTCAACCAACCACTCATGCAGACTCTCATTTAGGGAACCCCTCATGGGGGAACAAGGCTGTGAGTCCCAAGCCTATAATAAAACCTGTAGTATAATACAGTTCAGGCTGGTTTTTCTGCATGTATCCTTTCTCATGGTCTCTGCTAGCACTTTTGCCGTCTTCTCATGGAAGTGACACGGAGCTTTCTGTCCCATTAAGAAATTAAGTCTGCAGACAAATTCACTTCAATTTATTGCTTTGCTTTTAATGAGAAGCAGACACACAAAAAAATGAAATATTAAAAACACTCACGATGCGCATGTGCCAATTTGTGGAACATAATAGCCTCATTATTAAATTCAACAGTCAAATTTGCTTCAGTGCTGAAGTGAGCCTGTCTCATTAGCAGGCTCTCTATTGCTAGTAAGTGTTTAGTTAATGGGCAGAATACATCTCCTTGGATTCCTCCTGGCACTTTGCATGCCTTGCCATAGGAAGAACAAACATTACATAGTTGTGTCTTTTTTCTTTTTCATATATCAACTATAATGCCTTGCGCTTAAAATATTTCAATTCACCCTTTAAAAATGCCCTATCAATACTTATTCAATTCCTCTCCTCAGGGAGGCTCGTGCCCATTTTGCTGGCACAGTTTGTTCTGTGAAGCGTGGTCTGTGAGTTGATAGCAACGCTGGAAAAGAAGCACTGATAGCTTTCCTCACACAGCAGAACAAATGCCAGATGTGTTCTGAAAAACACACTATGACAGTGACCAACAGGTTTCACTTCAGTGGTTGGAGTTTGTAGGAGATGACGAGTTTTGAGACCAACGTTCAGAATGCATCTATTTTCTTTTTATTTACTTCTTCTCCAGTCAAAATATTTGCTTCTTGTTAAATTGCAAAGTGATATCGATTTCTGTTGAGGTTTTGTTTTGATGCTTGCAGTGAAACCTCATTCCCGCTGCTCTGGATTCGCCTCTTTATTTTCTGCTTCGGGGAATTGCAAATGCTCTCATCTGAGAAACTTGGAGATAAAACCTGGTAAAGAGGAACGCGTTTGTTATTTCAATGCCACATTTCAAACTGTGACTCAGGCTGGTCAACTTTCATTGGCATTTTTGGGGAGGAGCAGCTCACCTCCCAAAGCACTTCAAACACATGTGGATGTGTGTTACCTGTGATCTCCACTGTTACTGATGCACAAGAGAGAAGGGCTTAATTTTGGTGCTCAGAATATTTCTGATTAGGCTGCAGCAAACTCAGAACATTTCTTTCCTCTCATGCTGATAACCGGCCTTGGCAGATGGATTCAAGTGTTTGGAAAACCAGTTGAGGGAAATTGAAAAACAAACTCAGTCATGAAAAACAGAACCTACACACACCAAAAGGTTTGATATGCAGAGGGCTGATCTTTAAGCAACTGATTATAATTTCCACTGAAATGTAGCAGATGGAGAAGTGCAATACGTTTATTTTGCCAGGTTTGTGCCCGGTGTGAAGCATCCACCTCGTCAGTTTTAGTAATCACTCCACTGAGTAACCAAGATTTGAAGTGATTACTAAAAACTGTTCAGTTAGTGAACTTCAGTGAGATCTCTGCTCTCTTCAGAAGAAAATGTGTGGCTACAGCATTTATCCTGCACCAAAATGGAAATAATCCGGAGCTTGTCACTGGGACTCATGGGTCCAGCTGGTGGACACGAGCAACGGGGCACGTGCAATCAGGGAAGTGTTACTTGGAGCTGAGATTTGATCATGATGGGTTGATTGGATACTGTTTGCTGTGAACACACTGTCCTCCTTTCATTTTATGACAGTCCGCACCTGGTTCTCTGCCTGCCTTACCTTGTCATATAAGCCTTACAAAGCTTTGATTTCTATGGGTTGGAAATGCTGTATACATGCCAAATATTATGATTAGTACAATCATTTCCACTGAAGAGAGCCTTAATGAAAACATGAAGAGCCATGACCTTAAAGCAAATTATTTGGGCTGTGGTAATACAGATATACATGCAGAGAGCTCTCAGCCTTCACCTCTGCCTGAATGCAAATATAACACTTATTATTTCCCTGACAATGAATGAACTAGCTGCTGTGAAACTGCAACACATCCTGGCTCTTCCTTGGGTAATTAAATGTATTTTTAATGTGTTTGCTCGCCGTGGCATCTCAGGAACATGCTTGAAGTTTCAACCACGTGTAATTCCTGCTAACTTATACCATCACTTGTTTAGAAGTACCCCAAAAGCGAGCCCTCCAGCTCAGAGGCTGGGGTGAAAGGAGTGCAGAGCAGGATGAAAGCTGCTCTTTGCATAGAATCCTGCAGTTTTTTACCCTCAAAACCTTTTTCATTTGCAGGTATAATGCTCTGTAACGTAACAGATATTTCACACTGTGATACAATGGGCAGCGCTGCCCTAGGACTCAAGGGACAGCCTTAAACTAGCATTAAATTGACTTTGTGGCAGATGTGAGCATTTAGTGGAGGACATATCTTTCCTAAGACCTCCTTTAAGGTTTATTAGTTTTATTTTGCTTTCTCTTCTCCAGCTTTGTACTAGTAAAACTTCCCCCTGGCTGCTATGCTTGAGAAGTAAAGTAGCTTTTCCCTTTAATAGAAAAGAATTGCTCTTGGCCAGTAGGACTTCTTGTCAGAGAGGTTTAATCTGTGGCTATAACACCCTCTATTAGACCATGGAGGTTCATAACTTACATAAGAAGTTTGTCTTCTTCTCTGTGTTGTTCCCTTCTTATTATAGCATTCTACTGAAGGCTCCTTAGTTGGTAATTTTACCGCTGCTTATCTTGGTGTAGTTCTTAACAGATTTTTTCCTTCCCTTCTCAGAACAAATGTCAGAAACAAGATGACAGATTTCCCAGTGAGATTCACATGCAGTCAAGGCAACAATTCCTTGTAAAATAGTGTTTTCTTTAAATACTTCTCTGTTTGCAGCCTTCAACAGGGTATTTAATCAAGTGACGGTGGACTTATAATAGTAATTTTACTTACCTATTTTAGACAACATTCCCACTCTGCACTGATAACGTCTGCTTCTTCTCAGGAACGTGCAATCACGATAAGCTTACTGAGCGCTGCAACTTTTACCAACAACTGTTTTCCATCACTGTTTGGAAGTCAAGATATGAACAAGTCAGGATATTATTTCTGTGTCCAGACTTTGCACGTAGCTGCTTCTTACTCTTCATTTTCTAAAGCTGAGGACACAAACAATGTATAAGTCTTCGTGGCTCTCAGCATGTCAGGATCCAAACATCTCAGTGCTATTTACATGTCTGGCCAAGTATCCTCCTCTTTGACAGATGGGGAAATAACAAAGCATGGGGTAGATTAATTTCTCTCTCCAAAGACACACAATAATTTTGTGACTTATTACTGCTTTCACAGTAGCAATAGAAATTAGAAAGAAGAATCCCTGATAGAGCATTTTGCATATGCAGATGAAATGCTACACAAAACTGTTTTGAGAATTCTGGAATTACTTTAACTGCAAAGATTTTATAAATACAGACATTGGGATAGGAAAGAAGATGATTCTTTTTGTTGTCTGTTTGTCTCTCTGGTGTCGTTGGAGGTACATTTCATGACAACAAAACCTCACTATCAATCATTTTTTCCTAAGATTTTCAAATATAGAAAGAAAAAGAGCTCTGAAATATTTTTAATGTTTTTAGCTCTTTCAAATTCAAGAATCAAGTACTCTCTGTACTCTCCCAGCTTCCATTTGTTTTTACCTTCTCCCCCCGTCTCCTTTGCTCTCAGATATCATGCTTCCAATCTGGGAATCTTTTCTCTCCACGACTGGAATGAGGTTACACCTGAGAGCAACAGGTATTCACATTCCACCCAGAGTCCTCTGCATGCCACTGCGCCAAGGGAATGACTGGAGCTCTTGACACATGCCGACCTTCTTCCTCTTGTTCCATATCAGATCTATCTTCCTCCTTCCTCCATTTTAATTATAGCCTGCATCAAAAGTGTTTCTGCACTGCATCCACTAAGCTAGCAAACCAATCTATTCTAATGCTAACTCAATTTTCTTAATGTCAGGTTGCAGATAAACACACAGAAGTTCATCCTGAGTTTCCAGCTTGCTGGGTGACTGAAAGTGAGTATCAGCTGATGGAAACAGGGATGCATTCACTTTCTCCACTTTCGGCCTGGACAGATATTTGACAGCCACAATTATTACCTGTATCACTTTCCTTCCTGGCTTTTATTTGGTATATTGACAGGCTGGATTGGAATTGGAGGGGGGCAGGGAGGCAAAGTGAAGCCATGAGAAGAAATCCATTTGATCACCTGAATCACCATCCTCTGCTGTTCTCAAAGCCCTATCAGCCCAGCTCTGAGTCGACAGCAAAGCAGAAGAAAAGTTCACACCAAAGGATTCAGACCCAGGGAGCACCAGATTTTTCAGAGTACAAAAGACCATCATGATTATCTGGACTGTAGTGACACAAAGCAAGGAGATATCCCAAACAACTCCAACTAACCATCTGAACTTAAAGCTGCCACTGCTAGAGAACTCACCTCCCCTGTGGCAGTTCAGTTCAGTGGACAAGGATCACCAGCCACAATAGGAACCTATGTCTTATTCCTGTCCTGAACTTCAGCTTCTATAGTGCTCAACACACATCTGGGTTTGGTATTTGCAAAGCTTTGTACTGGGATGAATAAAATATTCAAGAACCACAAGCTATCTCTGTGCCACAAAAGAACAGACTGTGATATTCTATAGATATTCCAGTTATAACAGTTAATATTTAATTCATCCAGTGTAGTCAGTGGTATAAGAATATCCCATTGGTTATTTTTATAAGCACTTTGTCCATTCTAAATTTTAAAATCCCCAGTGTTCAATATTTTCCAATACTTCCATCCCATTACCCCTAGTGATATCCTGTTACATTATTTCATCTCAGTTCTCTCTCATCTGGGTCATTTTTTTGCATCGTTCATTTGCTATAAAAAGCATCTACCCCCAGATGTGCTAGATTTCTGCAGCACTTGCATGGAATCCATCTTTCTCTGGGAAGCTGACCTCAAAGATTAATAACATAGGCTTCAAGAGTGTGATAGGTATGAGTAAATGCTCCTCAGTATGAGTAAATGCTGAAGCATACATCAACTTTATGAATTTTGTAGACCATTAGATTCCTTTCTATCAAGCTTAGTCAAGCTGTGCTTTATTTATCTCTGTTTATTTTTCCTTCTAAATGAATTTCTTGAGGCTCCAAGCCTCAATATTTGTGTTATGCATGCAAAAACATACTCATTTCAAAAACAGAGCCCAACAAAAGCATCCTGTTATGAACATAGAAAGCCCTTAAGTCTGCTTTCACAAACGCTGCCATACACATCTGTAGGATTTATCAAGCCCTAATGAAGAGCGTTGTCCCAGTTTTGTGGCCAGCAGCCAGTTCTCAATACCTTAGATGTGAAATTAGATTACAGTGAGATTAATGCACCACAACATGCCTTATTAGGTGATTCATAGCCTTGGCTTGAGGGTCTCAATACAGGTATGTCTGCAAGGGGCACTTAGCATAGAGGTTTGTACTGAAGAGATTTTAGTCAAAGCCCATTAAACCTGGGACAGATGTTCTTAGTCAAAAGCACAGTGGGGTCTGCACAAGTGGAGAGGCAAGAGGGGGTGAACACTGGGTTGTAACTCCCCCATGCTGTAACTCCTGTCTTGTGGTAATCCAACTCAATATTTGCTGTATATTCTCAAAGAGACACAGCAGAAAAACTCAGCACTAAATATTTCACTCTTGCTTGGGACAGGACTTCTGGCTGCAAAGATTTTACCCAGATTTGTATAGCCTTGGTTAACTGTAGGAAACTATGCTTGAATGCAAAGATTTTTAATATCAGTACCTTTCTGCCACTGTAGAATTGGAAAAGGCTGCCCGGCACCATTGCTCATCTGCTTTTAGAGCTCTGCTGTATTCAGGGTAGAGAGGTACTCTGTGGCTGGTGTTGAGGGGCAGTGGCAGAAGAGAAATGAAGTCATTGTCTGGATCACACCTCCATACATACTAGCTGTGTTCCCATCTAGATGCAAACAAGTCCTGTGAGACTGGAGGGGAACATCACATTTATTCCCCTGCTTTCAGAGTCAATTAGTCTAGAAAGGTTCCAAGAAGATATACAGCACAGGTTAGAGACTGTTACCTGACACTGAATAGTGAATTTAAGGCCCATGGTAAAGGCCAGAAGCTACAAAATCAGTGCAGTATAAATGAGAATCATGAGGACAGCGCACACAGTTATACACATCATCTTAGATCCATTTACATTTCTACCACTGCATTTCAAAGTCCACACAAATATGCTCATCTACACCTCTCTGTGATTTTCCTAATTAATACAGTTACTCAGATGACAGTCTAGTGCCAACAAAAGAATTACACTGTCTGAATGCTATAGCTCAGAAGGAATGCAAACATTGCTGGCATGGAGAGGTGGTTGATTACGCAATGGCTGTGTGCCCCTGCTCTGTTAATAACGTATCACACCGGGTAGCACTGTGATATAATCAGTCACAATATAATTACTCTGTATCTACATGCAAAAGCGTCAAAAGGGTAAGGGAATGATATTCAGTATGAGGCACCTCTCACTGCTCCTTTCATCTGTCTTGCTGATAGTGTTGAAAAGGAAGATGAAACACATCTCATGTTCCTCCATTCAGCCACTGCATCTGTCATAATAAAATATGTTTTAAAAGGGATCGAGGCTTCAAACCCACAACTGAGTCCGTTACTTGCATGCAGACCAAACCCAGCAGATAAAACTTTCCATCCTAAATAAAGTAGAGATAATACTGACAGTCTCAATGGTACTGAGGAGAACTGATTTGCTGGGAAGCATGGGCAGAGCCCCGAGCAGTTTTGCTCTGCAGGAGATCTCCACGTCTGAAAGTTTTCCGCTCCCCCTGCCAACCTCGTCAGTTGGTCTGATGAAAGATCTCTTCTCCCTGCACAGTTTGCCTCGACTCGGCAGAATGAGGAATGATATAAAAAGGACACTCTCCAGGTGACTAAGGGTTGCACCTGTCATTGTTAATGCCAGTCCGGGAGGCAATTTGGACGTGTTATGAACTAGATATGCCAATTTCAAACAGAAAAAGGGACAAAATGAGGACAACCAACACCCAGTGCACCAGACCTCTGGTGGTGGCCAACAGCACAGCTCCCATTCTGGGAATGCTACACTGCCAGCCAGTTTCTCTTCCATCAATTATGCAGGTTGAAAAGAAACTCCAAAATGAAGATATATCCAACTTTTCTGCCTGTGCAAAACAACATCTGCTAGGTTATCTATCAGCCTCAGGAATATAACTGATATAAGGCAGCAATAGAAGACCTTCTAGGAAAGAGTGAGTAACGATTCTCCTTGGAAATATTTGACTTCTTACTTTATCTGCTTTTCTTGCCTCAGCTGTAATGCAGATGTTAATTGTTCAGGCAGGAGGCAGCCCTGAGGAAGACCTGACTGACACCTGTCATTCTGAACATTCATCTTGTTTTAATACAAGTGATCAATTCTGCATGGACTAACTGGTCCATGGCAGGTTTTAATTGTGCTCATGAAGAAACTTCCTTGTCTCGTGGCCATCATGAAACCTATGGCAAGAGGAAGACATTAATATAGGTGATGGAAGGTGTGAGCTTATCAGGAAACCCCTGCCTGAAAATATCTCCACAGTGGGGTATGTTAGAATCTGAACTGGAAAATAACAGGATGCCCGTTCCCAGCAAAAAGCCTCATGGTGTCACACAGAGTCTCTGTGACCTGCAGTAAACATCCGCTGTGGAACAGTGCATATCTGACAGACACTGTGCAACACAGGACGGGTTAGAAATGAATATGCATTTATATAACAAAGATTTTTATTTTTGAGTTCAATAAAACTTGAGAAAAGTTCCAACTTACACTCTCAGATGCAATCTGTTTCCTCTGGTGCAAGACTTATGGTAGCATTCACTTCACTTGTTTTCAGAAAAGGATTTCTTGGGCTGTAACCTTGAATCACAGGTAAATCAGATAGCTGAACGTCAGTTGAGCTGTTTGTGTGCACTTTCTTCTATTTGAAATCAACTTAGTTTAGTTCTCTCTGGCAAAGAGACGAACTAAGTTACATTCTCTCTCAAAATACTGTGATTTTGATAGCATTTAACTGAGGAGTTTTCCATTAGAAAAGAAAACTGTGAGTCAGCAGTGCTACGTTGTTACGGAAAAGCAAACTCCATCTCAGTATGAGAGCATTACATAATGTCTACATATAAAAATGTGAAGAGAGGGGATAGCCTGTAAAATTGAGGAATCTTATCTGAAATAGTACGTGAAGTCTGAGTATTGCTTTTCAAGAGAGATTTGAACTGATTGGTGAGAATCCAAGATGGGAGTTTTCAAAAATGAAAGCAACAAAGAATATCTAGAATTAGAATAAAAATGACTGAGGGAAGACATAAGTGCAACCTTCAAATTGTATCCAAGGTAGCTGAGCAAGAGTAGTCTGTAGGAAGAAAGAGAAGAAAGAAATCAATCTTGCCCATAACAACCTAGATCCTCAGTCACTTTCACATCAAGAGACACTGAAGAGCCTCCAGAGCAGACCACCAGGCCCCCATACCCTCTAACAACTCTCCAACCATTTGTGGTTGTACTGCTCTTCATCCTCACCTTCCCAGATCTAAACCACCACAGCTGCAGAGTTGAATTTCACTCCCTCCAGAATGAGAGTAAGAACAATACTCTTACCATGACCCCCAGTATGTGTTTTGCCAACATTATTAAGAAACCCTGGACTCATTTTAACAAAGTGGTTACATGCAGATCTCAGATATGTTTTACAGAAATCATATCATATGATTGCACCTGTCTAACACAGGCTGAATTATGTTGGTTAATGCAGAGATCTCTTCTACAAGTCCATTCCCTTTTTTAGGATCATTTTTCAAAGTGCAAGACAACCAGCTAAGTACAAGCAGTCCTACAGCTGTGCTCTATAGAAGAACAAATAATTCTTTTTTTCATTCTACATGTTTTAGGACCATCTGAGCTCCTTGCATAAAGGCACTGTTTTGTTCAGTGAGTCATATGAAAGTTTAGAAAAGTTTTATTTCAAAGAAAACAAGGAAAGAACTGTATGTATCCCACCTGGTTCTTCTTGTACACTCATCAAACTGTTCAGGATGTTTCTTGGTAAGAGCTAGTGATGCCAAGAAAGCCTGTGATTGAGTGATGTTGCTTGAGTGCATGGCAGCTGACTCAAGAACCATATGCCTCATTCTGCTGCCACAATTGAAGCAAGGATGAGACATACTCCATCAAATTCAGACATTAACACAGATTTTTTTTTTCTCTTAAGATAGGCAGAAATTCTTAAACTCAGACCAGACTCATTCACACAAGGGGAAATTTTTTAAATTTATAAGCTGAACACAGCAAGGTCAGCAAGTTTCTATGGCCTGAAATGCGCTTTTGTACTTGGTAAGGAAAAATGCTGCAATGCTTATTTTTAAATTTCTATATCTTTTAATATACTTATGAGAATAAAAGTAGATAAAATAAAAAAGCATTGAAGCATTATTTGTAGTATATGGGTATAGATTTAGTTGGATTCCATCCTTATTTTCCCCATTCTTCTCTAAAGCAGACTCCAAGAGCAGTGAATGAATGCATCCAAGAAGTTCACTGCTTATAAGAAAGGCATAAGCAGTCACAGTCCTATCAGGGATTTCAGAATATTCACAATATTCCTTATTGTACTCTTGAGTCCTCCTAAAGAAGCCAGTGACCTTTTTGTTCCTGTTCACATACCTTCCAGCAGATCAGTCTTTCCCAAGCATGTCTGAGATACAATCTTATTATTTTGAGAAAAGTCACACAGGAGTTCACAGTGGGTAGTTAGAAAGAGGCCAATGTACCCTGATAGTCCTATAAATTCAAAAACCCAAGTACTCTGGGTTCTTATGCCCTTGGATATATATATCTCCTTTTCTTGCTTGCATAAATAAGTGCCTGAGTGATACTGATAAAAGCCAGGGTATTGTTTTCTTTGCAAGGCAGAAACATTCAACAGATTATTGGAAGTGGCTCTGCAAATTTAAGATATCCACAGCAAGCAGCATTTGCTACTGCTGGGGATAAAAGCAAGAGTACAGAAGTCATTGGCAGTCCTGCTCTGTGTAAGGGAAAACATTCTGCAAAACCATTTTACTCTCAAATGTTAATAGTTTACATTTAGCATTGTTCAAAGAGGAGCTTTCTTCTGAATTTGGCATGGGAATCCACAAATTGATGTTACCAAGAAAACCTTTCCCCTGCAGCAGCTGCTGAAAGATGAAGGTACTCTTGACATTGATAACCATGGGAAGTAGGGGCAACAGGTGATGACTGAAGCCACCTGGTTTAAAACAGATGGTGATTTGGCCAATTAAAGACCATGAGTTTATTAGAGAGAAAGTTGTGGTCATGTTTAAGTGATCCTAACTGAGCTGAGCTGGCTTTCAGTCTTCAGCCTTTGACAGTCTTCTCTTGCTTCTAGCTTGCACTGATGCTCCAGATCACTTCTTGTAGGATAGAGCCCTTCTGTCCACTCATCCTCAGAGATGCTCAGAGAACAGGGTGCATAAACATCTCTGCAAGTCCTTTTTAAAGTAAAGGTATAAAGGAGCTCATTAACCTGAATGCGTCAAGAGGGAATCAAATCTTGTTTCTTGTGTATCCCTCACCAGGATAGGAGGGGGTGAAGCTATGTTCTGTCTATTGTTCACCACACATCTCATCTACCTTTTTGTAGGTACTTGGGTCCAAGACCTGTCATTCTTTCGTATATGCTTATCTAGTTAAAGTAAGCAATTGAGTCATCAGAGCTGGCTTCAGGCTTGTTTTTGTTGCATTACTTTTCATATTGTTCTCCACTTACCAGGATGAGTTTATCATGTTTATGCTCTAAGCTAAAAAATATAATAATATTGTAGAACATGAAAGCAAATGCTTATGGAAGGCCTGAGCTTTAGCATCTTACTCACTGTGATTAGATACCACTACCCTTATCTGTGGAAGTTTCGAAGTTTGAAGGAGAATATCAACATTTCAACTCTTCAAACAATGTTCTTTAAATGTTTTAGTATATTTTGGTCACTGTGGTTCTATCCATGTATGCTTTAGGGTCAAATAAGCTTCAGAAGAAAAATGCTATTTTGCTGAAAAGAAACTGAGCTCAAGCCAAATTTGAATAACAAAACAAGTTGTGTTTGCCAAAAGCACACAAAAACAGTAACAGGAAAACAACTATGTGCCCTCCCTGGAAGCTCAGGCAGAATGAAACCTCTCCAGTGCTGTTTCCCAGCACAGACACAGTAAGAAGATTTTAGTAACGAGTATTTGTCGTCTCACCTCCCAGCTGCTCTGACAATAGGATTTTTAAAGCAAGAATTACCTCATCTGTTTATTGATGGATTAAGTATTCATTAGCTAATTTATATTTTTATCGACACCTATAGAGGTGATCCAAGACCCAAAGGAATCAATGGGAGAAGTTTGCTTTCTGTGTTTTAATGAGGAAATTGGACTGCACGAGCGACTCGTCCGCTCTCCATGGTGCTGCGCACTGCACATTGGGGTGGAGTGTAGTTGCAACTTGGTTAGAAGCAATAAATAATCTCACTGAATTTTTCAGAGTGGAAGCTGATACTCCGAGGGTTTCTTCAGGAGCCTGCTTCTTAAAACCACAGTAGTGGAAACAGTCAATCTCTTAAGACATATTTAAGAGATTAATTGTGTGACCCTCCCAGACTCTGGGAAATCCTTGCACTTGGAATTTCTGTATAATTCCCCTCAGCAGAAGTTATATATGAATATGCCTACAAGCTGTAGTAACATGAAATTTGTTCTTGCTCAAAATCCCTGTGCATGCCACAATGGGGTTTGCAGAGGCTCTCACAGCACATGACCGTCCAGGTCTGCAAGGTCTTCTGAAATTTGCAGTGCATCTGCCTCACAGAGGAAGAAGTAATCTCAAGCCCTGGGAGCTATTTTAAGCTCTTACTCAAGCAGTTTGCTAAATTCAAATCTCAGCTTCAAATGGAAAAACTAGTGCTATTTTAATCTAGTACAGTCATTCAGATTACTGAAAACAAGTGTGTGGGCATCTTTGAGGGAGAACAACAGGAGACTATGAAAACACTCTGTGATAAATGTTTTTCCTCTCTGGATTTTTTTAATTAATTTTGTGGTCATAAGCACTTTAGGTATTCTGGCTTGTGATAAGAACAACAAATGATAGCGTAGATTTTGTTTCAAATTTGCTACCATTTGTGCAGTGCCCAAGGGGCAATTTTAAATTAACCACTCTTAGAGCAACAAGATTGTATTCACCTACCAGATATATTATTTATAGGACTTCTCTCTGATGCTTATTTTCTTTTTGTCTCTAACGATACCAGAGATGAATACAAGCAGGGTCTAGGGGCTGATGTTAACTTATAAACATGAAAATGTCCACAAAACCGAGCATTATTCAAAATGAGACTGACTGACACAAGGGAAATATACCTGATCTGAACAAAGATATTTTCACCCTGAAAATTACTAATGTCTTCCATCAAGTTGAGTTTAATTAGGATGCTTCACCCAATTTTATTTAGCAATACAAGAGTCACATCCTGATCGCAAATTTCTGAGGGCTATTTGCACTTGCCCTGGGAGTTGACACAAACCCACAGTCATGTATATTAGCCTGAGCACAAAGCATGTCAGCTATGTAAATGTGTGAATGGGCTTGGCTTTGGTATCATAGGTTATGAGGTGTTTTAAATGAGGGGATTCAATGTTCCCATTCTTTTCTCTTGGAATTTACGTTCTGGGAAATCCTTCTAAAACTTAATTTTCCTGTTGTTGATTGGTACATGTTAAAGTGGTCACAAGAAAAAGAATGTTTGGTGCAGGAATTCTCAAAAATAGAAAGGACACAAAGGGACTCCATCCATCTAGGACAACAGTTAGACATAAATATTCTACTGAAATATGTTAAACTTCTCAACACCTTGGGGGATCCAGGATTGGCAGTTGTCCTTGCTTGCATGATAAGAAGCTATGCCACTCTATGGTTGATAAACACAACAGTTATGCATATGGTCCTTTGTGAAAACACTGTAGAGGTATCTTTAAATATGAGTTGGTCTGAAATTTGCTACTGTTAATCACAGTTAGTTTTGAAGTAGAAAATAAAATTGACAGTTAATTCTCCATTGTCTCCAATAGGAAGACACATCATATTGCTTCTATGCTAAATATGAAGATCTACTTAGCAACATCTTTACTGCAATCAAGAATAGTTCGAACTGAATAAAAGGGAGAAATTTAGTGTCATGCAGAAGGACTATTCCACCTATGCAGTCATTCAGGGCCATTATGCTGTCAAAGCAGCACTGAGGGATTTAAATGGTCTTCAGATTGTCCTGTAGCCCTTTGTACAGAAATAACTTTGATCCATAGAGATTCGGTGTGTTTTACATCTTAGCAATTGTCTACACAAGGTGAATTTCAAACAGAACAAAAATGACAATGTGTACGTGCATAGACTTTGAGAAAACATGACCCTGATATTTGTACTAATGACTTCTATTGCTTCATAACACAACTCAATATGTTGTTTCCACAACTCATTATGTTGTTTCTCAGAATAATGCTTTGATATAAGGTTTTCAGCTGAATTTTCTTTAGACATTTACATGAAGATATTAGCATAATTGACAAAATGAACTTTCCATATCATTTCAAGCTAGACTACAATTAAAACACAAAAGACAACAGTATCTCAGATTTTGCTGAAATCTATTTTAGGATCAAGCTTCTGCATATGTTCTGCTATTGTACAACAATAATCCAAAATTGTTCTTCACAAAATAGTTAACTTCCTCCTTCTCTCCTGCTTTCAGCATTATATCCCATCAACTTTATGATGTCTTCCTCTAATGGCTTTATAATTTTATTAAAATTGGTGCAGGTAGATGTGAAGGGTTTGTAGTCAATATGAATGTGACAATTAAAATAGAAACTGTGATGTTGCAATTCAATTAAAAAAATCATCACAAGTTCTGTTTGAAAGAGAAAGTGAATCTGTTTTATAATTCTTTTCAGGGTAGCAGCCTCTGGAAATATCACGGTCATTTCTGGCATAAAATTCAGACTTGTCTTGCCAGAATAGCTCATTATCTATTCTCACGTTTGATAGGAAAATTAGTGGCTCGTTCAGAACATTCTTTTAAAACCTGAAGAGGTTAAAAGCTCAGATTTGCTGCCAAAATTCGTGGAGTCTCATTCATTAAGGATCTAAAAGATGTTTTAAATTCTCCCTGCCCTCCTTGGAGAGTTTTCCAGCCTTACAAAGTAGATGTCATTGAAAGAGTTGGAGCTCATGGTAAAATTCATTCTCTTTGACAGAAGAGAAAATTTGAGGGCCCCAAGAGTGCAAAAACATGAAGCCTAGCCAGAGAGAACCAGATCTGTGATATATTAAGCCTGAATCATAGTACTGAGTCATTCTTCACACTGAAGGAAATCAGCTATTTAGAGTTGGATCATGAGGTCCCTGTGCTCAGATTTTACTCCAATAATACTCTCATTGAGGATTACATGTAAGAAGTTTACACATTTCTTTAAAGTTACTCATTTTCTAGTCTGAGCTAGCAAGAGTATGGATTAATACTATTAGATATCCAACGCTTCTGAGAAGGCATGAAGCGGAGGTGAATGGAGAGATGCACATCTTCCCCTGGCCTGGGGCATGTGAGTTTCTCAGGCCCTCAATTACAATAGAGGGAAAATAGAAAGATAAGAGCATCTAGAAGAACACTATTTATGCACTTTCTCTGCCCACAGAGAATGTGCTATTATGTCTTTATTTTCTGGATTTTTTTTTCCTCCTCTTTACTCTTAAGCAATGAATTGTGTTTTCACAAAAGGATCTTGGCAGGCTGAAATTCAGCTTGCCAGCACAGCTTCCTTTGACAGCAGCACAATGCTTGAATTAAATAACAGATGCAGCCTCAGTTCAGTCATTCCCCTAAGCAGATCGGAGACCAAAATTTCAAAGGGTTTGTGTTTTTGGAAGAGAATTGCTTTAGTCTACTTTTCCATATCAGTTGTTCTTATAACTATCTCTACTTATCACACTGAGCGCTTCCAGCCTTATGAAACTCATACATATGAAATGTAGAGGAATTTCTCTCTGTGGGTACAAGTGCATATCCTTATGTATCATTGCGTACACATCTATCTAAACATACGCAGACAAGTTGATCTGCGAGGAGCTGGAAAACTTCAACTCACTTTATGATATCTTTCCCCCATGTGTTTTCTAAAATGTAATAGCATTTGAACCCTCTAGTCTCTCCACTCCTTCTTGCACTTGTCTTCTGCAAGTTTCACTTGCTGCTCATGAACTTTCCAGGTAAGTGATACAGCACCAACATGTGCCAATTGGCATAGCTGAAGAGTTTAATTGCATAAATTTTTAGTCTTCATATTGCTAACCAGACACTTCAGCAATCATGTAAAAATTAGATCAATACAATGGGAAAGGCATTACAGCAAAGGTGTGATGATAGAAGGACCAGCACAACAGAAAAGTGTTATAATAGAAAGACACTATAAAGGAAAGGAAGAAAATTACTTGCCTGTATCAGAAGATTCTAGGTTAGTAGGAGAGATCTTCACCAAGGAGGGATCTCCAGAAAGAGAACTTTCCCTAGTGGCAGTCAGTCCTTAAATGGAGTCTTAGAAAGGTGCAGCCAGGCTCCACCCTTTCTGGTCACACAGCTGAATTGCCTTCACCTGTGCTCCCAGGGCTGACCGGGTCCTTTCCCCAGGTGCTCAATCAGTGGTTCAGGCTGGGACTCATGCAAATGGAAAGTGTGGTTTAGGAAGCATCTTTCTCATTTCTTGTAGAAAAAATACCCTGGCTTGTTTCAATAGTCTGAGGGGCTGCTATGTACATTGGTGGTGCAGCATACACTACAAATATCTAATCATTCTCAATAAGAATTTAATCCCCTCTTACCCTTGGTTTGATCCCCTTTTGATAGGGAGTAAAGCTGTGAAGGAAGCAAGGGGCTGCCTGCTCTGGCTCTGATTTCAGGCAGTTTAAAAAGCTTTCAGATGTCTCACTGTTAGTATTTACCTCTTTTCTTGCTTGAGAAACAGAATTCTAAGGTCTTTGCAGCTTTCCTGTTTGCCAATGCTACAACATTCATAGCGGGCTAATTACTCTGCTTTAAAGAGCAGAATAATTAAACTGCAATTAAACTGCAATCCAGAATATGGTCCTGGTCAAAGCAAAACAGCATTTCATCTCATCACACATCAGACTTAGCAAAAGGGATAAAAAATCGTGGAGGTTTGCTGACGTGAGGAAGCTCACAAACATCTATCATGCAAATCCAGGCTCTGCACTTTGGCCTCTCCACAGCAACGTGCAAATCCTTGAATTAGCATTCTGTGCTTCAGCTGTCAAGTGACATTCAAAGAAGCACTGTGCAAGTTTATTAAAGATTGTTTTCTGGAGTAAAACATGCATCAGTGTCACTGCTGTATGGACGCACCAAGCTGTCTCCATCTCAGGGTTTCAGAGGTCCCCATTGCAGTCTTCCCCCCCACTGAAGACAGCTCAGACTGCTTGTCAACAAATGTGTTCTGCTGGTGTTTGAAACAAGCACTGTAATGAGAATTGCAATTGGACTGTTCCACTGCAGCCCCAATACCTGACACATTACTGCCCCTTTATAATCATCTCCACAGAGGAGAGGCACGAATAAAAATCCAGGAATTCATTTAGGGGTAAGTAAAGAGCAGATCTCAATTCTTTCTGTTGTTAGAGGAGATTTGCTCACAAAAACAACCACCAACACTACCTGGAGAGGCAGGAGGAGAAGCCCCATCCATTCCCCATCTTGTTGGTCTGACACTGCATGTGCTCAGAATTGGAATTGAAGCCTTATGGCCAAAGAAATTGGATGAGGCAGAAGAGAACTCTGCTCATACAGCATTTCTGCTGGCTATTTAGGGGCCAGATCGTGTTGGTGTTGTGACTGAATCACTGAGAGTTGAAATCTAATTCTAGGGATTGGTTTCTATAAATTGACCCTTAATTTAAATCAGTGATAACTAAATGAGGCTGAGGGTTTGCCATGGGAATAGTTTCAATAGGATATTTGTTCAAACTACAGAAATTATACAGGAAAAATCACTGCTTTATGAAAGAATCCCAGATTAAGCAAGAACATGAACTCTGTTGGCTTTGGTTCTAGACTACATTTAGAGACGTTTTAAAATCACTTGTTGAGTCTTGGTCATGGCACGGATACTCTAACTGTGCTCCGTTGGGAAGACTTTCACCTGAGAACCATTTGCAGACATATCATTGTTCTTGCAGTAAAACACAGTCAATGTTCCCTTGTTGCAATGGCAGGAAGAGCGGACAAGGAGAGCATTCTCTGCCTTCCTGGTTAGCTGGTCCTTCCTCGCTCTGCCAGATGTTGCTGCTTGTTTTCTTCAGTCTTGAGGCACTGGCATTTATCTTGTGCTTTTAAAGCCTCCTCCAAGATAAGACAGCATGGTAAGCTGGCTACATTAGCTGGGATTTGCACAGGAATTAAGGGATCTAGTGATCCGAATCCCTTAGGCTCCACTGCAAACAACAGTCTCTGTACCTCGCATTCAGCTGCATTATGGTCTTTCCCTTCAGTTAAAAATACCAGGTCTTACAAACAAAACAGATATAACAGGGAACAACGTGTTTACCACCTTCGCGGATTTTTGCCACTAATTTTTTATTCATGCTCTATTAGATAAATGTAGCCCACATCATCCTAGATTAGGTTTCATGTATTCCCAAACAGTTGTGATTATTTAATTCTCTTCTTTTTCCACATGTGGAATATCACCATCCTACTACCTGTCAGCAGCAGATGTTCGCTGCAACCTGATAATACAGTCACAGCAAGGATCCCTGCTGCCTTGCATTTCACCATTCAGAGTGAAGTCTTGGTTTGATTTGCTTGGGTTTCACCTTGTATAACTTTCTATTTTTGTGTTAGACACATAGTAGGATATCTTTACTCAAGCAAGCCTGGAAGAAAGCTGAGCTCAGCTAGAAGGGAGGCAAAGGAAAGGCAGAAGCATGGTGCATGGCTGTGTTTATGCTTCTCAGCATTCAGAGGGAGCAGCCCATCCTGAATGAGCAATACAAACATTGCTGCTTTCCTCCCCAGGTTATTTCATGACCCCATGGATCACAGCTGCAACCGCTGGGGCAATTGTTTCCCAATGGAACATCCCTGATGCAGCCTTTCCTAGGGATACTGCAGCCTACCTTAAGCTCTGTAAATCTGGAGCAGAGCAGAAGTTCAGCAGTAGATTTGCAGAGCCATGCCCTGCTCATCTCCTCCTGCTGCTCCAGCTGTAGGGCTGCTGCAGAACACAGCCTTTATCACTTTGATAAGAATGCTTAATCTCTGATGCTGGCTGCTGATTGTGCTTTGCTCAAAAATGCCACTTTGGATTAGGAGAGGGGAGACAGCTTGCTAGCGAGAAAGAACACAGAGACAGGTTTGTCATGCTTGTACTGTTCTGGAGCAGTACACAGGCTTTATCTCCAGGGAAAATTTTACCAACATGTTCCAGTTTTATTCTTCCCTAGAACAAAACAGCATCATTCAGAAAGACACATTATAAACAACACATTATAAACAACCTTTTAATTGCTGACACCCAGATTTGGACACCCTTCTCCTTGCTTCAAAGCACCTGGGCAGCCTCCTTCATTTTTCCATCCAGGCTGAGACTTAGAAGCATCTGCTCCAAAGTGTCTTGTGCTGAGCCCTGCACACATGCTAGTTCAAACTCTGAGATCTCAGGATATGGATGGTGCCTTGTGATCCCTGGGGCTTGCAAAGCGTGCACACAAAAGGGCATTCTGCTTCCTGACATCAGCTGATCCTTGCTCTGCAGAGGATGCTCACCCCAGGACTGACAAGCTTCATGTGAGCCTGACATTTATACCGGTCTTGACATTTTGCTCCATGGAGCGAGGACAGTGAGTCAATAGGAAGATGCCTGAACCTCTCATGCTCTCCGGGAAGTGTCTGTGCTCTGTGCTGAGGGTTTGTGATGCGGAGAGCATAGTGCATTCCCCAAGATCAGCCCTGGTGCTGTGGAAGGACAAAAGGATGGACAAATCCTGACCCTGCAGAGAGCTGGCAGCAATGCAGAGTCGTGCAATGACGTGTTGGACCTGAGCACTGACTTTCTTGTTAGGTAGCACTGCAGGTAGTAACAAGGTGTGTCCAGGAAGTTGCAATGAGCATCACCTGAGATAGCTGTGATTATGACATGGTTTCTCCCACGCTGGCAGATGCTGTGGCTGAGAGCCCCATAACCACTTGTGACAGTGATGCTGTCCCTCCTGCGCCATGAGCTGTGCAGGGTTTCTCCTTTCTTCTTTCCTCTTCAGTGAATTTTAGTTCTACATGGGAAGAACCCATCCCATGCCTATAAAGGGCAGCTCTCCCTGATACAGAGGTTTGAGCTAGGAGGCCAACTAAGCAGTGTCATGTGCTTGCTTCCCCATGCAAAACAAGGATGATGTAGTGGTTGGGTTCATGCTTGCAGCCCCGTGTAGCACACAGTCAACAGGCATCCTCTTACGCGCCCTGCCAAAACTCCTTCATCCCCCTGTGCCTTGCTTCACCTCTGCACAACAACTCTGTCCAACAGCACAGACGCAATGGGAGGATAAACAGGAACAAAAAAAGAAAGTTTTGTGTTGTATTAATTCATCACAGAAATAGGAGGTGACAGAAAGATTCGTATTCATATTTTTGGTACATACAAAGTGTGGGTGCGATGGGCCCGTAAGATCTTGCCCATTGGAGTAAGGTTTCCTCCAATTGTTTGCTCATGCTTTCCTGCCTTACTTTAGAGTGGCCCAAACAGCAGCCCCATCCTGCTCAATGGAATTAGCCTGATGGCACAGAGCTCTTCAACAGCACAGAGATTGGCAGACTTGGGCCATTAGCATTTCCCCAAGAGGTGAAAATGGCTGGGGAATACAGGTGTTGGCACTGCAGCTGTAGCATGCTGTTACTGATGTGCTGTCAGCAAAGGGCCTCACAAGGTTGCCCTTCTCCCACTGTGGTGACACTGACTGTGATGACATTGGCTGAGGCAATTTTCATGGTCTGTCTGTGGCTTCATTTCCACTTGGAGTATGTAAGAGGATAATCCCCCCACATCCTGCCAAGGGGGGTGGGGAGGTCTTTACCAATGGTGTGAAGTGTTTACAGCAAAGAGGACCACTTAAGTTCCTGGGGGAGACAGCATATTGCATTGGAAAAATTACAAAGTATATTTTGGCATATATTCTTTGCAGCCAGGTGTTCCTTGTGCCACTCCAGCCTGCAAAACACACCGTGGGTGCCATTAAAATGCTATCGTTTACCTTTTCCCAGCTGTTCCTGTGCTTTAGAAGGAATTCCCTGGGCTCCTCACTGAATGAGGAGGCTTTCTGCGGGGCCGCAGTAATACACTCATTGCTGAATGGTGAGTTCCAACAGTTGGCTTGCAGCTAAAAAACCCACACCCTTAAAGACTGCATTTGATTTCAGTGGAGTGGTGTTAAAATGTCACGCACTATAATCTATGTCTCATTTTCCCTAATTACTGAACACAGCTAACTCATCTCTAAAGATCAGCACCTGCTCCATCCATCTCCGTTAGCGTTTATGGCAGTCTTTCACCCAATATCCTCTAAATGCAGCTCCATACTGTTAGTTTCCCCATTTTTATGAGTCAGGATGGCACAAGGTCAGGCTTACCCACTCATTAGCATCCTCTAATTTTGAGTTCCCAGAGCCCTGATTACCTTCATTGCCTCAAATTAGGATCACACACCTCGCTTCTCTGCTCTGATGCTAAAACTTCATAGAGTGATAAAATCACTTGACTTGGAAGGGACTCTTAGAGGTCATCTTGTCCAACTTCTCAGCAATGAACAGGGACACCTTCAGCTGCATGTTTAAGAATGGGCCTGCTGCTGAGGTAGAGAGAGCCCTGCTGCCACCAGCTCTGCATCTCAGCTGGTTTCATCAAAGTGTATTTTATTCAATTAGTCAATCTTTTGCTTCACCCTCCAGGATTGCCTGCGCTGTTTTTTGTTTTTTTCTCCCCAGAATGAAATTAAAAAGCATTTAGTAGTAAATTACCCACTGGTGGCAGCAGATCCTTGTAAAACTGAGGCATGGATACCCTGGAAGCCCTTCTGAGTCTCTTGCCAGGTGGAGGTTAAGAAAGTGGAATTTCCTGGGATTTTTCCCATCCTCCTTGCACCTACACAGTGGTGCAGATGGCCGGGAGCTGTGAAGGGAGTGGAGATTGGTCTGAAGGACATTACTGATGCTGCAGCATATTGTGATAAGCGTAAGGAGATGGATGCGAATAAAATGGTGCTTTGCTCCTTCAGCCTTTGAGCAGGGGGCATTCCTGTGCAGATCATGGAGATGCTCTGACTTACCCAGAACAGCCTTGATGTGAACCCCAATGACCCTGAGGGGCAGGATTTTGGAGATGGAGATGACATTCAGGAGACCTTGCTCAGCTCCTCTGATGCTTTTGCCCTTGTCTTCCAAGTACCCGTGTTACCTCTGGCATGTATCATGTATATTAATGATATTATTCTCTATCCTGTGAGTTACAGAAATAGAATTAACAGTATTTTGCAGACAGATGATATTATTTTCTTGACATCCAGCAGGGAACTGAACTTTGATCTTCTGCCTTCCAGCCCCATGCCCGAGCTATAAAACCTGCCTGTCTCCTCGCTCATTATTTTCTGCACTCCATTGCAAGTGGAGTCTGCACTGATAAACACAGTGCCAATGTCTAACCAAGTCAGGCTCCTTTCCCAAAGAGGTTACAATCTCAGTTTGTACCAACATCAAGCAGATGGCTGCAGCAGGCAGATGGGTAGCACAGGGCTTGCCGTTGTGCCTGTGATGTTTTATTCAGTCCACGTCAGTTATCATCTGATCTGAGCCTTATCCTGAATCTCGGGTGCTGTCACATGCACTTTGTATTGATTTGCACCACATGCGAAAGCTTCTAGCTTACAGGAATCTGCCTAAAATGGCAAAGATGCGTAGGGAAACTGGGTTGAGTCAAGGACAGAGAGAAAAAAAGCTCTGTTCTTGGCTACTTGTGGGCTTCAGGGTTCAGAAAAGTTTGCAGCATCTCCACTGTGCTCCAGGGTCCATGTTCCTTGGGTGCTTCCCCAGATGAGGTCCTCAAGAATGGAAGGCAAAGCACATAATGCTCTCCTGTGCTCCCCATAGCACCCAGTGGTACATTGTGCAAAGAGCTTTTTCCCTGGCAGGTACATACCATGTTCCAGACAGGTAGAAAAAACACGGCATGTTAAAAAAGATAAAGTCTGTATTTTTTCTGCCCCCTCCCCACTTCCAATGCCATGCAATAATGAAGGTCGACTCTATATTTAACTCCGCAAAAGCCTTGAATCAGAATTAATTCCTGCGAGCTGCATTTATTAAGAGAACACTATTTCAGACGGGGAAACAAGGATTGCAATTATTTAATTAGAAACCCAGTGCCAGACAGCAGAACAGGATGTGCCCACAGCTAATAACTGCAGGTTCCCCCCGCCTGCATCATGTCCCTCCCGTAATGTGCCTCCAGACAGACACGCTGCAGGGCAGAACCGACTGACACAGCTATGAGCGCATCACAATGGGTTTCATTCCCCCGCGAGCTGCACTCACGTCCAGGCTCCTGCATCTGTGGCCACGTATTGAATTTTACATGACTTCACCTTCTCTGAGGGAGAAATGAGGACACGAAATGGGACTGGTGATTGCAGCACAAATCCTGCTGGTTTTAATTGACAAACCAAAAGATCCTCAGATCCTAATCCTCTGTTTTGATATTTTTAATGATGTGAGTGGGGAAGACCCTGTGGACTCAGACTGGCTGACTCCAGAGCTGGTGAAGAAGCTTTTAACAGACAAATTTCCTAGCCCAGCTGCAACAATCTGTGCAGGAGTGGCAATGCTGAGTAGATGGAGCTCCTTTGTTGTGGGAACAGCTTGTGTGCCTGAAGGTCAGGGCAAGATCAATCCTCACCTGAGGAAAATCAAGCTGGCTCCTGCATGGTGAGGTGCAGACTGGGGACAGCTTTCCTTGTTACGAGTGAGCAGCAGAGAGTGGGCAGAGCCCCAGCTTCCCTCCTGTGCTCCTGTCCATCAGTGAAGGACAGTGAAGGTGACCTTCCTGCAGCCACCAGCAAGCCCTGGTCCTCATCAGTGGGCCTGCTGGTCCTCCTCAGTGGTCCCATTGCTCCTCAGTGAACCTATTGGTCCTCCTCAATTGTCCCATTGCTCCTCAGTGGGCCTGTTGGTCCTCCTGAGGGAAATTTCCTTCCCTCTCCTTTTGCAGTTATTCCCCAGCAGCACGCGGCCATGCAGAGAAGAAACAACATTGCAACAGGATCATCCTTGGTAAGGACTCATTGCTAAGGCAAAAAGGGCCAACTTTTAGTCTCCAAAACCAGATCTAATATTTCTGTTAGTCCAGGAACATGGGGAAAGATTGCTATGAAACTTCCAATTTTCCTCCAGTGAGTCACACCACATACAAGTGTTGCTGGTTGTGAGATGTCTGATTCTGATCAGCTCTTGCCAGCCCACCAAGAAACACCTAGCCTTGTGTAGCCATTCACTCCCATTTCCAAAAGGGAATGTGTGATTTACTGCTCTGCCCAAATTTTCAGTGCTGTTCTTGTCACTGTCTTCTTTAGCATCATTATTTATCATCATTTCAGTTCTCACCAAACCTGGGAAAGAGAGCATCGTGGTGAGTTACCAGGCAATTGCACAAAGTAGGAGGGATGAATTTGGCAGCAAGAAGGGGAAATAATCAAAATAATCACCTGGAGTCACTAGCACAGCTCTTGAGAGAGTGGGCACCAATTGCCGTCCCTAAAGCTTGCTTCTCAGTGCTTTTAGGCAATTCCATCAGACTGCTGGGGTTTGTCTCATTAGGTGGAAATCAAAGGCTGTTCATGGACGAAGGAGACCTCAGCTCGGACCTTTGGGAAAGTGCTCCTCCCTCTCACAGGGCAGAGCTGCGGTGCAATGAAGATTTATTCTGCACCGCATTGATTTTATTCTGCACACAGCATCCTCAGCAAAGCGCTGTGACAATCACTCCACAGCAGCCCCTGGGGACAGGACCAGAGCAGCCATGTGCCATTCCCACCTACCCGTCACTGCCGAGATATTAAAAATGGATGCACACATTTGGGAGATGGGGTTGCCTTCAAAATGCACAGCCCTGCAGCTTTCCCAGCCCATACAGCTCTGCAGGGCATTAAGCTGTTCCCCGTCCCACCAATGCTTCTGTGCAAAGTGCAGCACGCTGGTAATAAAGTGCAATAAACTCTCTTCCAAAACGGGGTAATAATCACTTGGTGAGGCTCTCGTAACATTTTCCCCCAGTGCTCTAACCTAATATTATCTGTATCGGGGTATTTCCTCCTTGGCCACACTGTTGTCGTTATTTCTTCCTCAGTAATTGCAGGCAACGGCCACCAGTGGGACGGGGGGAGCAGGGATGCAGTGACTGCCTGCTGCACAAGAGGAGAGTGAGAAGTGATGGAGAAACGGGAGAAATCAGAGCCGGGATTTTTTAATATATATATCTTTTTCCAATAAAATGTACCAAAAAATAATAAGAAACCATATTCGGGATGAACTTCATCTCCCGTTGTAATAGCAGCTGGCAGACGTTAGCAGCATGAAACATTCCAAACAATACTGACTTAAAACTTGCCTGATTTTTAATTTAAGAGTTCGCTTTGAAAGCTCACAACGGGCAAAGATCAGAAAAGCTGTTGGGCAAAGCTCTACGAGTGGGGTGCGCTCCTGGAAGAATCCTTGGAGGCCCTAAATTACCTTTTAACTACGTCTTATTGCACGCTGGGAAGACAGACGGACACCTTCCATACCTGCACCACCAGGGGACACTGCTGGGAGGGAGCAGTGCGCTGTAGGCTGGAGCATGGCCCCAATCTCCAGCTATGATGATGATGGTGATGAAGTATTCCATAGATACAGAGCACGGAGCCAAGAAAAAGAGATGTTATTTTGTGTTGGTTTTTTTTCCTCCCTGCAGCTTTAAAGACAGTGCCTGTGCCATCACCTGGAGGGCTGGCAGGGAGGGTTACACAGATCTGGGGATGTGTGCTCTGAAAGTCCCAAATGTTCGGTGTCAAATTCCTGCTTGTTGGCACTGAGGACCCAGGGCTGAACTGAATGGTACTGAGGACACATCCCCACTTCCATTTGAGAATAGTTTTCCTTCGGCAAAGCATTCCCCAGGAGCTTCTCAGGCCATTTTTCCCATGCTGTGAAGCACTCTGTTGCCCTCCCAGCATCACTGTAGTGCAGGTGATGCTCATTCTCTGTGTTCCCGTTAACAACTCCTCTTTGTGGGCTGAAGAAGAGGATTCTGGAACAGATGAGGCTCGGGGAAGACGTTATGGCTCTCTACAACTCCCTGAAAGGAGGCTGTGGCGAGGTTGGAGTCAGCCTTTGCTTCCAGGTAACAGAAATAGAATGAGAGGGAATGGCCTCACGTTGTATCATGGGAGGTTCAAGTTGGGTATTGGGAAATGTTTCTACTCCAAAAGAGCGGTTGGGCACTGGCACTGCTGCCCAGAGAGGTGATGTGATCACCATCCCTTGGGGTGTTCAAGGACTGTGGAGATGTGGCACTGAAGGAGGTGATCAGTGGGCACGGTGGGATGGGGTGGGATTGGACGTGGGGATCGGAGAGATCTTTTCCAACCTGAGTGATTCTATGATTCTATGGCTCCAGATGACTTCTGGTTTCATGTCACAGTGGATGACAGCAAATCTCTCCCAGCCCTGCAGCATGACCTCTGTGCTCATCCCAGCCAAGCTGTCACTGCCTCTGGCACAAGCAGGCACTGAACTCCTTACCCATGAAGGAAGTAGGTCTGACCCTGTGGAAGCAGCTGGGCTATGCAATGTCTTTTTTAGATATGCCACTAGAGGGGAACCAAGATCTATAATATTTCTGAGGTTTGCAGGAAGAGCTGGAAATCCTCCTGCAGTCCACGAGCCGCAGCGTCCGCTTGGAGCCGCCTATGCCGGCACCAAGTGAGTGCTGTTCCTCTGTTGCTGCTGAATTCCATGAGACAGCAAGAAAATATCAAATGTATTAACTGTGTTTATCCCAGCCAGTGATGAGCAAAAGCAATGGCTCCTGAGGCTCTGTGAATTCTATTAAGCAATGACATGTGCAAATGAAAAATGAAGAACGTAGCCCTCAGCAATACTCTTTCTGATAACACTATCTCTAATTCAGATATTTGTGATACATATAGGATGTTCATATCTAAAATGAAATGAATTAGTTCTAAGCCATCCATACTTTACACTGAGGGCTCCACAAATGGAGCGTGTAATCATTTCGTTGCAGTTTGTCTAAAAATGATGAAGGCTGATATCATGATTACTATGTCATTCATTACGGAGGCATCATTCATTTGCAAAAATCCGGAGGCGTTAAAGCCGAGCATCTCTAATTATGATGCTTTTAGAGAAAACATACATAAAAGAAAAGTAGGGGGTAGCTTGTAATTCTGATCATAAAATTAACTCCTAGATGAAAACAGGAAGGTCAGACAATTAGTAAGCGTTTAAATTAGTTTAGGGAAGAACTTTAAATTATTTGCAAAATGATGTTGGGCAGTTTTGACGCTCCGAGAAGGCTTCTAAAATGTAGAATCACAACCTTAGAACTTTAGTTTTGGCAGTGATTTCTGCGATGGAAACCCTTTGGAGATGAGGAGGGGATGGAGCTGCCTCAGCTGTTTGAACCCATACAAAGGGAAGGTGTGAAGGTGATGTGTGTACACGTGTAAAACCTCTCTGTGCAGCACCATCTCCGGGCTGGGCAGAGGACTGGTCTCAAAGGAAACGTGGATTTCCCTCTCAGATTGGCTTACTGCAAAATATAATGGTGAGTTCAGGAGGGAGATGGCTGGGTGTCCTTGCTGGGATTAGCACAGAAGGGAAGTATGGATGCTTGTCTGGACATAAAAGTTATGCAAAAGCCTGGAGGGATATTCACTTATGGACCAGCTGACCGCTTTAGCAAAACACAAAGTGCTTTCCTGCTCAGCGTCATGGGAAACCTGTTTCCAGTTGCACAAAAGAAGGACTGGAAGCCAACAGAAAGTCCTGAGAGTAGGAATAGGCACAGCCTCCTGCTGGGCTAGGTTTGTGTTTGGCATGCAAAAGGGATTGGAACGTATGTCTATGTGGTGTATGATAAAGGACCAGATTACCACACTGGATCATGAGCTCTCCAAATGGCTCCAGTGTGGGCACCTCACCTCTGGGTCCGGACCTGTGTCCCAAATCCTTAATTCTTTGCAATATGGGAGGCAGGGAGGTTCCCAAACTAGGAATGGTCCATCCCAGCACAGCATCTGGTGTTATCTCTGAATCCCACACAGCCACACACCAAAGGTCTCCTCCATTTATTCGGTCAAAAGATCTACCTCTTCTCCAAACCCAGAGAGCTTTGTTCCTCCCAGAGCACTTCAGTGTCTTTATCTAAACCTCCAGAGCTGGAATACATCCACCAGTAAACACAGAGAGGTTTCCATCTATGCTACAGACACCTCTTAAAATTCTCTCAAAAATACAGTCCTGTGGCCATGTTGAGTTTTTTGGAGGCTGAATTCCTCCCCAACATTTCTATCACAGCTGCCAAAAAGCAATCAGCAAAATGACCCATCGAAGTGATGCGTCCCTGTTCTGCTGTCACCCCGGTGGGTGAGGACAGGGCACATCTCTTCCCCTCCACACCGACACTGAGCATGATTCACTGCAGAGTTATGCTTCCCCAGAGGGCTGAACAACAGTTGGACGCCAAATCTCAATAGGAATCAGCCGAGAGTTAATGTTTGTCTTTTATCAGAGTAATGGGAAAAGTTCGAGCAAGACGGCGAGATTCAGGGTGAAGTCAAACTCCCAAACTTTCTCTTAAATTAGGCCCAGTGGGGGCGTAAAAGCATCCTTGGGGACCGCAGAGCTCTGCAGGAAATTATGCCAGCTCCACCAACTCGCATTCATTATCAGTGTCGCTCACTCATGTCACCTCCACAATTATTTTAGGACCTGTCACCAGGAATGTTCTCCCACCAGCAAATGCTTCCAGCTCGCGCTAATGGAGAGGCTGAAGTTCGAAGCAAAAGTTACCTCTGCACCTACTCCTTCCCACCCACTGCCTGTTTGCACCCCTCTGCACAGAAAGCTTCCAGTCCGGAGTTTGAGGGGAATTAATGCCAGGCTCCTGTGGAGATGCTAATGATGTAGGGAGAGGTGAGAGAGGGAAGGAGTGAGGGCTGTGCTGTTACAGGGCTGCCGTATGGATTCTGATGGCTGATTAGTTTTGTATACGGTTGTTAATTTTCAAGAGGCTTTTGGATTATTGTAGAAGAGGGAAGGCTGATGTCACTGTTTAACACTGGTCTCCAACTGGTCTCCAACCCCACCCCTTGCTCTAAACAGGTATAGTTCCAAGATGATGTTATGCTGCCACAGCTGTGTCCCAGCCTTCAAGTATGCAGACTGCCCAGCTTCCCTCTGTCCCTGTGCCACCACTCAACCGCTCGCTGTCACTGTTCTCCCCTTGTGCTGCTCCATGCAGCTTCAAGCTGTGCCCATTGCCTGCTGGCTGGGGCAGCTCCTTCTCCCCTTCCTCTCCAGCCTCCATCCGTGCTTGCTTCACCACTATGAGCACCATCCCTGCACAGTGGTGATTTGTCCCACGTGTAGTCTTGGCTACTTGCGCCCCTCAATACTGCGGCTATGTTAGGTTCTGGCTGCAGCTTGAATCCCTCTGCCAGCACTGCACAGCAGCCACTGGTGGAGGAGTGGGGATGAGCCACGCGCTGGAAGGGAGCAGCTCTGAATAAGTGGATTATGCTGGAAAAAAGCACCAGACAAAGCACTGAAATGTTGACATGAGCTATAGCAATGAGAAACGGCAGTGATTAATAAGCTGCAGTACTGTAACTAATCAGTGTTTGCAAGCACTTTGGACCTGGAAAGCATCTGCTGAGAACTGTTTGCTGTGAACACTTCCTGCAGAGTTGACAAATCATACCAAAATCTTCACAGAAATGGCAGAAGGAACATTTTAATGATGGTTTCTCCATGTAAACACACCACATCACCCATTCCCCATATCTTTGATCCCTATACACCAGGGCTGGGGATCCTTCCATGCCTCCACCCCACCCCACCCTAAACTGCATGAGGTGATGGGTGCACACAGGTCAGCTGCCATGCACCTCGGCCCATGGTGCCTTCTGCACACCACCTGCAGCCAGGACTTCTGTTACATCTCCTCCTCCTCCACCATCTCTTCCTACCACCTTCTCCAACCAGAGGATGACTTGAGGTGCTGCCAGAGCTGTCCAGAGGGTTTGGGGATGCCCCATCTCTGCAGGCATTCAAGGCCAGGCTGGATGGGCCCTGGGCATCCTGATCTGGAGGGTGGCAGCCCTGCCCATGGCAGAGGGTTGGAACTGGGTGGTCTTTGAGGTCCCCTCCATCCTAAGCTATTCTATGATTCTACGATTCAATGATTTCCTTGGGTCAGCATGAGCACTGCATCGACCCGGTTCCCAGCAGAGCCTGCTATCAATTCTTTTTTTAACACCAAGTTGAGCTGGAGCTAAACTTTCTACAGAAAAACATAGAGTGTAGTTGCTGGATGAGCCAGCAAACAAAAAAGCTGCTTCCTTACAAAATAAAACCCTCCATTCTTTTGTAAATACGTTGGGGAAAAGGGTGCTCGGAGTGGAAGCTCTGGCCCCGTCCTGCCCCTGCCAGAGCAGACACTGCTCCCCAGACACCCCGTCCCGAGACAACAGGTGAAAAGCAAGTTCATGGAGAATTTCTTCTTCCTCCAGTTTCTCTTTTCTTCCCCCCCCCCCCTCCCCTTGCCTGCGTGCCTTTTATGGTGTAACATATGTCAGGGTTCATGTAACAAAAAGAATTCCCAGTGTCAGGCAAATAATTTTTCCATCTGTGTTTCTCTCCCCCCATTTTTTATTCCTTAACGGAAGTGGCATCTGCGAGGTGCTGGCTGTAACCGATCCGGCCAGGAGTTGTGCCGTTCATTACCAGCAGCCCGCTGTCGGTATGCCATTTTTGGCCGCTCCAGCTGTTGTTATGGAGAGGGTATGCATCAGTTCAGCTGACAGCTGCAGGCTTGCAGAGAAAATGAAAGTTGTTTTTTCCTGTTCAGCAGTTGTCTCATCCTTCCCAGTGTGCCCTGACAGGGTTTTCTAGCAATGAGCTGAGGTTAGGAATCATGAAGTACATGCACAAGTGTCATTTGGACGTGGGTCAGGGCTTTCTTTTCCTCCTGCCCATCTGCAGAACAGTGCATCCTTAGCGGTGGCTCTGTGTGAGGCTGATTTGTCAGCCTGGGAGATGCTGGGGCACCCAGCAGGTACAAGGTGTGCTGGGGTGCCAGAATTCATGTCAGACACTGAAGGAGTGCGATGAGAAGTGGAAGGGGAGGAGGTCCTCCGTCACACCCAGTGTTAGCCATGCTTCTGTCCCCACCCACTCTGAGCAGTGAGAATAAGGAACTGCAGTTGCCCCTCACTCTGGGTGTGCAGAGCCGGGCAGGGCTTTCAGGTGGACAAACCTGAGGAACACAAAGCATTGCTGGCACAGGCACAGGTTCATCCCCTGCCCACATGGAGCAGCATGTGTGCCTTATTAACGGCGTGTTAATGAAGACAAATCTGTAGGTATGCACTGAAACCCTTCCTGAATAAAGTAACAGTAACAGCAGCCGTGGTCTGACAGCCCTTCTGCTTACCCTGCCGTGATGTAACCAGAGCTCATCAGCTGGCTCAGGTGCTGTCACCACTCCCAGTCTGACATGAGACACCAGGACCCCAATGCAGAGCCCTGTGCAGGAGCAGGCTGGCAGCACTCTGTGTCCCCAAGCCCCTATCCCACCACAATCTCAGCCCTGGGTGCAGTTGCTCGTGGGTGCCACGTGGTTACAAAACCCCAAGTCTTGGCAGTGGGACTTCAGCTCCGAAGGAGGGGCTGACTCCTCTCTAAATGCCTTGTGGAGGTGGAAGTGCTCTTTCCATCGCTTCCCTGCCCACGCTCCTCCTGTGAGATCCCACACACGTGGCAATCAAAGCTCAGAAAGCAGCCTGACTCTCCAAGCGTTCCGCACTGCTTTCTCGCCCGCCCAAAGGATGCTGGTGGGGGGACACGGCGGGGGCACAGAGCCGGGGGATGTGCAGCTCTGCGAGTGCTCCCCTGCATCACTCCCAGCAGCACTGGGGGGCTCCGGGCTCACTCCTACAGTGGGATGTCAGATTGATGCCACATGCTGAGTCTGAACGTGTAACAAGGATGCAAGAGGAATCTTTCTCCCCAACAGAGAATCATAGTTCAAAAAATGAAGAATATTTGTTTGTCTTTCCAATAAAGGCATCACGGGAAGGGTAACTTCCTACTTGCTAAAATACAGGCTGTATCACAATGAAAAAATTGAGGGAAATATTGCTCATCTATTCTTCCTTAACTGCCACAACATTTGCGAGCATCCTTCTTTTATTAAATACCACCTGAGACTTTTTTTTTAATACTACATGAAAGAATGGTACTTTATTAGGTAAATATAATGAAATAACCATGTGTTGTTTCTTACTTTATGGCAAATGTTTCCACTTCCTGATGGTATTGATTCCAGAGATTGAAAAATGTTGCTTTATCCCAGCACCACTCACCTCCACACAATCTGGTAAGTGCAGCCCAGGAGCTGCGTCAGATCTCCTTTTCCATCGAGTCCCTCTGACTTGTTAAGTATAATACTTGTGGAGTCAAAAGATACTGCTCAAACTCAAAGGTTCTGTTCAGTGCAATGCATTTTTGCTCGGCGTTTCCTTTTTCTGTGCCCTACTATTGTGCATCCCTGAAAAGAGATTTTTTTTTCCAGCTGAAGTTGTTGGGAAAGGAAAATGGCAAAGTACATTTGGTAGAAATTTTATCCAAAAGTTTGCAATTGCACCCAATAAAGGACTGAGTGCACTTTGAAGAAGATGGAAATTGTGAAAACCTGAAGTGTGGGGGCCTTGCAAAGAGCTCTTCTTGCAGACTGGAGGGTGAGATTTCCTCCATAGGGGCTGTTTGAATCCATCAGCTGAAATCAAAACTGTGCCACTTTGAATGCATGACATTACTTTGGGGACAGGCTATGGCAAGAATGGCTTCTCCAAAGCTCTGTGCACTCACACACAAAGTCACTGGGAAAACCAGGGAGTGCCTGATACCTTCAGCCCTCCCAAATCCAGCGTACAACCCAGAGGAGCTTGGGGTTAGGGGATCTCCTGTGCACACAGCAGAGAAGTGATGGGCAAAGGGAAGAATGTGTCTTTTGCTGTTTGACCTCTGGCGCACAGTGATGCTTTGCAGGTGCAGGCAGCTTTCAAGCTACAACAAAAGCTAATCCCAGCCCTGTGCTCTGACCTGTGTGTCTGCACTGGTGTTGCATGGGGGGGACCTAGGTCTGATTCCAGGTGAAGTCAGTGGTGACTTAGGATATGAAAGGAAGTGGAAAAACAGCTGTTACTCTTCTCCATCGCTGACAGCACATTCCTGGGTTGCCTGGCTGGCTTGTGTCCTGTAGGTGACATCAAGGTATAGATGAGGGTGGCTGCTCGAGGTAAAAAGGGGACAAATCAGGCCTGAAGAACCTGCCACTCCCCTCCCTTCTGCCAGTTCCCCTTTGCCCAGGAGCAGCAATCTCATCTGTGCAGGCTACTCCTACTGGCTGTCTGCCTATCACAGCATTTCTACATCTCATTCCTGACCTTCAAAGTCTAAACGTGAACAAGGATAAGACACAAGGTTATGTCATAGTTCCCTTACCTTTTGGTTTTCCCTCAGCCCTTGGTTTTGCTGCCCAGCACAAGGAGACCATCCCACTCCGGTCCCAATCACAGCCGGACTGGCTCTACTCTCACACTGATGCCCCTCAGCCTTTCTCAGCAATTACTCCTCACGTGTGCAACCCAACACACTCCAGCCCATACCCTGCGCCGTGTGACATAATCCTGGATCAGTTACTGCTTATTTCCTTCTTTTTGTTCCTTCCAGCCTCAATCAGACGCATACACATTTTTCACCTCCTACATCAATCGTGCTGCACGCCGCTTCCTCCAGCCACAGACACCAACAGGAAAACTCAGCACTGTGAGCCCACTGCAGCACGGTGATGTTTCTGCTGTGGTTCTATCGGTTTTAAGTTGTTGATTTAGTTAAGTTTCTACATCTTCCCAGCATCACCAAGCATCTGATGATTTTATTTTGGTTACTCCTGGCCAGCCTGCTTTTCCACTCACCCAAGCCTACTTCAGTTATGGAAAAAAAAAAAAAATGAAATGGTGGATGTTTATTTTATCTCTTTTCCCCAGAGAAGGAGTTTAATAATTTAGCAGCACATACGAAACTGCTCCGCGAGGAGTAATTTGTTTTAGGGGGGAAAAAAATAAGATGGCTTTTTTTCTCCCTCTCCCAGATCCCCATGTATAAAGGTATGGTTTGCTTTGGATCATGTTCACTCTCTGAAGACTTGGTTTTGCTATTAAAATCTTTATTTTGCTACAGATTATTCTACCATTCCTTTGTCTCTCTGCTATTAGTCTGCTTTTGGTATGCAGCTGTCACCATGGCTTTTAGTAACCTGCTTTCTATTGGTTCCCAGCAGAGGTTTATATCCCCTCAGAAGACGCCAATAAAGGGTTTCAGGTGCTTTCTAACCTGCCAAATGCAGCTCATCAAGAAACGTATGGAAAGGAAGGGCAGGAAGCAACATATTTGTCACAACTGCTATTTACCAACCCTGGATTTGGAGTTTATTTGGTCTCTTCAAGAACGCTTTTCCCAAGTGAAATAGCACCTTTGTGCTTGCAGTGCCCAGTGCAGGGATGGACAAATGCATTCCCATGGAGTGAGACTACCTGTGCATCCCCGTGCAAGCACTAAGTGAGCACTGCGGTCCCTTTTATAGCAACGGCACGAGTGGGGCTCAATAAACCACATTTCTGAACGGAGGATTTTCAAAGGCCATTATATGTATTTCCCAGAAATGTCAGAGGTTTAATAGCCTCTGAAATCACCCAGATCTTCCAAAGGTCTATTCTCAGCAGACCTGTAAGCACTCGGTATCTTGCCAGTCTTGGCGTCTCTGTCCAGCGGGGCTGAAGTTGGCTGAGTTACTGCAGGAGAGGCAGACAGACGGGCGCATTCACAGCAGCCTCACAATCCACCTTTCACCAACTGGGTAAAAAACCAAACAGCTGAAAACCCTTCGAGTCCCCGCTCTGCTCTGCCCCAGCATCCCACCACCACCCTGCCACGCACGTCCCCACATGGGAGACTCTTGTATTTGGGTCCCCATCCTTAGCCTTTGTCCTCCTGATGGGGAAAGTGGGATTAAATACAGAGCAGGTCCTACAACTGCTGACTCCTAAACAGTGTCGCTTTTGGCAAAGCTGTTCTGTGTTCTGACCAAATGGAAATTCTCCTTTATAGCAGAAGGTTGGATTTTTTCTCTTTTTTTTTTTTAATTTGCTTTTTTTTTTTTTCTTTAAGATTTTTTAATAGTTCTTGTGGGTTCCCCCCCTCTGCCATTTTTTAATGTGCACCACATAATAATATGAAGCTAAGGACGCTGTTCTGATAATTCCTTGAGCAGCCCCAGCGAAACACTATCCAGATGTGTTGCTGTTTTTCTGCAGGGGGAATGCATTGTGCATGTCAAAAAAAAAAAAAAGAAAGAAGGAAAGAAAAAGGCAATTTTCCTCTCTTGGCCTTTGGTTTTAAGTGAAGTGAGGTAGGCCACGATTTTCGGACTAGAAGATGAAAACCAGCACACCCAGCCCTTCCAATAACCCAGTGAGGAAGGATCCAGAAGAGTTCATTTGAGGAAGAAACAGTGAGAGAAAATAAGAAGGGGGAAAAAATCCAGGAATCGGGAGCAGAAATATGAGCCTTGTTCCTTGTAAGCTTGGATAATCTAAGTCAAAAACCACATGAATCAATTCAAGCTGAGTCTGGACTGCTGTTCTGTACACACATGTACACACACACGCGCGCACACACAGTGCATTTGCTGCGTTTTATAACATTTTAGTGGCTGCTGCTTTGTTGGGAACTGTTGGGAAACATATTTGCTCTGTTCCCACTCACGAGGAGGGCTGAAAATGTTTTGATTTTTATAATAATTGGACTTTTACACCCTGAGTGTTTTCAAAGCACTGTGTGAGCGCTATCTAATAATCCTCAACGCAGCTCAGCGAGGTGGGTAACAGTCAGCATCATTATCCTCGTTTTTACAAACTGGGGCGAAACTGAGACGGGGTGATATGTGCGTTGCCCAGGGCCACACAACACGTCAATGGCAGAGATGGGATTAGTGGTAAGGAGCTGCTGGCTCCTGGCCCAGGATCGGGGCTCCAGCCACTGGCCCAGGCTTCCCCAGGGATGGAAGTGCATTTCGATGAGAATGACAGAGAGGAAAAGGGGTAGAGGATGAGATGTGCAGAATATAGAATCATAGAATGGTTGAGCTGGGAGGGACTTCTAAAGGCTGTCTGGTCCCACTCCTTGCACTGAACAGGGACAGCCATGGCTCCATCAGCGCTCAGAGTTTTGCCTGAATGTGGGCGTCTGCAGGGATGGGACATCGCCACCTCTCTGGGCATCCTGTGCCATTCCTCACCACCCTTACTGTAAACAACTTTTTACTTACATACAGTCTAAAATATACACTGTAGTGAGTAATGCATGGGTACTTTAAGCACCAAAAAGTTGGGCTCAGCACTCAGTGATGTTTTGGATGCCTAGGATGGCAGGCAGAGCTGATGGAGGGAATGAGCTTTGCAATGCAGAGCTGGCCACTTTGTTGGTTTCCTCCTGATCAAGCTCAGCCTGAAGTGAGCCAAGCTCAGAGAGACAGCGAGCAGCAGCTCTGTGCTAACGGGGCTTCTCGGACAGAGATGGATGAGGGAGCATTGACCCGGGCGGCCCCGCTGGCAGCGCAGCAGTGACAAGCAGCTGGTGGTTACAATGGCCTCCCCCGAAACAGCTGGATCTGAGGGAGGACATCTGGATGCTCTCTGGGTGGTTTGCGAGAAACAACGTCCACTGAGTCACGGAAGACCTGGGGCTTCAGGATGCAGAACACAAGCAGTGCCGCGCTGGAGGCAGGACCTGCTGGAGCGTGGGTGCGTGGGGAGGGGGATGGGGCCTCCCACAGTGCTGGGGTGGAAGGATAAATTGCATTAGGGGCTGTGCACTCCCAGCCCCCTCCAGGTGTCCGGGGACTGCTTTGGATTGAAGCTGTGTGCAAACCACCAAAATCCAATAAATCTCAGCATGTGAACTCTCCAGGGCCAAAGAGCCAAACAACAATGCAACGGGTGGAGGAAACTCTTAAATCCATCCAAACCTTTCCTGTGGCTGCCAGGATGGGTTTGGCTAACCCGCTGAAGGCTTCTGAAGCTCCAAGAGGATTTTTCCCCATGGGGCAGTGGGGCTGCCAAGCCCACATCCCACTGGTGCTGTGGCCATGCCCTGAGCCTTGCAGGTGATGAGACCATCCAGCAGTGCACCTGACGGACTTGAACCAGGTTTCCAGCTCCTTGCTCTGGAGTTCAACAGCAGGTGGAGATGAAGCCCAGTGCTGGCTCTGCAACCCAGCCAGATTTGCCTGGTCCACAGAGCATGAACCTTGCCTCCAGTGTGGATACAGTCCTGTGTTATGAGGATGCTATTCTCTTCCTATATGCACCCTTAACTCTGCATTTTCACACTTAAGAAATCACCTATGCATTTTCCTTTCTCTGAGGCCAGCATCCTGGATCTTACGATGCAAGGTGACACAAGCACCTGTCTCATTTCTGTGCTGCAGTTGTTTGCTGAACACTTCTGTCAAGCAGCGCTGCTTCCAGATCATTCAGCTCACTCTGCTGAGCCCTTCACCCTCCTGACCTCCTGTCTGACTTCCTTGAGTAACATCGCAGCATTTGGGAAAAGCCTGCAACATCAGACAACAGAACATCCCATCAGTGACAGCCACAGCAGAGCTTCGTCAGGGAGGAAAATTAAGTCTTAGACATCAAAGCCTCAGAAGAGTAAGAAATCAGCATAGGAAACCAAGTTTTACTAGTTCTGGCGCTGAGCTGTTCCTCACCAAGATCACAGAAATGCCCTTGGGGAGTCCTCTACCCCAACGGGAGCACTGGTTACAGGATTAAGTCCAGCTCTGTTTCCTTCAAAATGTTACTTTCTGCAAAGCAGTGACATGATTGGCATCAAACTGCTGGATTTGCTCAGCGAGAAACCAAACATTTCTGCCTCGAGGAGCCTCGCACCCCAGATCCCAGGTGATGGCATAAAGATGACTTTTGGCAGCCAGATTCCAGCCCCATGAGACGTGGCTGTATTTCTGAAGTCAGCCAGGGTCTGCAGGACCTGACCCCTGCCTTCTCCAAACCTGGCATGGGAGCCCACCCTTGGGGCAGGTTTTTATTAACCAGGTTATTAATTTATTAACCGTTAAGGTGATTGCAGAGCCTGTGCTCACTGAGTACCCCGCAGTGTCTGGACCCATGGCCACAGCATTGCACAGCTCTGGAAAGCTGGATCCTTCACCAGCTCTGGCTGGAAGTTCATCTCAGTTCATAACTGTTGTGTTTTACCTTTGTTCTGCTTCCCTCCGCATAAGCTCGTGGCCTAGAGGGAGAAACACTGCTTGAATGTGCAGGAAACCTGGGCTAGATTCCCGTTCTCTTGTTCCTTCAACTACTTTAAAAGGAAAAGGAATGGGGTTTTCCAGCCACATGTGTGTCACAGCCATGCATTTCGTTAGGCATCGGGGGGAACTCGCTCACCGAGCCTCATTACCTTTTGTCTGCAGTTCCAGGAATGGAGCAGACGGTTGCCAGACCATGGAATGCAACGTTTGCCCCTTGAAAAGTCTTTAAAGACTTTAAACTTTGCACAGACGCTTCAAGCAGCCCCAGCTGCCATTTCCACATGAGATGATCTTAAAGATAAATGGATGTTTGTAATCACGCGGGCGCTGATGAGCGGAGCGCACTGCTGTACAGGTAAGCAGCTTTATTCAATGTAAGGGCATTTCTATTTACAAAGCATGAGGCTGCCTTGGGCGAATGCACTGCAGGGCTCACCCATGTCTGTCCACAGATTCTCAGAGCACCATTTCTCCCGTGCTCAGCGCTGCAATTAGCTTGATTTATAGGAGATACCATTATCGCTCCCTTTTCCTCTGCCCCATCTTTGGGAAGGTTTGACAACAGAAGGCCAGATCTAACAGGAGAGGAAAGTGGTCCAGCAGCTGGGATCTGCTCCTCGTGTTGCCACAGACCTCACCAGGAGGAGCAGAATCACTAAGCAGTGAGCAGGTTTGGCTCAGCAGCACCACACGGCAAGCACTCACTTGGCTCAGGGATTTCACAGCAAACCCATCTCACGGGCGAGGAGTTACCGTGTGGGGCGAAGCTTTCTGAAGTGGGATGCGGTGCTGGGCAAGGGGCCAGGCCTGAGCTGCGGGAGCCCCGGGGCTCGCTTCACCCTCAGATGGCACCGTGAGCCCACGCTGCTGCTGCGCTTTGATACGGCCCCGCATCCTATGAGCGGCACATGGGGCATCGCACGAAACCCCCCCACCCGGCTCTGCGTGGGAGCCCACCTGGGTGAGCTATGCTGTGAGCTGGCATGGAGATGTGGGGAGATTTTTGGAGCAGGTGATGAGGTCCGTGGTGCTGCGGGCATTGCTGTGGGCAGATGGGGTGTTGGCAGACAGCGAGAGTGCCAGGGCAGACTGAGGCTGGTTGGGTGAGATAGAGCAAAGCTTTGTGAAATATGGGCTGCCACCTCCACCCTGCCCTCACTCAGCCATGGTGTTCTCTGAGCCGAGCCCTCCTGGCACACAGTGATGCAAATGTACTGTTTTCCTCGAGGGATGAGGAGGATCACCCCAGGATGCAGAAGCCCCAACTCCCATACAGAGCTCAGCACCAACCATGGGATGCAGAAGCCCCACATTCCATGCAGGAGCTCAGCACCAACCAAGGGCACGTTCCTGGGGGTGGCACCGACCTGCCAGGCTCGGATGGCTCTCCTTGCCCTAATCCGCACTGGATCAGCTGATTTCATTTCTAATTTCCTCACACATGTGCTCAAGCACAGCTGTGGAACATGAGCCGAGTCTGCAGAGGAAATCCTGAGATTTACACAGGCCCCAGTGGATTACAGAAACCTGGAAACTGGACAGATAACACTCATGTAACAGACTCAAAACATGCTGAGGAGAAAAAAAAAAATCACAATAGATTAAAACCTGCTGTTCTCTGCAAAATGTAAAAGTGTCTTTTCCAGCACTTTGAACTACTGTGTTAAAACTTGGTAGGTAGCTGTCGTTTCAAAGGTGCAATCTTCAGGAGGAGAGTTGGCTTTTTAAAAAGGATTTGGTAAAGTCGCAATAAAAGAGATCTTAAAAGGGCTTGACCCGATGGGCTGCAAGCTTTTTGGCCTGGCGAGGATCATTCCTAAATTGTGTGCAGCTTTCAAAGCTTCTGAGAACTTCCAAAGCCTGACCTGGCTGATGTGAAGTGTGCAAGGTGGTGGGAGTAAGAATAAACATCTCTGGTGGGGAGATGCTGCTCTTCCAATCCCAATGAAACCAGTTGGATGCTATGTGGGTTCCCAGCAGGGGACAGATAAATCTCAGCTTCTCTCTGCCTCCAGAAAGCCCAGACTTGCATCTGGGGGTTTGGCTTCCTGCAGCCTGGGACAGGGCCTGGCTAGAGGAGGATTTACTCATAGGTGGGTGCTAAGCTGGTGTCACAGCACGTTCCCCAGAGTGACTGGCTCATCATTATCTGCATCTTGTGATATTGCAGCCTGCTGTGTACAGAAATGCTTTTCTTTTCAACTGCAAAGTGTTTCTGGCTATAGTCCCCATTTTCTTTATGAAATGGCTTGGTCCTGATTCACACTTTCATCTCTTCTGTTCCATTTTCTCAGTTTCTCTGTGTCTGCTTTTACATCTTTTTAACAACTCAAGCTAACAATTGGTCTGGAAGGGATGGCCACCACCCTGGACAGACATTTCCATGTTCCCCATACATTTAGTGTGTGGAAGGTGTTTTCTGCACACTTTCTAGTTGGCCATAGGCTCAGAGCTGCCATTTTTATGCTCAATGAGGTCTACAGCTGCCTCAGTGCTGAACTCAGTGGGACCAAGATCAGGCACAAGGTCAGACTGTTTTTTCTTATGCTGTCAAACATGATTTATTGCTTTTCTCAGGATCAATGACTTAAGAATTTGGGTTGCCAAGCTGTGCTGGGTCTCATCCACCCAGGGTGGTTAGCAGGGCCAGAACCTCTTCTTACGAGGCTCCTTCTTCCCTCAGGACTTTGTGTGAATCTGGGTTCCATTTTATCTCTGGCATCAAAAGAATGTTGAGGAGGGGTCAGATAAAAGGTTGGGGGGTTTCCTCCTTCATTTCTGTGAAGGGCAAACCAAGATGGTTTGGGGTTTGCGTAAGCAAAAGCAGGTTGACTTGGATCTTAGATCTCCTTTATCTCAGTCACCAATCTTTCATTTGAATGCGAGGTTTCCAAACCTAAACCCAGCTAAGACTTTATAAAAAAAAAAAAAAAAGAAAGAAAGAAACCAAACCTGAAATCCAGCCTCCTCCTCCACACATTCCAGGCGGTTGCTGAGAAGAATTCTCCTCCAAGTTTGTTTTAATCAGACTGTGACAAGAAGAAACCTCAGCTGACTTCCACCTCTCCTGAGAAGGAGTGAATCTGGTCCTGAGAAGGGCAAAAAGAAGAGCAGAGAAGGGCAAACAAGACCTGACTTGGATTCTGCCCTGCCAACATGCTTCCCGCTGGAGCTATTTAAATGCAAAGCAATAACTCCAGGCCTCTCACGACCTTTAGCATGGCTTGAGACACTGTGAAATGATGTTGTAAGTACCATATGGCAAGACAGAAGAAACCCTGCTGAGACTGGCCTGGAGTGCAGAAGCTATTGTAGTAGCAAAGAGGCAAGAGTGGTTTGGGCCTTGATGCCTTACAGGATGAGAGAGAAGGGGTAAAAGGTGCATTGCTTGGAGAGAGGATTGTCTGGAAGATGTGGTAACATTGTCCTCATAAAGGGAGCCTGTTCTGGCACAGAAGGGGTTAACATTTTAGGATGGACAAATGTGGGGCTTGTAGGAGATGGGACAGGGCAGAAGGCTTGGTTTGAAGAGGTGGGCTTTAAGTATGTGTATTTTGAGCCCTTCTCTTAATATCCAGAAAGAATCAGGGCTTGGCAGATGGTCAGTGACAAAAAGAAGGAAATCAGTCCCTGCAGGTCATTTTTTCCACCAGTAATGTGATCCTCCAACATAAAAAAAAAAGTAGTTTCCATCCTCTCCCCCAGGAATCTATGTCTCTCCTATTGGATCCAACTCTTTTAAAGAGCTTCTTTCCATCTAAAAAATGGATTTCCTCAACTCTGAATTCCTATGCAAGTCCCTTCTATCATGATTTCCAAGGTATCTGTTCTGCTCTATGCGTCAGCTATTGTTCCCAAGAGTTCTGTGACATAAACTGTGGCTTTTGACCGAGAATTAAAGCTTCCTGGGCTGAGAGCTGTGTGTTTTCTTTTGCATTTTGCAGTTCTCCAACTTAGTAAGCAAAAAGTAGCCAAGTATAAAATGGTCCATTCTATGCTACTAGAACACGCTCACACAAATCATCTTTTTTGGTACACTCTGTAGCATTTATTGGTGAGTGTTGCAGGCCAAATAGAATGGGAAAGCAGAATGAGTCAGAATCTGCAGTGGTGTCTTTGTAATTCAGTTCAGTTTTTCGAAATGATATTACAGGTGATACACAGAGCAGAGATCCCCCAACGGACCAGCAAGTACTGTCAATCTACGGTGAGCTCCCTTGTATCAATCATCAGTGATGCGTTCTGCACACTCTTAATTGTCGTTAATTGCTCATTCCAGGCTTGGTTTGCCATAGCACTAACACATGACATCCACTTTGCCATGCCCACCCGATCCTATGGGCTCAGTGCAGTTGACAAGGTGCTGTAGATAGGCCTGTGGGAGGCACCATTTTGCAGGCAGAAAGCACAGATTTGGTACACAGCTGTGTGCCCACTGCTCCACCCAGCACAGCCACCCTCAGCACCGTGGGCTCCCAACCGTGTCCAACGCATTGCACTTTCACATCCATCCAAGGCGGATCGCAGCGCATTGTAACAACACTCTGCGAAGCCAAGCGCTCAGACTTCGGGCTTTTATTGGACCATTAACTTGGGCAATGGAATTCTTCAGGGAGGATATTTCTCTAGACAGACAGTTTCGTCAAGCGCTTTCTTTCCATCTGACTCTAGGCCCCAAAAATAATGACAGCCTGAACACAGTGACGCTGTTTGCTGATTGGTACCATGATCCCACCAAGGGGAACCATGAGCCTGGTGAATTATCCTTTTTAATTAGGTGTGAAAAGCCAACGGAGCCGCACGGCTCTCACAGGGGAGCCATAGCTGGGCTGCTCCATGGATGACTCTTTCCCACCCCATGGCACTGCTGCAGACCTCACTCCACACAGTTGCCCTTTGAAAGCTGCAGCCACAGCCCAGGCTTCCCTGCTGATGGCAAACCATGGAGAGCACGTGCCAGGAAATCCTGGAGCCCCCGATAGCCGATTGGAGTCTGGCTGTGTCTCGCCCTCCGTAGGTTTCTATGCTGAGGGATCTCAGCCACCAAAATCACTCTTTTTGCCCTGCATTTCAATGCCTCTTTCCTGTTCAAGAATTGGTGTGAAGGTTAATTTGGTCCTGCAGTACAGTTGTACAACTGGGAGGGCCAATCTCAACAGGAGACTGAGATGTTGGGTTATTCATTATTTTAGGGCTCCCAAAGAGCTGACTCACTATTTAAATGACAGAATTAGAGTCCCACAGGCTGCATTCCCCAAATGAAGTTGCACAGAATCCAGAGAAGCTGGCATTGCCCCAGTGACAGGAAGAAATGTTTTAACTAGCTCTTATTCTACACAATTACAGGTTAAAGTGACTTGTATGTAGTTTTTTGGGGGGGGGTTTCCAGCACGCTCCAGTGTTTGCATTACTGAGTCTGAGGCATGTGTTGCCCAGTTCATACCTGGAAAGGGAGCTCCTCATCTCCAACCAAAGCATCAACTGGGAATACAAGGCAAACCAAAGTGGTTGTTCCAGGGCTGCTTTTGCTGCTTGACCCATCCATGCTCTACCAGTTGGCCTCTTGACAGGCAGCTACACCGACAATAATAAAACACAGGCAAGGTATCACAATTTTTAATAAAAATACACGATTTATTCGAAAGATCAGCAACCCCCATCTCCCCACACAGCAATATGTGATGGTGGGAGTTAACCTTCCACATGTTACAGTTGTTTCGGTTCAAGTTTTAAGTGGCTTCCGCTGCACCAGTGGGGAGAAAGAGCACGCCAGCAACAAAATGTGAGCAACCTCATAAATCTGTAGGAACTGGAACCTGGGAGCATTTTACATGGCTGAATGCAAAACAATGCACTGCGTGCAGCCATTGAAACATCACATTACAATTAGACAAGCAGGATATTTGGTAGCATCCTCCAAGTTATGCTCGAGAGCATCTCTGTGGCATGTAGCAAAGCAGTTTTGCTGTAATCCAACTAACCCGAGGATAGCAGTAAGGACAGCTGCACCACTGGCATCTGCCTGAGGTTGCTTACCTTAATATCACAGCTGAGCAGCTGCTGTCACTGGAGCAGACACAGTTATTACCACCGTCATTAACAGCAGCAGTCCACTAACTCTTATGCAAACATACATTATGCAACAAAAGCCAATTCTCCTCCAAGAATAGTTTGTACAAGACCTGATGGCTACAGCAAGAAGAAATAAGTTTCTGCAGAAGAAACACCTCTGTAGGAGTCCCTCCATCAAGCTGCAATTTAAAAAACAGTGAACGTGAAACCATCATGTAAACACCACAAGCAAAGGTTTCAGCATCACTGATGGAGCTTGCAGTTTTTCCAGCAGCTGCCATAGCAGTATTGGATCACCAAATCAAGGGCTTGCAAAGCTTTCCAGAAATCTGTGAACTACCATAGGCCTCCTGACAAGAGGTGCAGTGCTTCTTGCCAGCTTTGAGTACGTAGGTGTTTTGTTGGATGCAATTTGGTGCAGGAGAGCATGGTCAGGTTCCTGACCCGACCAATGGTATCTACCTACATATGCCCTGGCAGCTGAGCTAAGGGCCACCTGAAAAATATCTGATGAACTAAAGATAACAAAGAACCAGAAACTGCTCCTGACATATTTCCAAAGAAAGTGGATACGTGGCCGAGCAGCCTCGGAAACGCGGTGCTCTGCCATCTGGGAGGGGACGGCGATGGGGAGGCGCGAGCACATCTGTAGCCTCAGCCCCAGCTTAGGACCACCCCAGGGGATGTAGGAGCAGTTGCTCTTGGCTCTCATTTTTCCATGCAGGAAATCGCAGACAGAAATATGATGCATCCACCATACGGCGGAGTCCGGTGCGTCCCGGACAAATGAGCTGCTCCCCGCGGCCGAGTGTGCGGGGCGGAGCGCGGCCCCGGTAGCCCCTTTCCCCTCTCCCACCTCCACTAAATCCACGCCACGATCAAACCCCGGCACTTCACCGACACAATGAACTCAAACATTCCCCTTCCGGAGGGGATGTGGTCAGTCACCACACACATCTTCTGGGGCCCGACCGCAGATCCAAACAGTCTGGTCACACATCACATGTAATCTTAACAGCAAAGTTTCTGACATGCAGTTCAGACCTACCCCTGTCCTTGTGGGATATTTCCCTTATATCTCCATGATAATAAAGAGTGAGACTTGTTCAAAATATTAGTATCTGGGGAGAGAGGGAAAAACTCTTCGGCAGACTATGACTCACACAAGAATTCCCTGAACCTGAGATGTGGGTAAGTCGTTAGGAAGGAGGAACTCATCCCAGCTCGGAGGTGAAGAGTCAGGATCTCTTCCCAAGCCGAAGCTCCCCAAGCCTCCTCTGATGAGGCCCTTGCCAGGGAGCTGGAACCATGCAGCAGATCCCAGCAGCAGTTCCAGGTGACATCCATAAGACGCAGCCCTTTGAGCACAACCTATAGCAAAGGAATCAAATCTAAGGCCTCCACCATCCAAAGCCAAAATGGTTTTACAAAAAAAAAAAAAAAAATTGTTGATTTTTTTGTTTTGCCTGAAAACTTCTAGATGGGGCAAAAAGTATATATGTATGTATAAATCTGAAGTTGAAAAATCCATTCTTTCTGATTTGTATTTTTCAGGAAATAGATCCGGACTTTTGAGTTTGGGGTGGAACTTTCTGCAGTTGGGTGAAGCACGTTTTCCCACCAGCTGTAGAACATATATCAACACATCCAGTTAATCAACCTGCAGTTTCCCTGGTGCCTATTAAAATCCAGCCCACGGTCTCCCTCTTCCAGCAGCTAGCACAGAGTATCAGCACTTTATCAGCATTTCCACCTATGCTCGGAGCTGCAGATATCTGCAGTAACTCTTCGGTAATGACTTTCTTATGGCTTCTGTTGCAGATATAAAAGCCTATAATGTCGAAATGATTGTTTTTATCAGTCAAAGTATTTTCCAATCTGTCCCATTTCCTCCACCCACATATTTTGTTTTCAGTGAGGAAAATTAAATAAACAGGATCCATTTTTCCAATGAAAACAAAATTAGTTTGCAAGCCAAAAAGAACTCAGCTTGAATGCAATTGGGATTAGAGCAATTTTAAACTATTTCTCTGCATGTGTCAATGAAGAAATTAAAAGTTTAGAGGAAACAAAATCACCATGAATGACGCACTGGAAATAGCCTAACTCAGCTCTGCAGGATAACGCGTATCAGTTGGACGTGGCCCTCGTTTTAGATAACACTGCAGCAGCATAGAAGGCTGTGACAGCCACAGCTTTGGAAACCAAAGGACAAACCAGGCGTGTTCTTGGCTCCAGCTGCTCAGAAGATGGGATCAGCACTCTTGAGCTGCAGAAGTGAAGCAGCAGCTCCCAAGCTCTAGAGCTGGTTTGCTGCAGCTTACAGGCTGAACTTTGCCTTTTTCTAGTGCCAGAGATCCACCAGGGGCTGAAGGACAACCAGCACCCTCCAGCCCTTCTGTGGCTCCTGGGTCTGATCTGAGCCCTGAGCGAAGAACATGTAAATGTGTGAGTGCTTGATCCCAGTCCAAAGCCTTGTCTTTCCTCCTCTCCCCCACTGAGTCCTCCTTGTGCCAAATCTCAGTGCCATATCTCATATTTCTTCCATCTCTGAAGGTCTGCTCCCTGCACCACAACAGGCAGCCTGGCAGGGAAGCCCCCTGAAGAAGTGATATGTGTTGGAAAGAGCTGGAGTGCAGTGAATCCTGGGGTGGCACGGGGCAGTGCATCCTGCATGGGACAGTGCATCATCTCCTGGACCTCTGCCTCCTTCTGCAGCTCTTAGAGATGGAGACATGAGATGAAGGTCCAGTTCTGCAAGCATCTCTCCTGTCTGGTCACTCCTTAATTTCTCCTGAGCAATCCAGACCTCTCATTAACACTAACCCCAGAGGCCAGAAGCCCTCATCCTGCTCTCAGCAGCCATGGCCCACAGCCCATTCTCTGCACGTGCACCAGTTGCATTCATGTCCCTGCTTGAAATCTGGAAGTGGCTCATGCCCAAGAAAAGGTCACTTCTCTCCAAACTGGAGGAGCCAAGGGCTCTGCCTCCCCAGCACTCCCACATCACCAGCCAAGTGCAAACGGTAATGGAAGACTTTTGTAATGAAGACAGCCAGGAGCCCACTAAGCTGCAACCCATCCTGCATGGATCCCAGAACGCATGGCATGGTGCAACAAACCCCTGAGTAGGGCACATGGCATGGAGAGGGCTTCTGCCAGAGCTTCTGGCTCTGTCCTGGGCTACTTCCCAAAGGGGAGCTCACTGCCTGAAGTTGGAAAGAGGACACCAGCATTTCCATGAAGGAGAAAAACCACCATAAGACTGATAGTCCAGGTGAGCACAGAGGGCTCAAACAGGAGGAGGGCAATAGAACAGGTTGGTTCCCTCTGTGCTGCTGCTGGCACACGCTGCCGACCGCCTGTTGCCGACTCTGAACAGATGTGGGCAGTTTCGCTGATGATGAAGTACTGAATAAGTTTCTCCTTCAGGGATTATTACTACTAAATAAATCTGCAGGTTTATATGTTTAGCAGCTGACAGAGATTCTTTTCCCCTCCCCTTCTTCATTCTATTATTCCTTGCAGCAAGAGCCAAAACAAGGCTTTTAAGCCAGGGAGAGGAGAGAGAACGATCAGGATGTGATTTGGGAAATTTTAGAAGCAATGTTAGAGCAAAATGGGCAAAATATCCTCCTCAAAACATAGCTCATTTATACATCGCAGCTTGTTTCATGGTGTATCTTGGACTCCGTGAGCATCAGTTTAACCACCAGTCCATAAATTCATCTGGTATATTTTGAATTTGTGTCCTGGGAAAAGATCTCTCCCTCTCTCCTGGTGGTATTGGATTTATTTTTTTTCCCTCTTTCTCTCTGAGCTGACTTTGAGCAATATGGGGCTTGGATTTACAGTGGTTTTAGTTCCACTGAAAATATTCCCTGGCCAGCCCCAGAACAAAAGACAGAGAACATACGATGAAGGAGCCCAACCTGTTTGCTCCTAGTTGGTAATGGCAGGTTGAACTCAGGGCACAGGCTGATCATGTACTCTAGATGCTTTCCTGTCTGCTTTTTTGCTAAAAACTCCAAAACTTTCTGCAGTGCATCTCCAAAACTAGGCTCGAGAGAGGGTTGATGCTCTGCCTGTGGCCTCATGGCTCCCAGAGATGCCATCCCAGTTCCATTGCAGGAATGCTTCCCAGTTCCTCCTTCCAGATTCTAATATCTCCTTGCCTCCTAAGTATTCAATTCAGAATGCTAAAAGGCCCCACCTTAGGAGAAACAAGGGAAATGCAAGAAACACCATACACCAAAGCTGATGGCAGCACACAAATAGCCCCGGGACTCTTTTACCTGTGATAGGAAAAGGACATTGCACGAGGGATGAAGGATACTTGTGGGGCAGCTTGTTGCTCAGCTATGGTCTTCATGTGTCTCAGGGAAGTGAGTTTGGTGTCATCCTGACTCCTGGCTATCATCATCATCATCCCAAGTGAACAATGTGAACAAGGAAAGAGGTTATGGACTCAACTCACCCAAGGAAGCCAAAGAACAGATCCTTCTTGGGTGCAGCAGGCAGGCGTATCATGTTGTTTAAAGCTCTCAGTTTGATCAAAAACATGGAAGCTGAGACCCCTTCAGGAAAAAGTCAAGAGAAGGTTATCAGGCCCAGAGGAATAACGACTAATGCCACGCGCAAGCTGGCAGCACCCCTACATGACATTGGATACAACAGCTGTGTGCAATTCTCATCTCAGCTACTTCATTTGGGACAGGGAGGTGGCCACAGTGGCTGTCCCCTCCATCCCTAGGAACACAAGGACCAGCAATGCTCTGCTCCCTGCCCAGCACTGGCTGTACACACGGCCCCACACCCAGGAGAAGCAGCAGGTGCTGCATGAGGCTGTGCCACAGGCATTCAGCAGAGCTGCAAGGAAAAGGGGAGTAAGCCTGGTACAAATCCCCACTCAGCTCACAGGTTTTCAGAAAGCATTCCTCACTGCCTTTTCCTCCTCGCAGGCATGAGCTAATTAAACCCAAGGACAAGCACAGTGTCAGATAAAAGTAACGGGATCCACATGGCAGTGGAGAAGCTGTTGGGCTCATGGCTGGATTTCTGACTGCTGGCTCCTTACTACAGCCATGGGTTGTCGCTCTGAAGGTCTCAGCTCAGTGTAATCATGTGTTGGGTCTCACCCAACCCAGCCTGCTGTGTTAGGTAAGGATCAAGAAGCGGGCCCTTGGGTCACCAACACAGCACCGGTACAAGCAGTACCAAGCAACTTACATCACAGATCTGAAGTTAATGCATTTCACAACAGCACATGAAAATCTTCCAACAGTTTGTTCTTTACTTTATGGTAAAAATGGGAGAAAGGTGCTGGGTAAGCCCACAGTCACAGGGAGAAACCTGCTCCTGGACTGATCCCCTCATCTTCTCATGAAGCTGAGGAGGAAGAAAATACTGTCTGTAGTATGCTTTTGACAAAAGTGTATTTGTTTTTTTTTTTCTTTTTTTTCTTTTTTTTTTTGTTTTACATCCCAGTTTGCATGAATGAACATGATATTACACTGGTTTAAGAGAATTTTGGCAGCTTTTTATTGCTGTTTTACAGCACAGTTGTTCTTAGAAACAAAAGGTTTGAATTAATGGTGTTTTAATGTACAGGATATGACAGAAATGAAATGCAGAAACAGTTGGCTTGCACGCTGGGATCCAAGTCAAAATAAAATTTGGCCGTAAGCCTGCAGCACTCCTCTGGGACACCCAAAAGGGGTGTGAACATTAACTCATACAGCAATAACCCTGGCGATCATGAGCCTGCTTCAGGCTCCCACTAATGCAATAATTGAATAAAAACCATCTTCAATTGTCATATTAAAAAGCAACCTTGAACGCTGGATAAAGACCCAATAGCAGAACAAACCACACATCCAGAGTCATCCGAGGTTCTGGTTAGCTGCAGTTGTCCTCTTAGAGGTGAGCTTCTAACAGAGTCCCAGGCTTTGGTCTGTATCTATTAAGAGTCAGCAGCCTACTCAGAAAGAGTACTGCAGATTTTTTCTGTATTTTTTTGAGTTAATATAAATCCTCCAAGTACCCAAACCAGAAGGCAGGGATGAGTATCATCAAAATATCTCTGACACTTCCTTCAGGGCTTTAGAAACTCTCAAGACATCTTTCTATCTCTGTCAGTGTCTTCCCTGCTGCCTACCACCGTGTGCCTTAACTCCTCCATCTCTCCAGCCCCCAACTCGCCTCTGATGGTTCCTGCGAGGAGGATGCATTGTGTAGTTGGAGACTGCTTCATAGTGGTGCCAGCTTGCTCCACAGACTCAGCTCTTTTTTCTTTTTTTTTTTTTTATTTTGGTAATTGGGAACAGGCAGAAGTTTGGGTATTAAAAAAAGCGTTCCACATAATTTAGAGAAGTTAACAAAGCGTGAAACTAAATAAAAAACACCATCCGGTGCTGATCTCAACATTTATATATGCGTGAGTGCCTATAGCCATGTAGAATATCTGAACTAGATCCCTGCTTTCAGAACAAGCTTCTTGCTCATTCTGTTCCTCTGACACTGTGCAGTAATTTGAAGACTTTTTGACCAAATCTTTTTTCCAAGCCACTGAATGCCTCAGGTTTACCACACTCTGGTTGCTTTGGATACTGCCACTTTGCTGGCATGTCTCTGAACTATCACAGCAATATCTCAGAAATGCTGTGCTCTGGCACTTTCTAGAGACCCTGTTAGCTAAAGCAGCCACAGTGTATGGGCTCTCTTTCCATTCTGCTCTTTCTGAAGATAGGAAAGGCTTGAGATGAAGAGGAACAAGCAAGGGAAGAGTAAGTGAGACAAGCATCCTGCATTCACTGGGGCTGCTGTTGCATGAGAGGATGTGGAAGCTGACCAGAGGCTGTCAGGCTGGAAGGTCCAGAGCTAGAAACTGTAATGTGACCTTGCCACTGAACAAAATAGTACCAAACAGAGAACAATCAGAAGGTTCTTGAAGAATTCCAACAGCCGTGCCCTCAAGCACATTCATATTCAGGACATCCAATTGCTTACGTGCACCATGCCACTAATGCCACCCTTTGCTTCTTGTTTCCAAGAGGATGAAGCTTCTTGGAGCCATGGATGTGCCCCAGTTGATCTTGGTCCCAAAGTTGAGGGCAGTTTGGTCAAGTTATGCCTTAAGCGTTGACACTGACAGCTGGCTTGCGTCTGTCAGTGGGAGGCTCAGCATAACATAGTAAAAATTGATTCCTTCTACATTTCTTCTGTTCCTCGCCTGAGCCCAGATTAGACACATGCTCAGCCTCTCTCTAGCAAAGTTGATTTCCTGGTTGTGATTAGGGATGGTTTACATATATTTCCTAAAGTTGTTTTCCTTTTATTACTATCATTTAAATAGAATTCTGTGTATTGCTGCTTTTCCAAGACATCTGCACTTCAAAAGACACTTACCAGCTTTGGTTCTGAAAAGGGATGCAGAAATCCCACGGCCAGAAGGACTTGCACTGGCTGAGGCTCTGACCCAAATGCCCTTCTGCAAAGCCTCAATTTTCCTGTCATCCCACTTCTTCAAACTCAAGCTGCAAGAGGCACTGAAGGAATTAGAGCACGTTTATCAGAGCACTTAGTGGAAAGTGCGATGTTAAATCACTGTCTGTGGAACAGCCACCAGGATGAGTAATAGTGAGCTGCTAGCCTGTCAGTTCTCCTCTGGCCAATGCTTTCAGCAGCAGTGTGACTCTCCTACTCATCTCTATACCCATGAGGAGTGAGAGAGAAGGTGAAACGGGCTGTCCTCATGAGCTCATTTTTCCCTTCTGAACCATAAGTCATACTGCTGAGTGAAGGAGTGCATTCACTTCTTCCATCAGTTCCCCACCATGAAGCTGAGCAGCTCCATGTTTGGGATTTGTCTGTCCTGCACTCAGGTTATGTCTTACCTCCTTCAATTGGCCTGTGGAAATCTGTTCCGTTGGAAGGCAGAGCAAGACTTTCAGGCACATTAATATATAATTTGGTCATTACTTGTGAAAGGACCCAAAAACACTGGCTACGTGAATTGTAATTCTGGACTCATTGTTAATGCCCAGCTATGCTTTAATCCCTCTTGACAAGGCACCAGAGACATAACAGCTCCTCCTTTTCTCTTTCCTCCACTGGGGAGCAGGAATTTTCTCTTCTGCACAAACAGCTTCCTATGGAGAGTGTTTCTATTAAGAGCTTCCTATGAATTGACCTATCCCTCCTCTCCTGAGGACACCACCTTCACCATCCCATCCACAACATGTTATTCCAGTCATGAACCTAGATTAAACAGTGCCTTTGGGAAGCACTACGTCTGCACAGCAATGGAGCGGCCACCAGTGGCAGAGCTGAAAGAGCACCCAATTTTCTCTGAGAACAAAGTGGATTCAGGATCAATATTTCTTCTCAGGTAGAACTGAGAGTGGTGATGCAACTGCACCCACACCTCGTGGGAATAGAATGTTTCAGCCACCCTTTGGCTCAGCAGGAAGTCACAGAGCATTTGGATGCTCAGATTTACCTCCTTTACTAAAAAAAATAGTCAAAATATTTCAACATCGCATCTCATTGTGAAAGCCCCACTCACTCAGCCAAAACAAAATGTTCTGACCTTATTCACACAAAATTACATCATAAGCTTTGATTCGTCCTCCAGCCTTCTTGCAACTGTAAACTTCGCTCAGTCCTTTTCCTTTGGCAGCATCCCTCTGATTTTATGATGTCTGTGGGGGGTTATTAACATAGTTCCTGACTCCTGACAATCCAATACAAGAAGTGCTTTCTCCATCTGAAAAACATCCCTCGGATCCCACAGAAACAAGTGTTACTCAGACAGAAAAATGTGCACACCTGACCAGTGCCCCACTGCACTCTGAGTACTGCACTGGAAAGATGCTGCAGGTCCTGAGGCATTGCCTTTGCTCTGAGCCATTTTTAACCACCAGAGAAATTTATAGTCTTATCCCCTTTGTTTCGGGTTGTCCTCATCTTCTGCTTCCCCCTCCCTGCTGTTCCCATTTCTATTTGGTAGACACTCACCTCTATACTATACGCAGATGGGTTATTCTGCTGACAAAAGTGGTTTTACAACTGAAACAGTCTAGGTATGTATTCTTATGGGGCTAAATGAGGTTGAAGATGTAGGTGTAGCATGGAAACTTGTAGAAAGGGATTGCAGACCCTAAGACAGCCTAGACCAGTGATCAAGCACCTGGTGAAGGGACACAGCCAGCCCATGGAGCACAGAGGAAAGCAATTGTTACAGTCAGAAAGACTAGCGCTGTGAAAAAGCAAAAGGACAAACAGGAAAGGAATACTCACCCATCTCTGAAGATCGAGGCTTGCAGAGAAAAAACCCTCAAGGAAGAGTTTTCCAACCAGAGACCCTTCCTCAATGGCAGTCAGCCCCTAAATGGGGTCTAAGAGAGATGCAGCCAGGCTCCACCTCTCCTAGTCACACAACTGAATTGCCTTCACCTGTGCTCCAAGGGCTGACCGGGTCCTTTCCCCCAGGTGCTCAATCAGTGGTTCAGGCTGTGACTCAACAGCAATTCACCTGTGTGCCTGGAAGGAGTGGAACCAGTTTCCACCCCTCACTAAGCTCCCTTCTCACCAGGGAAGGATCTCTACCTGGAGAGCCCTCCTCTGGGAGTATTTGGAGAGCCCTGATCCTGAGGACAGGGGAGTAAACCTTTTTTTCTTTAAATGAATTGTCACCATCACCTTTTTTGGAGGGGTAATTTAGAACTGGTTATCTGTTAGTGCTGTTCCCTACGACAGTGGACATCCTTCTGGAAAGCCAGGTTGAATCAAGGTGATATTAAGGCCCAAACTACATTTCTCTGGAGCCAAATTAATCCTCAGCAGGGATAACTCTGAGATGCTGTGTGGCTGCCTTCATTGCCATGGCAATGGGCAGGGGAACAACCTCCAGAGATAACACCTGGGGGAGAGAGAACATCACACCTCTCAAAACATGGCATTCTAAATACCCTGTCTGTCAGGGGTGGATACGTCTCCAAGCAGGAGAGGGCTCAGTAGAGAAAGCGGAGTTATGTATGTTTGCTGTAGCAAAGCAACAGTAGCTAATGTGAAAGACCATTCCAAGGCTGTTTTTTATTACTTGAGGTCCTTTGAATTGGAGTTTTAACAAGCATTACTGACTCAACCGGTAAACATGGTAACTGTTGCTAACAGCGTGCAACAATTAAGCAAATTAATCTCAACACAGCCACATGCTGTCGTGCTTGTGGGCCCGTTCATCTGGCTTCCCCTCTGAAAGGAGGAGGGCTTTTGCCTCCCTCCTTGATTTAAGTGATGCTGTTTTTTCCAACCAAACTGTGAACTCAAACATTCTGCGAGTGGTTGGCTGAGGCACCTTCACACCCTGAGATGCCATAGGAAAAAGTCTGCCCTGGCAGACAAGGGAGAGATGACAGAGATTTGGATGCGAGGTCTTGTCCTTCATGGTGGTCCCAGAAGCTGATCTGGAGATGCAAAGGTGGTGTTGGTCACCTTCAAGCTGCTGTTGTGCCACCAGGAGACATCCATTCACCTTAGAAGGGTTTTAAATGCTGCCAAAGGGCTGGTTGTGTTTCTGGCATAGAAAACTACGTGGGCACTGGGGTTGGAATTGGAGAAAATGCAGGAATTGGTGCTATCAGCAAATCCAGTGCTCAGTGAAAACCTCAGAAAGAGCCCAATTTCTGGCAGGCAGTGCTTTTGCCCAACCTCTGCAATTGAGGCTTCTCATGGCTCTGAATTTAGGTTGCAATAAACTGAAGTACCCAAAATCCAGAGTCATTTTAAAAATGGGAAACACAGAACAAAGCGACTGCCTGGTTCCACCTTTGCTGATGCACAAAAAGAATGTGGACTCACCAGGGTCACCACAACCCCCATCACCTTTCCTGCTACCAACATCCAGAATGAAAATGACATTTTATTTGAGTCCTAAGCGAGACCAAACGAAGCACAGCTGACAGAGCTCAGCTGAAGCCCAGTAAATCGCCCTGAAAACACCCATCTCACCAAGGTCCAAACAGAGAGAAGCCACCAACAAAAGCAAAGTGAAGCAGTGCACAGGTGGTTATGGTATGACTCTTGGAGAGGTTTGCAGGTGCCCTGTACCACTTCTGCTCTTTGAATCAAAGCTTCCAGTTATTACATAAATATCCCCTGGCCCCTGGGTAATTTCTAAGGATTCTGATGCCCACCAAGGCTGTTGGGTGAATTAGATGTTACTGCATGAGTATCTGCTCTCTTTAACTTCACCGCAGACAATCCCAAGGTGATTTGTGGACTGAAATTAGACAGAGCTTTGTCAGTCTTCCCAAGAAAGCAGAAGGCACTGAAATCCAACTCAGCTTTGTAGACTCAATAAAGACTGTAAATGATGGCTCATTTTCATTACTTACAGAAAAAACAAAAACCCAAGACATTTACTAGGAAATTCTTGGCATTTCTTCTTGGAATGTTTCATGATCATTCCAGGACATGGGTTTTCAAGAAAACACACAGAGAAAGGATATGTTATATGGGGAATGTTGCAATGCCATGCAGCTATAGAATGAAGACTGCTTACTAAATATAATTACATGAACTGACAATAGAAAGGAAAGACAGCTGCTGTAGGGTGAAGATGGGGAAACTGAGGCACAGCAGGCTGAATGCCACGTGTTGGCATAGGATAGCAGGAGGCTACAGCGATGTGGGGTGAGAGGTTGCCTCCACACTCCGAATGCAACTCCTTCATCACTGAAGAGGGAGGGCTTGAGGCTGCAGGCAAGCCTGGAGACAGTGCATGGCCAGGACAGAGCATCCCATGGCAAGGCAGGGGTGGTGTGAGAGGCTGGCAGAGCAAAGGGCTTAGGAGAAAGTGACCAGAGATGAGTCAGGCAGCCAATCCAATGGGACTCCGCTCTCTGAGTAAAGGCTGAGGAAAAGCTCCACTATTTGGCCCATGACAATAGCAAACCATCCAGATGAAAATCCGCGGTCAAAAGCTCTCTAGCTTGGAGGTCTGCACTGGAGCAAGTGAGCTTTTCAGCAATGCAACATGAACCTCAAGCAGATCAGCGAGGAAATCACCCTGTGACAGTAGCTAAAAATACGCTGGAGCAGAAACCATTTCAAAGCAGGCCAGGGCCGCTGGAGCACCCTCTCCCCTGCAGACCTTTCCAATCACTCCAGCGTGCTTCCTTTTTTCCTTTTTTCTTTATTTTTTTTAACTGAATTGGATGGGACATGACTTCCTATTGTGACCAAAATTGCTTCCGTAGGATTGTGGGGGAGAAACCAGAAAAGAAATACGTTAATTTTTCCTCTGAGGCCAGGGAAGAGAAAGGAAAGAGAAGCTGGATGTACAGATGGATAAATGATTAACCAGGCGCTGTCCTTTATCTGTCTGGAAGTCCTCTGGAAAATAAAGGTTAAGAAAAGAGTACAGAAGCAACTGGCCATAGAGCTCATTAATCTGTCTCTTTTTGTTGGCACCGGCCAGGTACTCAGACCCCCAGGGGCTCTCAGCATCCACTTTCAGCATATTTCTGTGATAACCAATGCGGTGGTTTGCGTCCAGCAATGACTAAGTGGTGGATTTTGCACTGTTACCTTACCTTACCCCCAGTGTTTTCAGATTACAGGACAGCACAATAATAGGTTTGGCAAAGGGCCTTGGTCAGGCTACACTTTTAATATGATTTCCAGAATGAAAAAGCCCTCAAGTTTGTATGAGCAAGAAAGAGCCCAGGTTTCTTCAGAGTTAAATAACAAGGGAGAGCTGAAAAGAGGGAGTCATCCGAAAACACAGCCCTCCTTAATGAGAGAGTCTTGACCAGCATAGTTGTTCTTCTTCCAAGTATTTTCATTGTTTTGTTCCATTGGAAAGGAAAGCAGCCTACGTTCCCAATACACCGTACATGCAGAGCTGAGGAAAACCATGGCGGGGAGGTTCTCGAGTCAGCTCACATCACCCCCTTCTGCTCAGCCTGCCTTGCGCAACACTGCTCTGCATCTGCACTTTGCACTTCTCCAGCAGCCCTGATGCCAAGCAACACGAGTGCTGTAGCAGGATTAATGCCACCAGGGCACGTTCCTGTGCAGAAACGGAGCAGCCCAGGACAGGGCAATGTGTCCCAGTGTTGGGATCCCTGCAGCAAAGGCTGCTGCCACGCAGCATCGCCTGCTGCTGTGGATAGGGAAACTGAGGCACAGTTGTGCTGTCCTGCTTCGGGGTACTCAGCGCGTACTTACTGAGTCCTGCGGAGCATCCAGCAAGTTTGACAGAGGAAAATCAGCCAAGCAGGTGGGAATCAACACAAAGCTAAGCAATCCCATTTGTCCCTTCATCAGGGAGCTGCCGCCTGCGCCGGGTTTGGAGGAAGGAGAAACGGTTAAAGTGATCCATCCCGGCGGAGATCACAGGAGACCCCCCTTTGTCAGTGTGGAGTGCTTGCCAGATATTGGGCTGAATAATTAAGCAGCTACTTAACCCTCGGACAGCGCGGCTCCCTGCTCCTGACAGCCCGCGCTCATGTAGCCATAGCAACGAGCTGGGCGCCAGCCTGTTGACTGAAGAATATGGAAATCACAAGGATTTAATTTTGCTGTGGCACAAAAAACTTGTTTGATCTGAGGGCTGTGGCTTTTCTGCAGCTTTCAGCAAAGAATAATTTCTACATTCATATCTCCCATTCAGATGTCAGTTAACAGCACACATACACAAAAAAAAAGGCCAAACTATTCTCAAAAAAAAAAAATCATCTCGGTTTTGTGGGCTGGATTAACGCTTGAAATGCCAATGGATGTGAAGTACCATTGCTTCATCCTGACGTAAGAAGGGCTAACGAGGGCCTGGCTCCCATTGCATCCCAAGGATGCTCCAAGTGATGGGACAGCGGGCAGAGTCAGTGAGAGCACAGAGACACCCAGAAAAAGAGCTATTGGAAAAAACAAGTTCGTTCTAGGTCTGTCATTTATGGGTCACTGAGTCAAGGCACGTACAGCAGGAGGAGAATGTACCTGGTCCAAACGTGTGTCTTGATAACAATAACTGCCTTGGCAACAACTGAGTCACTGGAGGAAGAATGGCAGAAGTGCAGCAGTATCAGCAGCTTTGCTAAGAGGAATAGCCAAAGGGATGGACTTGAACAGTCAGTGCTATTTTTGTTTTATCTTTCTTGTATGTTGGAAGGGTGGAGGTTGAAGCAGACAGAAGCCTCCATGCAGGATACAGAAATTCAGAATACATGGTATCAGAAACAGCCATGTGCATCAAAAAGTGCCCAATTGGAGCCTACCATAGTCAACAAATATTTGATGTCAGCAGTGATGGGAGCTGGATTGGTCCCAGGTTGCCTTGCAGCTACTGCTGCTTTTCATGAAAAAGGTCTTGTGTGGCCATGACTGAAGTCAGCCAAAGCTCCAAATTAGGATTTGTTTCTCTCCCATTTTCAGAACCTCTGAGGTATGAAGGAGCAACAGGGCTGGGATTTGGGCTCTGTCAGGGACTGTGGCACCCAGCACTGCCAGAACAGGAGGGAAGCACCTGGACAGTCCCAGCCTTCCACACTGACTGAGATATCTCCTCATCATCATGGAGCTACCTTGTGCATGCGAGTGTCACCATCAGGGCTTGGAAGCTGTCATGTTTAATGGGATAACAGCACATGGACGGCTCCTTCGGACACCATCATGTGTGGTGGGGCTCATAGGTGCAGAAAAACCACTGTCCTGGCACTTCAGCTCCTCGCCACTGGGACCAGTGGGCAGCAGCTGACTCTGCAAGCTGCCAAGGGAGCGAGAGGATATAGTTAATGGGAAAGCTAAAGCTCATTTTTCTCACCCCTAGCAAATCCACTCCTCAGTTAAAAGCTGAAACAGCTTGAACCAAAGAACGCAGGCTCTGCAGCTGCTGACTGTGACAACTCGTGACCTCTGTGGGTTGGCAAAGCTGGAAGGCTCTTGTAACACCCCCCCAGGAGGTTGCTCTGGCTCCTACGTGGGCTGAGTTCTCCATGTCAAGCTGTGTGTTGGAGCTGAATTTTAAATGCTTGGTGTAAAAGAGCCCTACAGCACGGGGGCTCCTCTGAGGTACTGTTGCAATGGAAGAACATGACATGGTTTTTAAACATACTCCACAGAAGTGACAACTTTCACCAGATTGGCTCATCATTTGCAGGACTGATCGAGCACCCACATGTCTGCCCCGCTTCTTGTTCCTCCCTTCAGCTGTCCAGGTCCTACATATGTTAGCTAGATACCTCACAACAATTGGTTTTCTTAGGAAAATTCTGACTTGGCTTGTCTGCTATAAGCAAGAAAGAGGGGCACAAGAGGGGCCCTCCTGGGAGTAACACTGCAAGTGTTTGAGCTGGTACAAGTCCAGATAAGCAGAATTTTGCAGAGGGCTTTGGTGGCTGTGTCAGAAGTGGACAGGAAGATTGGACCCAAGGATTGTTCAGATGCAGTGTGAACTGACAGTGGAGATTTCTGGATAAATAGACATTTTATTTTATTTTATTTTATTTTATTTTATTTTATTTTATTTTATTTTATTTTATTTATTTTTTATGTCTGTATTAGCTATTTCATTCCCAGGATGATGGAAGACCCTTAAGGCTCCTAGAGTTAGTTCTGGTCCATTGAACACATAAATTATCCTACATTTCAAAGTTGTCTGAATAAAGTACGCACAAGCAGCCAGCTGGCTGGAGGACATGAATCCCATACTGTTTAAGGTTTCCCTTCTCAGCCATCTGCCCTCTTCTCTGCCCATAAGAATCTCTCAGCACAGAGCAGCATGGGTCAGGCTCGGTCATCGGCCATCCTGGAGATGAGAACTGCAGGACAGAACCCCCTCTGGCATTCATACAAAGATCTCTCTCCTTTATCGGAAGGCAGTGGTAGATGTTCCTTCTCAAATCCCTGTGTAACAGCTGGTGTGGGGACACCTCCTTGGCACGTGGTGATGGCCTGAAATGAGTCAGCTGCAAAGAAGGCACTTCAGCAATTAAACACAAGCCAGGCATTTACCTGACCTTGAAATATCCACAATGGAAGAGATCAGAAACCTTGGAACAAAGTCATGAAAGCATCGACCAAGCAATTTGCCGATGACCTCTGATTTGCTTGAATAGCTCCCAGCCAGCACTGCCCAAAGCCCACCTGCTGTCTGCTGGGGGCAGAGCACTGTTATCAGCCCACATGGCTCAAAAATAGGATTTCAGTGCACTGGGAATATTGGTATTTTTAAGGGTTTTTTAATACTATAATAAGAAAAAGATGGGGACAACAGAGTAAATGGTGTTAGCACTTCTAAGTAGATGCGTTTAGGAGCATTACTACAGAAATACTAATATCTACCAGTAAAAATCCCAATTCATTTATTCATTGGAAAATGAGTTGGGAAATTGGGAAAATCACAACTGTAACTTGAAAATTGCTCAGTCAGTGAATTCCTAAGTTTTCTCAGAACACTGTTTCAGTGAGGATATATCGAGTGTTACAAAGAAGCAGCAACCAAAATCAACTTTTGTTGACCTCTTGACACTCAGAACTATGGAACTTCCCTCCTGTAAGCAGATCGGGCTTTTCTTTAAACCAAAATTCCAGGGCATTTACTTAAAAATGAAACACAAAAGGAGTAATACTATTTCAGCAGGATTTTTCCTCTGGGCTGACATATTTGTAAATACTGGTCTGTCCATGGTTGGATGAATTTTGCCTTTCCAGACTGAAAGTTTATTGTCCATTAATAATTACCGGTATCCATTTCAGCCTGTAGGAATGAGGGGATTTGAGTGCTGATGTGCCGCTGGAAGCTGCTGTGGGCTGTTTGCTTGAACTGGAAACCACTCTGCCTGTCCACACCATCCCAGCCAAGTGGGGAGGATGGATTTCACCCCAGTATGAGTGGGTCCAGAGCTGAGCATGCTCTGGGCTGTGGGAAGCCGCCCACCAGGTGCATTTTCTCCTTGGCCCCAAAGACCCACATTGAATACAGTGCTCCCAAGCTCTTGTTTTCCATGCTTCATACACACTCTTCAAAGCACCTCTTGCTTTTCTTCTCTCTTAGACTCTGATTTGTATGGATCCCTTCCAACTGGGAATATTTTATGATTCAAAAAAATAAAAAAATAAAAAAATCTCATTCTAAGGCTTTTCACATCTTCAGCCCTTTCTACCGTCCATCATTGGCCCCTTCCAAAATGCCTCTGTCTTTTGCAGAGACACAGCAACTGAAATGTTATGTGGTACCTAAACATCGATCATCCAACAGAATGACATTAAAGTACCTTTGGCTGTGTTTCCTTTAAGGGCCACTAGCTTGTCAGGCTATCAGGTGGCAATGTTGGTCTTAGCATGAGGAAACAGCCATTCCTGTGCAGCTGTGTGGAGCTTATCGGGCAGCAGCGTGGTGAGCATCGGCTAGGCTGCAAAGGTTGTGATAAGCATTGGTTCCCAGGGTGGAAAAACTGCTTGGGAAATGGGCTCTGTTTTTGAGCTGAGTTTCCTAGAAGAAGGGATTGTGCCCATGCCAGGGCTGGTATCGATAGGGTACATAAACAACTGATACCAAAACAGACCCTGCGCTGTTAGGGAATGGAGATGCAGAGCCCAGGGATTCTGCTGTGGCTCAGTGGGGTGAAGCAGTGACGGCATGAGATGATGAGATACCATAGGAAGGGACCACCCGAATGAGGGCCTGCAGTATACATGGCACTGAGCAGATACAACTGTGAAATCTGCATCTCTTCTAGTAAGGTTTAATAGGTCTTGAACAACAACGACATTTTGACAGCTGTGTAATCCTCTACCTCACTGGCTGCTGCTGTCAGTTTTCATGTGAAGGCTTTTCCAAGCTCCTGGAGCACACAGAGAGTCATTTTCTCCGGGTGACCCAAAGCCACTGTGACCCCAATCACATGCAGAACTTCAACCAGAAACACAGGGACTTGCGTTGCAAAGGGTTTTGTTTTACAGGTCATCGCACAGCTCCCTCCAGCTGTGAAGCAGCTTCCTTCCAGCCATACCCTGGCACAAGGGTTGCAACCAGCCAGAGCTGCTTTCCTTGCAAGGAGACAATGAGCAGAAGGATATGCTGTGCTCCACTCTGTGGCAATAGCTCCCCAAGGCAAACTGCTGGCTAATCCTTGGAGCCTGGCAAACCTCGCGGAGCCAAGCCGTGCCGTGGTACGAGCCTCAGTCGCTCCCTGAAGGCTCTGTTGCTGTGCAGAGAACATGAGATCCTGTGACACAGATTAAATCGGGAAATCTGTGAGTTTTCATTCAACTCTAGCCTGAATTGTCCTTTTTACTGTTGGTTTTTTTTTTCCCTAAAAGTAGAGGGGTAGGGAAGCGCTGCCAGCCCTTTGAGAGGCTCCGAGCCCAGCTGTAATTAGCTGATAAGTTTCTTTATCGCACATTAAATGGCAAAATCTTTGGCTGCAGGTCTAAGAAGGGTCGCAGGGCACCCAGTCCCCACAACTCCCATTCATCACTGTGGCAAAAACCTCCCAGTGCCTTCTCACATGCAGAAACCACAGTCGTGTGCAAGGTGGGCAGATCACTGATGCTCAGGGCTCCTGCAGTATCATGGAATTTGCTGGGGGACATCCCCAGCGACCCTGTGCAGTAACCCATCCCCATGCTCCAAAGGAACTCAACAGTCTTCAGCTTTCTGACCTGAGCAAAGTGATTTCTGCACCCTAAATCTGACCGCTTGTTTAACCTGGAGCTTGGGGAGTGATCTATCCACCAGGCATCCAAGAGGTTTTAGTACCACTCAGAGCATAAGTGTTCTGCTCCACATCCTGTTTCTAGCAGAGGCCAATTTCCAGTGTTTCAGAGGAAATAGAAAATTAAGTAAAAAAAAAATCTCAAAACCAGAAGCTAAATCCTGCTAAAAGGGTCAGAAGTAAACCCTTACCCCTGTGGATGAGTAGGGAAATCCTTGGAGAATGGGATGAGCACAATATAAAAGTAGCACAAACAAGTTTGAACAAGCAGCTAGTAAGTGTGCCTTCAGCCCTCCCTGCAGGCATGGAGCTCAGAGGTGGGCAATGGGATAGACACACAAATAGTGTTTCATTGCTCCATTCACCCACATTCTGAGTCCCCGTGCTGGTGTCCCATGGGATTTACCTTAAGATGTGACGGAGTCTGGTAGCATCGTCACTACTTCTGTATTCATGTATATGGAGTCAGATATATGTGTGTATATATATATATATGTCCATATATGTATATGAGTGTGTGTGTATATCCATGCATACACATTTATAGGAAGTAACCAGCAATTGCAAGAGAAAAGCCACAAGTTAATGTATGTAATCACGTCAAATCCCCAAAGCAATAAAGCGGAAACCACCTCAGCTCAAGGTTTCTGTGCCGTGAAGCCATCAGCACTCCATGCAGCCACCGTTCCCACAGAAGACCCCCAGCAGCCCCCAGACACCCACTCCCACTCGTGGGTGCACCCAGCCCAGCCCCAATCCTCTGTCACAGCTCCCATCTCCTTCCCAAACCGCTCCACGACACCATGGCTAAAATGTCTCCCTCCCAGCCCTGAGTAATCTCCTCCCAAAGAACAGGGTAATAATTTGTATATACGGTGGTGTTCTGTATTTTGCTTTTTTTCTAATGGGACATGAGCTACTTTCGGAAGCCGTAAGCCTGGAGCCTGAGGTTAGCGAGACAGAGGAGAAAAAAACTCACCTAATTATAAGTGTGCAAAAAAGAGTTCGCCTGTAGGAAATGGGAAGATTACATGCTGAAGGAATTGGCAAATAGCTGCACGACAGGCAGACTGAAGTGAGTTATGTCTCGGCCCGGCGGCTCCCCACTTGTAACTATTTTCACTTTGGATCATTATTGTCTTCCTTCCTGAGAAGCGTTCAGGGGCTCCGGATCAGCCCCTGCCTGAGGAGCAGTGGGGAAATTCCTGGCCACAAAACGGGGCGAGGGGCTGCAGGCACGTTCAGTGCTTCCTCTGGGAAGGACCCCATTAACCGCCCGGAGGTGCGGTCGCACTCGGAGCTGATTGAAGAAGCCCTCAGCTAATTGTGACTTGCCTTATCAGGGCAACAGAATATTTTGCATGAAAACATCTCAATTTGCTCTAAGCCTAAGCAGGCCACACACTGCAATTAGATATGGATGATTTTTTTACTCTTTCCCAAATGCCACCTTCCTGCACAATCTGTCTACGCAACTCATCTCATCACTACACTGGAAAGTAAAGCTGTTCTCCCAGCTGAGAGCCTTTTTCATTCACTGTGGGGCTCCATTTCTTCTGGTTTGCCTGCTCATTGCTCTGCCTCTGAATAGAAAGGAAATAATTCAGCCAGCAGACATCGCAGTGATGAGCAATGGAGGAAATGGCTGAACAGCTGGGTTTGTGCATGGTATTTTTATGACCTCTGTCTTACTGGTATTCTCTCTCCATTAAATACTCGTTATTGGATTCTGATGCTTTCCCTTCCATATGAAACTGCAATTATTAGCTCTGCCTGTGAATAAACCACAAGCATGGTGCACTTCAGAGAGCACACGGCCTTAGGAATCACTGCAATTCTAGTGCAAGATGTACATAATGATCTGAGCCCTCCCAGATATCAGAATGTATTTAAATACGAGCTACCACCTTAACTACAGATCCGGCAGCAGCTGTGTTAGGGTAAAGCCCTGCACGAAGCCAGTTCTGAGCAGAAACCACCACCAACATCATGCAGCTGGATTTGGTGAGCAATGGCCATAGCCTAAGTTAACTCATCCTATGGATCTACCCCTATTGGTCACAGCAGAAAATCCTCTACCTTGGGCGCTGCTGGTGCAGACCTGCAGCTTTCCAGCCTGATGGGGGTGTTTTGGTCTTGGCCAAATGCTCCACTGCACCTTTTAGCAGTTGCATGACAAATCCCAGACTTGGATGGCCGACCCTGAATATTGCATTACTGGCTTACACATCAGGCACTATTTAGGCTTTTAGTCTAAGGCGCTGCAGCTGTTTCTGGACAGGAGCAGAGCATGTCTGCTCTGCTGTGAGGTATGATTGAAGCAAGGGTTGGCTCTGGGGGAAGGAAACCGCACTCCAGAGGCCACTGATGGCAATTTCTATACTCCCGGTAACAGCAAAGACAGACACATGGGCTGGATGATGTGCAACCAGCCTCACACAACAGACCGTGTGCTGTGGCAACCGAAAGATAGTGAAAAATGCCGGGGGGACCTTGAGATCCCATGGCCTCCACCCACCCATCGGGCAGGAGCAGCAGCCCCAAAACAGCCCTTGGCAGCTCTGTGTCCAACCTGCCTCAGTGAACTCCCATCACCATGACTCCACTTCTCCCAGTGCTTAGCTCCTTCCAGCCAGAATTCTGACTTATAATGCACTGCTAACTGTGGTTTAACCCATCATTTCCACACCTCTCCCCAGTGAGTGTGGAGGGAAGGGCTGTTTCTCCTTGCAGCAATCTCTTAAACACTGGAAGATTTAATAATACAAAGGAGTAAACTTGTTTTGGCCTTAGCAGGGGATCAGCTTAATAATGACTATTATCATTGGCCAGGGATCTATGCTGTCCTTAGTGCTCATCCCCTTCAAGTGTCCCCCAGGGCTATTTTCCAATTTTAAGAAGCTGAACGAGCAGGCAGAGCCAGACCTCCGGACAGCCATCCTCCATTCCCAGGTCCCCTCCACATTTGTTTGTGGCTTTATTTTTAGAGCTACAGAAAAGAAACACTGTGGAGGCGTCGTGCTTCGCAAAGAAGCTGGTTTCTGCTCAGCAGTGGTGTCACCAGTGTGTCCCACTCAGGCCACAGTCCGTGGGCTCGCATACCAGCGAGGACAAGGGGAAATTGTATGGCTGGAGTCTCTGCCCCTGCCCACGAGTCAGCACAGCAAAGCCAAGTGCTGGAAATGCTGAGGCACTTGGCCTCATTCTTTGCAAGTCAAATGCGCCTTGATAAATCAGAGCCAACTCCACAATGGGGACGTGCAGGGGCCATAGCGTTCGTGTTTGTTTAATTAACGCATCTGGTTTTGCTCCACTTTAGTTCTTTGTTTTCACTTATCGGAAGGTGAAATAAAGCTCGTGCTTCCACAGGACCCCAGAAGAAATAAGAAGTGTGTTTTTCCAGGAGAGGGAATCTCTGCGGACCATCAGCCTATCTGCAGGTTGAACAAACCAGTACAGCCCGGAGCGCAGGCAGGCGATGGTCAAAGCCTGTAGCAAAGGGAGAAAACCTCGTATAAATAATACAAATACTATTCCTGCCCCCTTCAGGGCTTTACTCTTTTCTGATCCACGCAGACCCTACAGGTTCTGCCTTGCACCAGATGACCTCTAATGGTCCCTTTCAACACAGACATCTCTACAATTCTATGATTTCCCCACACTGTGTTTCCCATCAAGGCAAGGAGAACCACGGTCCGGGCTGTGCTCATCACCCATCCCTTGGCCAATACAATCTGTTGTCAGGGCAGCTCCTCTGGCAGTTCTGAAAGAAAGGCGGGGATGTCAATGGGGAGATTTCAAAGACTTCCTTGATGTCTTTAGGTTTCTACCAGCAAAAAGCCAACCCCAAACCAATACTATAAAGCAAAACCACCCTCCCAAATTAACAGCTTGATCAATCTCAGAGAAGAGTTTTGCCAGAACAAGGATGGAGAGCACTTGCCAAATGATTTGTTGTCATTAAAATAAATTAGGTATCGAGTTATAAAACAATAGCGTGGTGACAGAAAGCTGGAAAGCAAGAGCAGCCCTAATCAGACGCAAACAGGCTGCGTGTTCTGGAGCTGAGAGCGCGGCGCTGTGAGCGGATCTTCATCCGGTGCAAGCAATGTGGATCTGCAATCCATCTGTGACCCCAACGGCTGGGAAATTAACTCACAGAGACTAATTACCTCCGAAATGGGAAGAAAGAAAATGTCTCACAATGCTCTTGCAGCGTTTTCTTGAGAGTGCCTTGGGAGGAAGATCAGTGATTTCAGCTCTGGTCCCCTTGTGCCCATCCCGGAGCGGTGCACATTGCTGCAAACCAATGGGAAGCAGCCAGGTGACAGTGGAGGATGCTAAAGTGTCTCTGCCTCCTGCTTGCAAACATTTGTCAGTGTGAGGCTGCAACTCTTAGAGGGCCAGGCTGCACTGCAAGATGTGCTGAGGGTGTCCAAAGGAAAATGTGAGGAAGACGATGAGCAATGAGTGCTGAAGGCTCCCGCACCTCCCGGCACCCAAAAATTCCCCCTGCGGCCAGGTTCCCCCATGGGTGAAGGGCTGTGGATGTGGCTAGGTGGCCCCACAATGCACCCAGGCACCTTCCTGGCCCCCAGCCCCACGGCGGGCAGCTGGCGCGCGGCGTGTTGTGCAGACAGATTAGCAGTGGCGCGCATACAGCTGTGCTGATCCGACACACAGGGGTTGCGTTCACGCCAGGCTGGGCTGGCAGATTCCCTGGGAAGGGCCGGGGGAAAGGACACCCACAGTTGTTGCCCAAGAGCTTGTCTCTCCCCACCGGCACTAATTCCCGTGGTAATCCCCCTCCACAACAGGCGCAGTGTTGGGGGCCGGGCGGCCCCTTGCCTCCCCGGCTGACCCTGCTGCTCGGACCCATGCCAGCACCCGCTGCCCCACTCCACAACTGGATCCTGTCCCCAGGGAGAGGGTGATGGGTGACAGGAGCTGCCCGCACAGGTGGCCCGGCCGGCTGCCAGCTCTCCTTCCCATGGGGCTATGGCAGGGAGCAGGAGGGGCAGAACGGGCTCTGGCGAGGACAGATGTGGCTTCTTCAGCTGATGCTCAGCCTTTGTCACTCTGCCACAGAGAAAGCTTTGGCGTATTTTCCCTCACACACCATTCCAGGTCCTGCAAATACGCAGGTGCTTCCCTTAAGTTTCTCACCCAGTATCTCATCTAGCTCTGAGCTGGGGCTCTGGTGCCTGCTCATCTTCCTGCAGCTGCGCTGTAGCTCAGCAGATGACCCATCTCACAGACAACACTGTATTTATTTCTTTATTTCAAGGTACTTTGCAACAGAAAACATACCATAGTGGCAATATTTGCTTAGAAGCAGCCTGAGTTCTGCCAACACGCTCTGTGCCCCCATAGAGCCCACAGGTGTTTATCACACCCTGCAGCATCCTCCACAAAGGTGCAAGTGAGCGCAGCCAAAATATCATCCCTGGTCCAGATCCAGCATTAGCTGAGGAGGTCAGAACTGGGCCAGCCACAAACCCCATAAAAAAGAGCACACCAGACAGCTGCTGCTCTGCTGAACCACGGAGTTCAAAACCAGCGGGAGTGCTGCCAGCTTCAGCCACCAAAACACCTTAACAGAGTCTGATTTTCAGAAGCACATCTTTCATGGAGAATCCCTGGAAAATGCAAATCTATAGTGAAGCACACAGAAATCAGAGACCCGTTTCTCCTGGTTGAGGGAATGTGTCAGTGCTGCTGAAGCAGCGCTCCTCTAAGCTGAGTCTTTCAATTTGAAAGTGCACAAATCTCTACATGATGGGTGGACAGAAACAATCTGGCCAGACAAGTTTCACTGCCTGAGCTAAGTAAACTCAAAACTGGTCAAACAATATCCTTTTGGCCAAGCTTGGGTTCTGCAGATCCCAGCATGGGCTCCATGCACTCTGGGTTTAATTCCCTGCCCTTGCTGCACCCAGAAGTGTGGGGACGCCTGTTTCCAACCTGCTTTCCTTCCCTTGTGACACTGTAACACAATCTCATTGAAGTTTTCTCTCTAAATTAGTTTTTCATAGTAGAGCAAACAAGAATGAGAATAGAAAGAAAGTCATTAGGCGGGCTATCACAATAGCTCTGGTTGGTAATTAATTAATAAATAGAAATGGAAAGTACCTTGATTAAGGAAAAAAAAAAACACAAACAGTTCTCAGGATTCAAATTTCCTTTGAAGTCTTTGTCAGCGAGTCACCTGCTGACCGCCAGGATTTACTTCATAAGGGGCTGGAGTTCAAGCCTTGGTGATGTCAGCAGTGTAACGCACCGCAGTGACTGCCCCTGCAATTCTCCGGTGCTGCTGCTGCTGTGCTGACACAATTTGGAAAAGGAAGAAGGACCCATGCAACAGCAGACTGCCTACTGCTGCTACAGGTGATCAATCAACAACTTGAGATACTGGACCTTTCCCAATGGCATCTCCCCACCCTTAGTATCAGACGTCACTTGGCGTCTCCAAGTAATGATATGGAAGAATGGTTGGGGGAGAACACTGCCTTTCTGCAGAGCAAATTTCAGCCTTTGGAAACTTTTTGACGTGTTTTGTGTGTTGGCTGTTTCTTTTTCTCTTCTTTCCTCAGTGACTTTCTGTGGAATGCTCACTGGAGACAGGAATGTTGGTTTCTCTGTTGCCCTACCCAAGTGTCCAATGGCATTCGGATAAATTACACATACAGCACTTTTTTTTAGCTCTTTTTATTCTAGCCGAGTTTGCTTGCAGTTGGCCAGCAGTTTGGAATAAAAGCAAGACACAACTCCCCTTCTGCTGGGGTTACTCAATTATAGAGATGAGTACACCAGCGCTTCCAAAAATATTGAATGCTGACTAAATGGAAAGATCTCCCTATCAGTGTGCTTCAACCCTGTGCAAAAGAGCTCAGCTTTTAGGACTCATGCCTTTTTTGTCTTTCTCTGTTGAGTCCACCAGTTAGCAGCAAGGGAGCTGGTGATCCTGGAGACATTTGGAAACTTTCATGTCAAGAGCTCCAGGTCTTTCATTCACTCCTTCTCTCTCTGCACAGCCCTGCTGATGTTGTCTGCCTTGACAGAGAAAGGCAGACACTCTGGAGATGCATGTGCTGCCATATCACCTCCCCATGTTCAGCCTGCCCTGCAAGGAGCACAGACGAGACATGACAGGGGGCCTCCTAGGGATACCCTATTGCAGCACAGCTAAGAAATTGTCTAGTGCATGGCTTCTTTCTTGACAGCAGGTCTTGTTTTGGTACATTTGGACTATTCACATCTATTTTTCTTTTGGTTCATCTGAAGCAGACAACGTGGCCTGCAATACTTCCCCAGGGTTTCAGTGCTGGATCTGTTTGGCCACAGCCTTGCGTTGAGGACCGACGCTAGCTCTGCACTCTTGTGTAAGTGGGCTTATAGTCCTGAAACTGGAGGTCATATTTGAGTGGGGGCTCACTGCTTGTGTCTGCAGGTGGAGATTTGCTTTTCTCTGGGCTTTGGGGTCACATGAAGAAAGTAGGACAGAGCTGCTCTTCTATGCGCGCAAGGGCAGTCATCCAGGCATCTCTCCTGAGAATGCAGAGAAACAAGAGAATCATAGAATAGCATTAGAGAACCATTAAGGTTGAAAAAGACCTCTCAGATCACCAAATCCAACCCCAACCCATCCCACCATGCCCACTGACCATCTCCCCAAGTGCCACATCTCCACATTCTTGAACATCTCCAGGGACGGTGACTGCATCACCTCCCTGGGCAAGAGGGATCAGTGCACCTGCTTGCTTGGATTTGGTTAAGCCCAATGCCTGTTTTCTCATTCAAAGGTCACTGTAAAGCATAAAATCACTAGGTTCTGCAAAATGGAGCAGGAAAGTAGCAAGTGAGAAGGGGGAGTTGTCATCTCTGGTACCTCCTACTTCTAACAGAGTTTCGTTTAAACTCTTTCCAGTATAATCCTCCAAACTATGTGATCTTTGTCCCAGAGGAGCTGCGCTGTTTCTATGGAGTCCTGACGATACTATCCATTTTCTCTTTGACTTTGTTTCAGTAGTTTCAAGTACTCAAGTAAAATAGCGAGGAAAGAGAGGTTGCACCAGTGGCGAGGGGTGCACATCACAATAGGTCTTGACTTTGCAATTCTCTACGCTTTGCACCCCACGGGGCACAAGTCAAAGGCTGAAGATTAGCACCTGCCAAGTGCTCCCCTCCATCCAAGGCCTCCCCCAGCTCGTGGCAATAAAAGCTCAGCCTCGAATCAAAAGCTAAGCTTGCTGAGGCTTCAAAACAGCTCGCAGCCCGGGTGTGCAGCTCGAACACCACTCAGCAGCATGCAGCCTGTGTACAGGTTGTGCCTGTTGCCAGGATCAAACACACCGAGCCCCACAGGCAGTGTGCAGCCATCGCAATGCACAACGTGTCCATGTAGCAGGAGCCCTGTTCCTCCTCTGCATCTCTCAGAGCTGGCCAGAAAGATGAGGCTCTCCATTGACACAATGGGTTCTTCCAGTTGGGGATCTCCAAGGTTCTCTGAGCCCTTCTCCTAGACGGGAAATATTAACCATATTTTACATGTAGGGGGCACTGAAGGGAGCGTTAGGATTTTATAAGCAAAGAGGGGCTTAGAGGTTTTGCTTGCCCATTTGAAAAACTAAAGGAAAAATCATTTGGGGCTGAATCAAAACCGGGCTTGCTTTTTGTTTTGTTTTTTAATCTCTTGGCAAATCACAAACTGAAAGAAAAGGTAGAATGGGTCATGTAAAAAGTTGCATTTCAATCAAATTGAAACCATTCCTTTCACTGATTTCTTGAAAATGTCTTGGAACAACTTATGCAATTAAAGGGAAGCTTGGAACAAGAAATGAAACAGTGCTTTTTGAAAAATGTCAAAACAAGACCTTTGAGTGCTTTTGCAGAATTATCTCTCTGTTTTTTTCGAAAGCTAATCATTGGGCAAAATGATCAGAAATTCATTACACATTTCAGAGTGACAGAATTTGCATTTTCCATGAAAAAAAAAAGATAGAGATTCAGGAAAAGAAAACAAATTTCTCTCCTGATGCATCCAGTCCAAAGGAGAGACAAGAGCAGATGCCATGCCCCATAGGTCCTCCTTCAGCCCCAGTCCTGCAGCTCTGACCCTTGTAAGCCACTCCACGAACCAAATTAGTCTCATTAATTTTAATAGAGCACCCAGCTGGAGTAAACAGCCCTCACACAGTCATGTCTTCCTCACACACAAGGAAATGTGGTCCATCCCTCTGCTTAGGGCCTCTGCCAGTTTCAGCAACTCAAGTTTAGCAAAGCCACGGTTTGTTTAAGGGCTCGATTATATGTAAACTACCAAGGCTCATCTGTAGCATCAGTTCGGTCATTTTAAATCCATAAGAAAGAACGAAGCTCTCATTTATGTGTTGCATTTAAGTGTACAGAAGTGTTTTCTATGTTCCATGGATGACTGAATTTTGCACAGCTGCAACAGGAGAAAATCCAAATCTGAGGTACCAGAGAGGAGTTGTTATTTTTTTTTTCCCACCTGACTGCAAAACCAGCAGCACGAAACAAGACCACAGGGTGGCAATTAAAGTAATTACAAAAAAATTAGATCCCTCCCTCTTTTTTCCCTCACATAATGGCAGGTCATTAAAGTTAATAGTCAGGATCACATTTGTACATGTCAGCAAAAAGTCATTGCAGCATCTTTCATCTCCGCTACTGCATGCAGCTTTCCTCCCATTCCTTCAGTCTCCGAGGGAGCAGTATGGTATGTCGGCTTCTGGGTTTGGGTTTTCTTCATTTTGCACCTGCTGCTGGGACTCGCCAGCAGAGGCTTCGAGGTGCTAAACTGAGCCTATTGGGATACGAAAGCTTTCAAGTCCTCTGAATATTTCTAGGTCAGGGAGGATTTTTTGTTAGATGTAACCCTGGAGACGACTCCATCTGGAGCCAGAGGTGGGTATTTGGTGGAGGAAGGGAAAAACCAGGCTGAAATGCCTTTGATGGTGGCATCTCCACCCTAAAGAGGCAGGTTGTCCCCATGCTACATGGATTGGCTTCAGTCCAGAGCATCTCAGCACCATCACTCCCCCACCAGATATACTTGCTTGTTGTTGGACAGGTCCTGTGGGGTTTCCCAAAAAAGGATAGGATGGATTTTATGGATGGACCATGGATGGAAAGTTCACATGCCCTGTGCATGAATAGCCATGAAGGGAGGTATGAAAGGAAGACATTCTATTTTTACTTTTTCCTTTGTAGTGCTGTAAGCCAACACTAGATGTGAGAATAAATGAAGCATGGCTCTTGGATAACAGATTCAAGTACAGTCCGTAGGTATGGCACCTACTGTGTTCAGTTAGCACAGAAAAGGGTCTATTATAGGCACAGACATGAGTCTCATCACCATAAAAACTGAATATATCACAGCTGGGCTAGTTACAGTACTCTTCTGCTCTTCTGCCCAAGGACAAAGTTAGCCTCTCTTCCCAGCTGGCATTTGCAGGAGGAAGACACAGACAACAGGGAATAATAATCACTGACAAAGTAAAACTACTGCATGTGGCAAACATGCAGAAAGATTGCCAATTTTATAGCAGCAAATGATACCAATAAATACGTGGGCTCAGGGGAACCTGGTGTCACGAGGGAAGTTACAGGTTCCAAACCAGCAGCTGCTCTGTTTGCTCTGGTATCAGAGCAGGACCCGAACAAACAGGATTCTTGTTTTACATGTGATCCCGCAGAGATGGATAGTGTTTGCTGAACTCATCAGCAGGCCTCTCCTGACAGTGGAGCATGCCAGAGGCTGCTGAATGATTCAGGCTTGATGTGATCCTAGGAGAAAATTTCATTTCCCCATTTTTACACTGGAAGGTCTCTGAACTATTCCAGCTGTTTGGGAGTGGGGGGTCTTTGGGAACGATACACCCCAGCCACACTCCTTTTCCTCCCCACAGTTCTAAACCAGCAGTGATAGGACAGCGCAGGCCTTTTGGAAGGAGAATGGAATAGGGTTCTGCTGTGATCCTTCTGGGGAGAAATATGCTAAGTGCTGGCAGTGGATGTCGGGAGCCCCTCTGCAGACATGCATCTTTTCCCCCATCAGGGGAATGATCTCATGGATTCACCGGCATGCTTGGCTTCATTTGGGAGCCATCACCTCTCAGTTCCAAAATCCAGAGGAGACAATGTCTTCCAACCCAACCTGACTCATTGCAGGCAGCCACTGTAGGAGTCACTGCCCTCAGAGTCGTTGAAAAGCTCTGCTTGCGCCCACACATCAGTGGGTCCGGATCACACCTGGATCTGCCTTTTATCTTCTCTTCACACCTTCCAGAACAGCGCGTGTTTACTGCAGCCAGAACTGCTGCGGAGCTTTCAGTCTTCTGTATGTCTGTCTTGTGGCTTCCAGTGGCCCAAAGACTGCAAATAAAATATGCTGGAAATTCCCTGGTCTTGCCCTGTGCAGGTCTCAGTACCTCCCCTATCATCAGTTCTCCTTCGGCAAATTGCTATTGTGCATTTGATACTTTTATCTTTTAACAGTTTTCCTTTACATTTTTCATCTGCTAAATTGCATTTTTGTGGGCTTCTCTCTCTCTTTTTATTTTAGTTTACGTTATTTCTTTCCCTGGTGTAACTGTACTCTTAGGAAGATTTTAATTACCTTCCTTTAAAGCCAAATGACAAGTAGAGCATGTCATCTGTAGCTAAAGTATCACTTGAAAATGCAAAAGCCCCGGCTTTATCAGGCTTAAAAGCTTTCCTGGAATATGTTCAAAAACTGCTGACTGGGCAAGATTAAACATCGCAATGTTAAGTAAAAGATCTCCGCATGTGGTATTCTTTTATTCCCCCGGGTGATCAAGTTCGACTGCAATAGAGCCTTCAGGCCTTCTTCTGAAATATTATTGGGTTTTTCTTCTCCTTTGTGTGACAGGGAGAGGGGTTGGGGCTGTGGTGGTGAGGAGCTCAAAACAACAAACCGAAGAGCAGAGGGGAGCGGCAGAAGGGGTTGGGTATGTCTGGAGCTGGGCAGGGCAATGGAGAGCACCTGCAGAGCAGCTCCATCCAAACCCACGCTCAGTGTCCCAAGCAATCCCCCTGTGTGACCCAGGGATGGGCACTGGGGATGGCATGGCATGGCATGGCATGGGAACGTGTACCCACCACCAGGAAATCCATGAGAACAAGAAGCCCACATGCAGACAGCACCAGGCAGGATCACCACCCTGGGGATCACTTTGGGTTTCCCTGGAGGCTTCAGAACATGGGGGGCTCTGGATTTATGATACCAGGTTTTCCCCTCCCTGAATGCGGTGGGATGATCCTGCCCTGGCGGCCAAGTGCTTGGAAAGGAGAGTGCTGGGATGTGAAGGGAAAACACTTAGGGCTTAAAAGGCACATTGGGCTTCCAGGTCTGTCCAGATTGTCTCTGAAGAAATCCTCTGAGAGCTTGGATTACACATTTTTAATATGAACAGGAACCACCTGCCTGCAATCACACACATAAACTGTTGGTTACATCTCAATGGAAGAGCAGCTTGAATGCTTTTTACTGTAATGCTTTACCCACTGTGCATTTTAGAGCTTTATCTTCTTTTAATTGAAAACACACTTCTCAGCCATGCACTGTGCTCGCCTTTATCTCCTCCTGTCTCCCCAAGACGCAGGAACAAACCCAGACCTCTGCAGAGGGCTCTGCCTGGCTTGAAGTCGGGGGATTTGAGATAACAAAGGGAAGGGCAGGGCTGGGTGTGCAAGCATCACCCCCGTCTCCCCCAGTGCAAGCACCGAGCTGCTTCTCCCCGTTTCCTCCCTCCCACAGGTCCCCCATTCTGATGGAGGGAGTCCCCAGCCGCCCTCCAACCACACACAGTAAATCTCAGAAATGCTTTCTATAGCTTCTTTTTTTTAGAGGCCCTTTCAGAACCCACCGACAAAAGGAAACAGGTGAACAAACAGCACGAGAGAGGCGGGGGTCTCGAAGGAGGATGCCCAGAAAGACTTCTATTTTCCTTTCTCCAGATTCACTGAACCTGACCAAGTATCCTACTCGATCAGGTTCAAAAAAACAACACAGACTTCCAGAGTTTTACCTCCCATTTTGGACAAACAGGCCGAGCTGTGCTGGTCGCCCCAGATTTTCACCAGCTGGGAAAATACAGCTCTCGGTTTTGAGCCAAGCAGCCAACATCAGAGTGTTTTGTTGCTGTTCCTTTTTTGTTATTGTTTTCCCAATCAGGCAAATGCAACAGTTTTGCATCCTTGACCTGTGTGTATGTAGCTGTGGTGTTTTAGCAGCTAGAATCACCTTTTGTCCTGCGGGGTTTCCATAGGGACTGAGCATTCCCTTCAATAAAGGACTCCAAATGAATGTAGCCTTCTCAGGGATATCACACAACCAGGCCTGCAAAAGCCTTTTATTAGGACATTCACCTCTGATGGGATAATTTTACCTATCAGATCACATAATCTCTTCCCCTGATGTCGAGCCAGGAAATGGAAAAAGAGCAGTGGGGAGATTTCTGCCTCCCGAGCCAGGTTGTGCGTGATGACAGCCTCGATTACTTGGTCACAGCCTTCTCAAAAGATGAGTGCATGGAGCACAGCCTGAAATTACAATGCACAATCGAACAATAGGTGGGGCAAGGAAGAGAGCAGCGCCCAGACGCTCAGAGATCAAATTATCACCATTTAGTCTGTTTGTAAATGTTTTAGCAGGTTAGTTTGCTCGTGGGGTTCGAGTTATGGTGTCTTCTGCTGCTCCAGTAGCGTTTGGTGCAACTGCTTGTGATTGGAAATACGTGGAGGTTAAGAGGATTTAGGGGAAGAGGATGTGGATTAGCACACAGCAAGCTGAAATGTAAGCCTTCCTCCACTCCGACTTGTTAGCACATATCCTCTTTCCTCAGGTTGAGGAGAAACAGAATTACAGTGCAGAGCGAGGCTGCGTAGCCTGCTGGAAGGTAATTAACACATACCTGGGTGCAAGAATAAATGATTTCCAGCCCAGAGGAAAGGAGCTGGGCTTTCCACTACACCCTTTGGGTGAAATCATCAGCCCCGTGGAAACAAAGCTGCCCGATGCATTGCTGCAGGATGCATCCCCAGCCAGAGACCTTCAGTGGGCAAAACTGAAAGCAGAGCTGTGCTCTGCCCTTCATCCTCCCCTCTTCGCAGCTTTCAGCAGAATTCAGGCTGAACCTCTCTGCTGAAATTTAAGCCCTCTCTTCTGTGCGTGTGGAGAACTGATCATTCCCTTTCTCTTTTGCAGCAGTTTTTGAAGATTGCTCTTGTCTGCTTTTCCAGTTTTCTCTTCCTGAGGCCAAACCACGTCTCCTCACCCTTTCTCCATCAGGCTGTGATTCATGCTCAGCTGGTGGCCCAGCAGACTCTTCTCTGAAGGAGCAAAGCCTGCCCAGCTGCTTTGCACTTTGGCAATGGTGTGAAATTAGCATTCTGGTTGCAGAGTTTGAGTATGAAGGAGAAACAGCCATGAAAACATCCCGTTTGGTCTAAGGCAGAGTGACCAGCCTTCCTCACCAGTGATCCACTATACAAACTCTCCAGCACAGCAGGAGACACGAAGTACATTTCATGTATGGCAAAACCCTGTGGGGAAAGGGCTCAGGGTAAGAAGGACAAAAGTCAGGTGAAACAGAAAGGGGAACCATGAGGAACAGCCCTGATGGAGACCAATTCACCGACCCTGGGTGGGGTGTGGGTCATGCCCTGAATTGAAAGGTATTGCTCCAAACTGAGAGGAGTGCCACTGGATGAGAAATGCTGGTTTATCACTTGTGCTCAGCGGAGGGAAGCCCTCTCCTTCACAGTAAAGCTCTATTTATAGGAATCAGAGTGGTGAAGGACAGAGGCTCTCTTTGTGCTTACCAAGGGACGATAATTTCTGGGAATTCCACCTTCCCCTTGCCCTTCAGTGTTTGCCCTACAAGTTCATTATTCATTTCTTATGGGGAAGCGAGGCGAGGCAAAGGCATGCAGTCCGCTGACAAGTCACCTCCTCGGGTATTTTCTGGCCGGAGCAGGAAGTTGCAGCTGGGTTGGTAACAAAGACATCTTCCCTTTGATTTCCCCCCAGAGCCATTCCCTGCAGCCTCAGCTTGCTGCCTCGGTGTTGATCTGCTATTTCACCTCCACCGCGAGCCTTCCTCCAAAATAGTCCTACATGAAAGAGGAGGAAAACCCACACGGGACATTATTCTCCTACAGCCAGACAGGGCCATTATGATCGTCAAGTCTGACTTCACACATAATACAGGACATTCCTTTCTGCACTGAGCTTATAGCTCCTCTGTGAGCCGGAACAGATCTTGTCGGAAAACACCTGGGGTTAAAGGCTTCAAGTGATGGAGGCAGCACACCTCCATAATTCCCTGCTCACTCCTACTGGGGTCTGCAGCTTGGGATTCCTGGAGAGAGCAAGGACAAAAGGCAGGCACCGACCCTTGCTCCTGCACATCAGGAATGTTTAAATGAGTTGAAGGGCACAGAGGCAGACTCCGTTCCTGGAAAGATGAGAAGATTGGGCTCATTGCTAAGCCACATATCACTGATCACACAAAAACAGCCTTCTGAGCTGTTTGCAGATTAATCCCTTAGAAAAAAGGGCATGCTCCTAAACTTCAGTATTTTAAAAAACCTCCATGGTTTTGGAAGGACCAGAACAACATGGGGCTATTTCCCATGTTGGAAATGCCACCGCAGCTCTTCTGGTGCCAGGCTGTCCATCCAGTCCCTCTGAACCCACAGAGCCCAAATACCAGCCGCAGGTCAGGGCAGCATCCCATACACCCCAACCAAACGCATCCCACTGTGGCTTATCACCTCCTCCCATGCAGCACTGCAGAGCAGCACTGGGTGCCAGGAGGGTGCTGGGGGCTATCTGCTGGTTCCTGGCAGAGGTTGGAGCATCTGTTCCTCTGACCCAGTAATCAGAGCAGCCGCTCTCCCCCCTTCGCCAGCTGGGCCTTGTTATGATCCTGACTGCAAATAAAGACTGCAAGAAAGCAGAAGAAGGGCTGTCAGGACAGTAGATAACTCAGCTGCTGTTCCCAGGCAGATTCCCCCAATATCAGGCCCAAGAGAGGCAGATGCCCCTCTCCTGAGGGGTTCAAAGTTCAGACTTATTAGCGCAAGCTGAGGGAGAGCTAATCAGGGCGGAAGGGCTGATGTCAGAGCCCCGCTCACCCTGACTACTTCCCACACAGCAGCATGGCCATTAATTAGCTCCTTGATGAGCTAAGTCATCTTTCAAGTGAAACAATCTCTGCAGAAGCTGAAGCACACTGTTCCATGGCAATGACCACACTGGCTTCACCAAGGTTGGGATTTGAGCCTGGGGAGAAGCCAAACAGCAAAGCACTTCCCATTGCCTGTACAGAGCTCCATTAGCATCACACAAATGCTCCTTGCTGCTAAGGACAGACCAAGGTCCCCTCACTGGAAAAGGTTTTACTGCTTTGAAAATCATTACTGAGGGCTGGCGTGGTCAAGCAGACCAGCCCATAATAGCTTAATCCAAAAAGGGCTGCTGAAATGCACCATTTCAGCTCCATCCAGCTGGGGCCTTGTGCTGCATTCGTCACAGTGGTATTGGATGGCAGAGCGAGGCAGGGACACAGGGAGAGGGGGTAGAGCCCGGGCTCCCAGACATCTGCCACGCAGACCATGCACAGTCAGTTGGGAGCAGCCAAAATCCCAAATCCATTGCACAGACAAGCACTTGGGCAGCCTCGACCTCACTGTGCTTACACTCCTCAGCCTGTGCATCCCTTGCAGCCAGGTTCATGCCCAATGAGACAGCTTTCTGCCAGCACCTTCCCAGCCCTGGGGACATGCCAAGCCCTGGGTCTGGTAGGACTCCAAGCAGGCTTTTGGCTGTTAAATCTGCACAGAGGGGAAGGGCTGCCCCTCGCTGGGTACAGATGGCCAACTGCACCCGCACATTCCAGGCTGAATTCAATTTTATGCTCTTCACCCAGGGCCCTGGAGAGCAGCAGCTGCCTCAGACTGCACCTAAGATGCATATAAATAGAGGCATAATACCTTATTATAAAGGAATGCATGCCTAAGTAGGAGACACGGTTACCTTCGGAGGAGGAAGGGGGAGGAGGTGAAATGCAGCACAGAGGAAGGAAAAGCAAGCTGACTGAGATCTAGATTGACTTACAGTAACAAGATGCTGTCAAGATGAAAAATCACACTGCCCCCCTCCCTGGTGCTGCAGCAGAAGCAGGGGCTGGGTTCTGGCACCTTGTGCTGGGGGAGGACGTGAGTTTGCTCCTGAGATCCTGGAAAGTGAGGATGAGTCCCTGGCCCATCCCCAGCTGCACAGCACCACACAAGGAGCCTCTGCAGCACGGGGAATCCTGGACAGTGCCACCTCTGCGCTGCAATGCTTGAGTCCAGGTTTTAATCGAGGGGCTGCAAATTGTTTCGGGCACGGGCAAGCGCATGGTCCTCCCAGTGCATCCCTGGGCACTGCTCAGCCCTGTGTCCCACCGTACGTCATGCCCACATTGTGCCCACATCAACACATGCATGGGACTCATGGAGAGCACCAGGCGGAGAGATTTGGCAGCACCCACACAAAGCAGGTCCCCCCCCCAGCCTGCTCTCTGCGCAGTCTTGGGACAATCCTGCTTCTCACTTGCAGCCAGCAATTGCAGGCAGACTTCAGGGCTCTGCCTCCAGACCTGGCAGACATCCTATGGACATAAACCATCACCAGTGAGCACCACCCGGCCAAACACAGCCAAGCCAGAGCTCCCTGGCCCTGTGCTCCTTCCAACCCAGCAGCTTTTAAGGACTTTTTGTTAAGGGTTTTTTTCCCGCAGAGCTCGTGCCATGCCCCGGCACACCACATGCATGGCTGCACCAAATGGGTCCAGCTTGCCAGCACTCTTCTTTGATCTTCCCAGCCTGGGACGCGATGTAACACCTGCAGAATTATACAGTAACGAGAGAAAAGGAAGCTTCTGGCAAAGAAAAGGCACCAAAAGCAGAGGGTGGGAACCTGTCTGACTGCCCCGGCTCGGCACAGCACGCTGCATGGCTCAGGGTTGTGCAGTTGGTTGGCAGAAGGATGTTTAAAGTGGTTTTGTTTGTTTTTCAAGGCACAACCCATCGTCTTAGCTCTGTGCTGTTGCTTGCCCTTCCCGCAGTGGGCAAAGGGAAGGAAGGGGCAGACCCATGACTGTGCCCACGCAGCCCCCGGCACCGCTCACTCCTCTGGCCAGCATCTGAGGTTTCCTAGCAATGCTATGTACTACCTCAGACCAAAGAAAACACATTAGCAGAGCATCCACTTTAGAACAAGGACAAAAACCAGTGCCAGAAACCATGGAAACCCCAGAGAAAACAACTGAAATTCATGTTTATGCGTGGCTACCGGTAGCTGCAGGAATTGGATTCCCACATGAAAGCGGACCCACAGCAGCCACCGAGCGGGCAGAGAGCCCATCCCACTGCCACCTGCCTGGCCCTTGCTCCTGGATGCCAGGACAGAGGGGGAAGATGAAGCTCTGTGCCCATCGGTTAATGCTGGCAAAGTACTTGGTGCTTGAAGCTGAAGCAAAGAATCCATCTTTGAAGAGATTACTCAGCAAATTCAGGTGGCAGCAGCTCTGGGTTACATGAGGACTGGCATGGTGAAATGACATGGGAGGAGGATCTGGTCTAGCTTAGGCTGTAGCATTTACACATTTTGGAACAGGTTGCCCAGGTAGGTGGTGGAATCACCATCCCTGGAGGTGTTCAAGAACCATGGAGATGTGGCACTGAGAGATGTGGTCAGCGGGCATGCTGGGGTGGGTTGGGGTTGGACTCAGGGATCTGAGAGGACTTCTCCAATCTTTGTGATTCTATGATTCTATACACTGGAATAAAGCAGTGATGGAAAATGCACCCAAGACCTTTACCAACTGCATCAGGGAGGTAAAGAAAACTTTCAGCTTGAACCCTGCCAGAGCAGTGGGTCCTTGCTTCCTCACAACAATTCTGGATTAATCCCAGTCCTCCAGCCCAAATATTTCTCTATGCCCAGCAGATCACCACAGCAGAGACATATAAATCTCTACCACTGAGGACGTGTCCCCAGCTGATGGAAGAAAAGGTTCTGAACATGGTTTGTCATTGGGCTTTGGGAGAAGGCTTTCAGGGCAAGAAGTTGGTTTTCACGTTAAGAATTCTTCCATTTCTGATGAGTTGTGACAAGCATAATCCCATACTAATTAGATTCTGGAGCATGTGTTGAAAGCACACTGCACATTTAGATCGGTTGGGGTTTATGGAGGCTCTTGCTTGTTCTGCACAATTGTTTCAAAATTAATCCTTGGAAGCCAATAAGCTCAGACCAGATAGAGCAGCCAGAAACCCAACCAAAAATACATAAATAAAATCACTTTTTGTTTTCTGCTTCTCCTGATCTAGCAGGGTGGGAGGCAGGTTACCATTTCTGACATTACACCACTGCTCAAAAATGTCCCAAGCTGTCTGCTTTCATTGCATCAATGATATCAGCTGTGTTGACCTGCTCTTAGAGAGTTTTAATTCTGTTTGCTCTTGGCTAAACTCCATTCCTAATCCTATTTTCACCCATTTCTATCCAATTTAATACAGCTTCTGTAAGTCAAAATTAATTACTCCATGTGCTCTTCCCAGCCCTGTGGTCTGAAGGAATAATAGAGAAATCCTTCCTTGCCATTAACGACACCTCATGGCTGCTCTCCTCCAGGAGAGCTGAGAGACAGAATGGGAGTCGCATACAAAAATCCTAACTCTTTGCTCCTTTGTGCCATTAGTATTTCATCATCACAGCCCTCTCCTTGGTCAGTCATCTCCGTGTGCCCATTTGCTCATTATGAGATGGTTGCGCCTGTGGAGGAGCGCTGATGTCCTGGGGCAAAGAAACAACTCAGCACCTCCAGGTCATCTCTCCCTTTTCCTCCACCTACTCAGAAATATTTCATTTGCCTTCTATTTCCAGTATTAATTACTCCTGCTGTCCAACTTTGCCAATGGGGCTCCCAAGGGGAGGAAGGATGGTTGTCTGGTCACACACATCTCACGTTTTGTGAGGCCAAGCTCTGCTGTATGCCTTCCTCACCTAGATGTTGAGTTTGCTCTTTGCAGGGATGCCATAGGTTTGAACTCACTGAGACTCACAAGGTATCCAGAAGATTTAAAGAAGAATTCCTACTAATGTCCATAACAATAATGTTATCCCATTTCTTAGGCATCTAGCAACTCTCCCATGCCCATAATGGATATTCCTAGTTTTGTTTGTAATTATTTCATCCTCTGTGATCTCTCACATCCTTCTTTTCTGTCTTGTTCTACATACAGGTTGGGATCCAGGAGGGTACCACATGCTTAGGGACATTGAGGGTTCTCCACGCCCTCAGAAGGGAAAGCATTGCTCTGTGAGCTCTCTGGTTCAGAAAGGGAAAATTAATAACCATTAGAGCAATAAGCCAGTGAAAAAGAAATGAGGTGTTTGTGTCTCTGTATCTGTGCACACCCAGCAACCGGTCTGGCCCAGGCAGTTCTCAGTGCTGCTGCATTTCAGAGTTAATTGCCCTCTTTGGAAGGAGGACAGTACAGAGCTCTAGGAGGAAATGTCAAGGGCAGCGTGGCCAGCTTCTCTGCCGGGACAATGCAGAGGGGAAATTTCCTCCCCAAGGTTCAGTAAAATGTATGCGGAGGATAATCGGAGTCCTCCAGTAAAACTCAAATGGATTCTCCCAGGAAGTGGAATGATCCACTCAGGGGCATCAGTGAGAGTCACACAGGGTTAGAGACATCCAGCCAATAGAGAAAGTTTGCTTTTTCTATGTCAGACAAGAAAATAAACATAGTGTATAATAAAGCAAGGAGTTTGCTTTCATACAGGATTAAACTATTCTTGCTGGCCCATGCTCTGAAGCAGAGGTTAAAACCCAGTTACAGAAAACATTAATAGTAATGCAAAAATCTGCATGGTTACAAAGATCCAAGAGAAGATGCAGTTCTGCAGTGTTCGGACATCCCTGAAGCTCGGTTCATTTGGCACTTGGGGAAATATTTGTTTGTCTTCTTTCTTAATCATCTTTAACGCACAGGTTAAATCCTCATCATAAGTATTTTGCATTCTTCAGAGTGTGTTTTCCTTCTGGTTTTTAGAGCAGAAAAATATCATTGTGGATATTAAGCAATTGCCAGAAACCTGATCTGAACATCTTTGCAGCAGCAGCACAGTAGTTAGGTGATATTTATGAGCAACACACAACTTCAAATTGCTCTGAAATAATTGCTCTAAGCTTTTGCCAAAAAAGAAAGGTCAAAATTACTAGTGAGATATTGAAAAAAAAAGGTTGTCATGCCAAGAAAGGACTTTTTTATGTAGCCTATGAATGTCCTGTAGCTAACTCTAATAGTGACAGACACTCAGCCTGAGCAACTGCAGTGTCCCGGGTATCTATGCAAGCATGTTTGAAGCTCAAATGAACCATTTTCCCATAACATTATGGTAATTCAAGTAAACAAAATGAAAATGAAAGCTTTTTAAAAATTAACTTCACTTCCATCACTTCATTTCTATTATTTACTCTGTGTGGCACTCCTTTTAGCCTCAGTAAATCGTTCCTCTTTCAGTTTCTCAGCAATTAGCACATGGGTGCCATTGGGCAGGATTTAGTATTTGCTTACCACAACGCAGTGAGACAGAAACAAGTGGAAGAGTACTGTGAGGCGTTGTGCCATTCCCAAGTGTCAGGTTCCTAAAGAAAATAAGAACATACCGTTGCTGTTTCTTAATAGCATTACCCCTTCAGCTTAAACAGAAGTTCAGTTTGCAGAGCTGACATATTCCGTGTGGGACCAGCCAAAAAATTGTGTTCTTTCATCATGAAGAATGTCAAGGTTTCGTAAGTACTTTTAATCCCCACCAATGTTTTTGGAAACTCTTTGAGGAAAAATAAATAAATAAATAACCCCAGAAAGAAGAGAAAGACCCAAAATGACCCACCCACACCACAGGCCAGTGGCTCACTTGGTGGTAGAGCATCTCCCAGGGGAAGGCAAGGCTAGAGCCGCTTACTGTAGTTCATCTGCTAGCAGGAGAAACGAAGACATGCAAGTGCTAAAGCACGGCCAGCACAAAGGTGCTCTTTCATTCCTGGGAGCCATCATCTTCAAGTAATTAACTGGGGATTAGTAAGAAATGATGCCCAAACAAATGAGAGACGGAAGGGCAAGAAATTATATTCCTTTCTTGAACCTTGCGTTATATGGAGCGCTGCCAGTGCAAACAGCAAAGAGAACAGAGCGTTATGTCTTCCGAATAATGAAAAAATGAGATTGGCAATGAGAGTCGGATGGCTGTTTTCAAAACAAAGCATCTCAGGGGTGGGCAGTGCTCTGCCTGCACCCTGGCATGGTCCTCTACCTCTGGCCGGCTTCCTGGGGCTTAACCGGTCCCCTGTCCCTGGTAAGAAGCTGGAGCAGTTTGCACGGGGCTCACAGCAGCTCCCAAGGCTGTAAATCAGGGGCTGTGTCAACAGCGTGTCAGCAGCATGAAGGAATACCACTGCTCCTCATGCGAGGTTTCCTTTCAACAATCTCCTCCTTTCATTCGCCTTTTGACTGATGCATGGTTCAGGAAGCAAGTGCAGGAGCAGAGCAGTTGCTAGTAGCAAAACTGCATCATCTACAGCAGTGGGGGAGTTCTGTGCCACAGAGCAAGGTGCTGCATCTGTTGGAGCTCCACATACAAGGGCTGCTCACATCGGGCTCTCCAAGCTGCTCCTGCTGCCCCAATAAATCATAGAATCATAGAATCACAAACTTATTAGGGAAGGGGCTTCCAAGTCCAACCCTAACCCATCCCCACCATGCCCACCAATCCACGTCCCAAAGTGCCCCATCTCCATGGCTCTTGAACACTTGAATTTGCAGTGTTTGGAGCAGCAATAAGAGCTGCTATTGAGGAACTCAAAGCAGTATTTGCCTTGCAGCATGCTGGCAGTGCGGGGAGTCCACCTCATTGTGAGCCTATGTGGAGGAGAAAAAGTAGCAACCCATATAACATGGAAGCTGTAATTGAGCACGTGTCAAACAACTTTACAACCATGCTGCACCAGGAAGCCAATAAAAGGACAAAACACAACCACGGAGCTTTGATTAAGAATCTAACATTTAAATGAGGTGCATCATCTGTTTGTGTTAAGTGTGTTTGATTTAATTTGTTATTGTACACTTATTAAATAAATCAGCTTTATTGAATTTGCTATGCTGGTGGAATGCTGAACAGAAGTGAATAGGAGAGAAGGGTCTGGAATTTTCTTTTTAAGTCAACGAATGCTCTGTTTGCTTGCAGCAGCACTCAAGAAAATTAATTCCAGTTAATTAAAGATGTGAATTTAGAGCAGATCAGTTCAGCCACCCTAAAACTCTTAGCAGAGCATTTCATTCAGAATTCAAGCGCCGTTGATTCAGCTCAGCTTGATTCACTGGCTGTGTGTTGCAAGAAATTGAATTAAGGCCATTTTAAATCTGAATGAATGTCAGCACCAGCCCTTCTTGGGGGTTAATTTTCTCCCAGTGTTTCCCCCGAGCATCTCAGTGCGGTGCTGGGAGCCACCAATGGGATGCACCAGTAGCAATGCCCCTGGGTGGGGAATGACACCAATGGCACTGCCTTCCCAGTGCTGACTGCTGTGGAAATACAATATTTCCGTTCATTGTGATGGGAGATCCAGTGCAGAGCTATTAATGCAGAGCAGCTGGGGACTTCTCCTACAAGTGACAGCTACTGGGAAGACTGCAGATCTCTGAGCACAGTGGCATCCATCACCCCTGCCATCAGCTTGTCACCCACATCACAGACAGGCATCCTCCGTGCTCCCAGTGCCTCCAGGTGTGAGGTGAGTGACGCCCACCCAACACTCACATACGCAAACACACCCCAGTATGGAACATCTTGAAAAATATCATTATGAGCCTTGATCTTTTCCTGGTTCCCCTCCATCCCTGCACGCAGCCAAGCAATACCTGCTCATGTCACAGAACAGCCAGAGAAGCTTCAAAGCCCTCATGCCATCTGTTGCCATGGGATGAGCAGCATGGAGCCTCCTGCTATCCCATCACCTCCACACGTTGCTCCTCGGAGGAAGGAGGAATTCCTGCCTTGGGACCGGCGCCGCTGTGCCAGGACTCCACTGACCTCTGTAACCACACAAGATCTAGTGGTTACTTTATTTCAGCTGTAATGAGGCTTTGTAAACCGCTAAAAGCCAAATGTTTTCTTCTCCTTTAACTCTTGGTGGGTCGTGCAAAATAAATAACGGAACAGACAGGCTGTCTGTGCACAACCTGCATTCTGGTTCCCAATTATCTGCTGTCTGAAGTGGGCAAGGCAGTGGGATGGGAGCAGGTGAGTGCTCAGCGAGAGGCTGAGTGCAGGCAGCAGCCACAGCCCCACATAGCACCGGGCATGGGGATGGCTGCCACTGCACTGCAGAGAGCTCAGTGAGTGCCTGAAACAAAGGGAGATCTCCCCCAGCCTCTTACAGGTTAATGACACCTGCTTGGAGCACAGAAGACAGATGTTGACTAATGAATAGAGCTGAAACTGTTGTTTCTGGACATGTTTTTAAGCTGAAATGCTCTTTCTGTAAATGTACTCCTTATTCCAGACTCTGCTTTGCTGCAGCATAATGCAGACAGTGATGAACAAACACACTGATGTGCCGGCACTGTGTAACGAACTGCTCCACCCTCTGCTGCTAACAAAAAAGCTCATCCCATTTCTGTGCTTTGCAACAAGTGTCCGGATGCTTGGTATTCCCATAGCCACAGGGGCACCTGGCACAGCAGTACTGGGGTGCAACAGCAGGGCTGGGAGTGGGGCTGTCCCAAGTACGCTGCCGTGTCATCACCACCAGGAACGGGGAGGCCGTTCAGGATTCAGCCCGTGTGACCCAATTAATTTGGAACAACTGGAAACATCTTTCTCCAGGTTTAATTTGCTGCATGAGTGGATACTGCCTGTGTGATGATTTAACGTGGGACAGGGGCAGCGCCCTAGGCAAGAGCATGGCACCGAGCCACCGAAATGGAGGCTCTTGTTGAGGTCCTTTCCCCATTGCTGGGAGCAAAGGGGCACCCAGTGAGCACCCTGCTGCCCACTTCAGCACAGCCGCATGCCCCAAGCCATGCCTGCTGTCAGCCAAGAGAGGCTGCTCACCGCAGGGAGCATTCATTCATCAGAAAGCACTGTTTTCTGCTAACAAGGCAACTGTGATGAACTGTGCCCACTCTTCTCATCAGATGAACTCAGCTGCACTGAGTTGGGAGCAGCCCTTTGGGGTGAACTCAGGAATCTACAGAAGGTGAACTGAAAGTCAGGAATGCTGGATTCAGCTCCCAGCTGGGCCCCCAGTAAACAATAACAAAGGAGTAAGAAGCTTCAATCAGGAGACCCATCTGCTCGTGCTCGGGGAAGATCAAGAATTTCCATTAAATTCACCTGGTGGGTATTTTGTGCCCGACCAACGCCACGCAGTGAGCTGTGGCTGCAGTAAGGGCTGCTTTCAAAGTGTCGGAGGGGTTCCGTGGATTTTTTCAAGTGCACCTTCTCTTTGTTCATTTTCTGGTAAACTAATCCAGCTTGATCTTCTAGTTTTGTTACAGCCGTGACCTTTTCTGTTCTAATTCATATACACAAGCCTAAGCATTTTGGCATCTGTTAAGCTATTTGCTGTAACAATAATCTTGCATCAGTGAGTTCCACGAGTTTATAACCTATTGTACAGCAACAGTTTTATTTAAACAGATAAACTCAGATTCTCACCTGCAGTAAGTTGGACTGAAGTCAATTCATGCCATCAAAAGAGCTGGCCCAAAGCTTTAATTTCATCAAAGGCCTCTTTGATCTTCTATTAGAGGAAAGGGAAAATAGATGCACTTTATAACTAGAGGGGGTTATGCCATGCGTTTTATCTTCTTCTGTCTCTTAATCTTTCAAAGTGCAACTGTGCTGTCCCTTTTGATTCTTCCTGGTTACAGGGTCCCACTGGTGACTCTGTCTTGCACTGACCCTCAGAACAAGGGATCACTTCTCTGACTTGAACCTGCAGAACAGATCTGCGTTGGGTTAGCTGTTCTGAGAGGAGAAGCCACCTACACACTACAAACGTGTATTAGGAAAGGCAGCAATTAACTCCGCACCTGCAGGGTGCCTTGCAGCTCTTAGTGGTGTAGAGTGCAAGACAGATTCTGCTATGCAGACTCCACTAGGTGGACCCGGTCTTACCCAGTGTCACTGCTCACAGGTTAAGGAAGGACCTTATCTTGTCACTTGCTCACATTACCAGGAAGACACATCTTCTCAGCCCCTAACACCAAACAAAGGCTTCACTGTATGACATTCAGCCACGTTCTCCTTCTCACCTTCCTCTTTAGTCCCCCTCATGACCTTCCCATGATCCCTCAGATAAACCAGTTTCATCCCATGGAGCAGCCCTACTGCAGCCAAGCAAATTTCCTTTCCATGTTGCCAGTGTAACTGCTCCGTGACATGGTACTTGGGTTGAACAAGACCTGGAAAGGTTTCTGGAAAGATACTCTTATGCCTCCATTGCTGAGTGGACCAGGGAACATCATATAAAAGACATTCTTCCAGTTATACTCCTGGTTTTTATACTTCTGTGTGTGTGCAAGATCAGTCTGAGCTACTGAAAGGGTCTGAAAGCTAAAACTAGGTCAGTGTGCAGTGATTGCACCGTTGGATTGCCGCCTTGGTGATATCCATCTCACCGAGGACAAAGCCAAGCTGCCTTGGCAGGGCTCTGAGCTATCATCTGAAGCTGATCGCTTTCTGTCTCCACCAAGCAGAGCTGGAGCTGAAAACCAGGCTGCGATGGATGCACAGCTTGCCTCGGAGCTGCAGGAATCCCCATGCTGAGTTTGAGTGAGGAATTTAATCGGGTCGGGTCTCCCTCGTCTTCAGCAGACTCAGGACAACTGCTTGAGAAGAAAGTGCCAGGGGCCAGCGTGCCCAAAAGGGAAGTTTTGTCCCTACCCCCATTAATTAGAGCTTTGCAGAGCACTGAAGCATGAAGATGTAAAACAAAGCACTGCTCCATCTTCATTCCCCCGTAGCTCAGGATCACCTGCTATGCCACAAGGCACAGGCGAGCCCACCAGCAGCTGTGCAACAAACTCTCGGAAGCTCTTAATGTTAAAGCATCCCTATAAACAGAAGAGCCACAAAAGTTGTATTTCCAATCCTCCACCAGGACGGCCTCTGCCTGGGTGCCTTTAAGCCATGTTCTTTATTGAAAAGCAAGAAGAAAAAATTTATAAAGGAAGAAAAATACACACACAGAAAACCCCATAGCTTTTAATTTGGACACTGTGTGCTGAGATTGGCTGTGTTTTAGGAAGAGAGCACTGGGCTCTCTTCCACTTCATGCCCACACACGTGCATGCCTCTAGAAGGCTCTGTCAGTGGGGACAGGCTGTAAGTTTCCAGATGCACTGAAAGTGATGCCTGGCACTGAGCTGCAGCCTTGCACTGCAGAAGCAGGAAGCAGACATCCCAAGGACACAGTATAGGAACTGCTTATGGTCATCACAGCCAGGTGAGCTTGGTGCTCCCTGAAGGACTGTGTGGGTGGGTGAGCAGCACCTGGGACAGTGGGTACAGCCCTTGACAAATGAGGGAAAGAAAATGAAATCCTAGAGCCCATGAGGACAGTGGCCTCCATGCCTTGCTCAAAGGCTTATCTGCAGGAGAACCCTGCACTTACACGTACATAAATTAGCCAAGCCTGATCCCAGCTCTACTGGCAGACACAGTGCTAATGCAGCTTTGTCAAACCAGCTCATGTTATTGACCCTGTACTCCACACTCTACATTCTTTCAATCACATTGAGCTGAAGCTGCAACTCCAGAGAGAAAAGAAATGAAGTCAAGCTTAGTTAATTCATTTTAACTAACTTTGACATAAGTCTGACTTTTCCTTTGTCTAGACAACAGCAAGAATGGACACATTCATGGTGTGTAACACCATTGCCAGGCATACACCTGGAGCAGCAGAGGCTGTGACAAGAGTATGCAGGCAATTGCACTGCAAACGGAGCTGTGACCCACAGGAAGACCTTACCAGCCAGGAGCTGGGAGTTACTCCCTGCACGGGCAGGAAAATCCATTGCAATCATAGGTGAAGTAAGCCTGCACAAGGAAAGAAGGTGTCTGCCGCTTGGCTGTACAGCAGCAATCACGACAGAAGTCCCTGGCTTGTGAAGTTGTCAAACTGTAAAGTTAATGAGGTAGAAATGAGAGTTCGGTGCAGGCGTCTGAATGTTTGAATTGCTCCCCAACGGGTTCCCCCTCCTCTTATTGCAGCCTGCGTAAATGAAGTGACTAAGGGTCTCCCTGGACGCCGGCCAACTCGCCACTGCTGCTGCAAAAAGTGTACGGCCTTGTTTTGCAGATTAATAAATACAAAGTTGCTGGTGAAGGAGGAACATGTGGTTTCTAAGAACTAGACAAGCAGGAAAAGCAGACAGACATTACTGTGCTCCTTGTCCTGGTGAAAAAACGTCATCCAAGCCATGCCTGCAGAAACACCCCTCCACCAGGAACGGGAAAGCAGTGTTGCACTGAGACAAAGCAGTGGTGTTTCCAGGAGGCAGGGAGGTGCCTGGGGAGACAAGGGCTCATGTGCTAAATGAAAAAGGTTGCAGATTTTCGTGCTTTGCCACTGGAAGAGGAACTTAGCCGGGATAAATCTGATTGGACATGGGACCTGTATGGAGGATAAGTTGGTGAACACAGAGCTGACACATCAGCACCTATAGGTGTGCATTCGTGGGAGCCCAGTATGAATAGCACTGGGGTTGGAAGCAACAAACAGATCTCCGTGCTGTGGAAAGGTGAGGGACGAACTGAGACATTTCCAACAGCCTCTCGGCTCAGGAAATCATATCTCCTTTTGGAAGCCCCACCAGGTGGCCTGCCACACTGCTCAAGTGTCAGGAGAACCTTAATTGCAAGGAGCAATCAGAAGAGCTAACTCTGCATTCATGTCTCAGGTTCGTGACTAGTATTTTGCCTTTCAAAATCCCATCATCAGCTCCATTAAAAATCCTCCTCTTGAAATGCACCATTTCAGAGAAGCCTGATCTCCCTCTTCCTCACTGCTGGGGAGATGAGGGCCCCACTACAAAACAAGGGAACAACTTTCAGCTGAGGATACAATCAGATTCAAAGGAGTCTAAAAGTGGAGGTTAAGGCTGAAATAGAAGTGACCAAGTAATGTTTAAAGGAGGATTTGGGCACCGTTGCTGATTCTTTCCCACACTGAAGGATCTGGTCCATACATTGATTTTGGGAAGAGCTGTCCCAGCAAACCCAAAGCATTACTGATGTGCTGATGGATGTATAGAACGATCCAGGCTCTCGCTGCTAACATCTGCACACTCTGCATTATCTGCACCATCGGGCTTTCTATGCTCCAGGCTCGAATCCTCTCCCAGTGCATGCTATTGTGATAAAAAAGCAGCTGTTTAGATCCGGTATCATATCCCACGTGCAGACAAACACATGTGATGGCAGCCCTGGGGTACTCTGCTCTCTGCTGATGACACATACAGCAACAGGGAAATTGTGAAGATCAATTTTACACCTAATTTGACATGAGTTAACATGTCTCTGTAAGTTTCCTAATGTAACACAGCCTCACTGCGTGTCACTTACAGCTGTTTCCTTTATATGGTGACTTCCAAAACTGCCGACTTGCAAGTTTAGGAAATTGCCAAGCTGTGACTTTGAATTGTGCCGACTCTCATCATCCAAAAGGCGCTGGAAAGGCTCCAGGGAAGCTCTGTGACGGCTCTGGAAAAGCATTAACACGTCTCATTGGGAGCGAGACTGTCTGAGATGGCTCCGGGGTATGTCCAGAGATGCTCCCACCTGCCTCTGGGATGAGGTCCGCTGGGGTTTAGTGTGGGTCTGGAAAACTCCAAGAGCTCCAGGAAGGGCTCTCAATAAGAGTTCTGGGAGACTTCATACTCCTGCTATTGGGATGGTGCTGGGAAGCTCTGCAGAGCTCCTGGCTGCCTCTAGAAGGGCTCTGGGAGGGTTTGGTTTACTTCCTCTGGAAAGGCTGCAGGAAAGGTCTGGGACAGTTCTTGCAAAGGAGGCAGGGAGCTCTGAGAAGGCTCCAGCAGTGCTGCAGGATCTACGGGTCTCTAGAGGTCTACAGAAGCCACAGCAGTACTCTGCAAAACCCGCAGTCACACATCGACAGCTTCACAGGGTTGCCACTTGGCAGCGTCGGGAGGCTGTGACTTCAGAATTCAGATTTGTGACTCAGCGGATCACAAAGTCTGTGATTTATTGTGTTTCACTGCATTTTGCAAGTGTTTCACATTTGTGGGTTACAAATCTGAGGAGCTGTCAGCTGAAGGGCAATTTTCATGCATACTTCCATCCCATTACTGCTCCTCCATCACCTCTGCTGCTTCCTTCACTCTCAGAGAGAGGAACCAGAGTTCAAAGCACATGCCTGAGCCTCCTCACATGCCTGCACACTCTCTTCTTCTTCTTTGTCTCCCCAGAATCGCTGCTTTTCCAAGCACACAGACTGCAATGCTTTCCAAGTTACTTCTTCATGTTTAATCACTTGGAAGTCAACCGTTCCCTGCCCCCCCTTTTTCCCCATGACATAGTTTGTCTTCTTACAGGTTTCATATCAGTGTCTAATTGCACCTATTCTCCTCTGCCTTGCCTTGTCTCTGCTTTCAGTTCTCCTTCCCTGAGTATCCCTTCACCTTCCCAAGCAGGATCCATCTGCAGCACACTGTGATATTTGCCTTCCTCACACAGGCACAGTCCCTGATTTCAGGTTCCCCTGGATGGACACGAATCTCAGCCACCTTCCACTCACACACCACCAATCCTCCTTTCCCCACTGCTTTTCACCACTGTTGTCCCCTGCAGGAGATATGTTTTTTGCTGCCTCATGAGAGTTAGAGAGAAATGGTCCTGCTTCTGGGAATGGATTGAGAGAGCTGCATTATCCAGAAGAGAAGTAGTAACATACATTTCTACTTTATTTTCCCACTCTGGCATTTATCAAATGTAAGCATGTAGATGTGAACGTGGGAGGGGAGCGGGGCTGGGCGGGATGCTGGCAGCATGAGGAACTCAGCAGCTTTCTTCCATGTGTCTCCCATGTCTTGCTGTGGTTTTATCTCTGATTTTGCCACCAAAGCATGGCTTACATTTTGTAGTAATCTCTGAAGAACAGGACTTCATGAGAGGGATTTCAGAAAGAACCAGCTTGCAAACTCAGCACGCCAATCCTGTTTTATATAATTCTAACATTTGCTTATAATTGTCATTTAAGACATTTTCACCAAAGTGCAACCATTCAAAAATACATCTGAGTCTCATTTTCAAAACACAAATCATATGAAAGACGACAATTCACATGAGTCAAGCCAAGCTAGTTGCATTTGGCAGGACTGGCACCTCCTTAACAGCACTTTGCCTCCTTGCTGGCCTGGCTGTCCTCATTCAGTGACCCCTTTCTTTCCCTGGGTCCTGTTGACCATCCCCAGCCTTGGCTGCATTCGGCCTGCTTGCTGCCCATTTCTGCAGCAGAGAACGAGGAGAAGTTCCAGAGCTGCATGGGGCCATTAGTAGGGTAAGATGCTTGCAGCAAGCCCTGCTGGCCCCCCACGTAGGGCTGGCATGTGCAATGGAGACATCTTCTTCCCACATCCCATACACAGCTCAGTGTCTGCTTGTCCCCTCTGGGGGGTAATGCATTTCCAGGGTACAAGGCAACACCTTTCTACAGGGGTGGCAGCAGCTCCTATCCTGCAAAACTCAACTCATCATCTCCCATCCCAGCACTGGAGCTTGAGGGTCATTCAAACACAGGTTGCAGTGAAACTCCAGAATGCTGCCAGGAATCAAAGTGCTTCTCTGAGAGAACAGCACATTGCTTTCTTCCTATTGCAGTAACTATGATTCATTTTCACTGGATCCAAAATTTTACATTACGCTGTGCTCCTCATTACACCCAAAGATAGGAAGTAGGCTCAGGTTGCCTCTCCTGTGCCCCTGTATCCCCCTTCTCACTGAGGCTGAGCCACCAGGAGAATTGTGAGCTTCTTCTCAGCTCTGGAGCACTACAGCACGGATGCTGGGATCGCGCCGCAGATGTTGCCTGCGCTGAATGTGCAAGGATACTGCATGGTGGTGTCACAGCTGGACATCCCATTAATAGGAACAATATTTGGTTTGAGCCATTTTAATTGAAACCACGGCTGTAGCAGCATGTATTTTTTTTTTCCTGAATCATACGCAAACGTGTTCCACTCGGCCCTCCCCGCCTCCTGCGTGATTGTTATTGCTCTAAGACATCTGGTTTCACAGTTCAACAAGCACAGGCGTATTTCCACCATGTAGTTCCTCGCTTGTTGACAGGGCAGAATTTTTTAATATGGGGTTACTATCATCCAGACTTCCTCCACCTCCTCATTTATGTGACGGATACCTCTAAACAGTCCCCCAGCTCCTCCATCTTCAATCTGCTGGCGCAGTTTTATGAGCTCGCATACATGACACCTTGATGTCTGATTTCCCGCTCCCCTCCCCTCCCAGATGAAATTCAAACCCCAAACATGAACTGGACTTAATACTTTGTTTTTCCCTTTTGTTAAGGTCTGTTCCATAGAAACAAGGCCAGCAGCTCAGAGCCCATTCACTCCGTAAGTAATGTGCATGGGGCTGTGTGGGCAGGATAAGCTCCCTGGAGCATGGCTGTGGGACAACCGAGAGCAGAGCAGCTTCAGAACTTCAATTTTCCTTCCCTACAGCCTCAAACTTTGTAGTTTTGGTATCTGAGCTCTTTGCATCCTTCCTCCATGGAAGGGTCTCCAGCTGTGCGTTAACCCCTCCAGCCCTGGAGGAAAGCACTGGTCTCACTCCAGAGATGGATGGCGAGCAGGTAACTTGCCCAGAGGTGACAGGAGGTACTAACGGTAAGGACACACTGCAGAGATGTGGTTATTTCTATAAATCAGAGAAGCAGATGAGGAAATGTTGCACTGGGCTGGAGCCCAGTGGCAAAGCCATTTTTTTTCCCACTGGAAACCACAAGTCTTCACTCTTGGGCCATCTCTTTGCCCAGCCTAGAACTGGATGGAAGCACTGCAGCAGGCTGACATCCCCTGACACTGCATGACCATGGAGAGCTTTAAGCCTGCTCAGAGAGGTGCACACTCACCGCAATAATTGCACCTGCTGGCCCAAGGCATGAACTGGCCTCGTTGGGGGTTTTTTTAGACTTGATTATGCACAAAACTCAAAAATAGAGGCAAAAATTATTAGGTAAGGGAAAAACAAATTTTACCTTTCGTTCTTGGTTTATTGGTTACTGGAAAATAAGTTTTACAAACTATCTCTTGCAAAGGACTTGTTTGCAGCTAGTTTATATAGTAGCTTTTGTTCACATAAAAATTTAGAAAGCTACTTTCCTCTCCTCCTTTCCCCCCCTCCAATACATAAGGGAGGTATTACAGTGTGAAATATATCTACCGCTAGCAGGGCTGTGTTGTGAAGCTAAAATGAACACAGTAAATTCTGAGAAGGAATTTGTTTAACCTATAACCTTAAAGTAATAAGTGGAGTGCTAAATGTTTTGGCTCACACTGATATATTTTTATAACACTTGGCAAGGCAGCTAGGAGGCTGTAAGAAAAACTTGAGCGCTGGAGACACAGCTCCTGCCTCTCTGTCTCGGGGAGGCTGAGCCTCAGCTGGGCACTGAGCCCCGTCCCCGCGCGGGCACCAGGAGCACACGTGGCACTGTGTGAGCACGAGTGGGGCTGCTGCATGAAGCCAGCATGGCTCAGTCCACCCTGCTGCAAGCTGCATTCGTTTGCTTTTTGTAGTTTAATTAAAATCCCTCTGGAGGCAGCGCTGGAGATAGCGTGGGTCCTGTGGTCCTCGGGGCCCCGCTGCTCCCCATTTCCCCATCTGCCTCTGGGAACAAAAATTCCCCTCCTCCCTTCAGCGTGCAAACACGTTTTCCCAAAGATTTAAGGGGGATGCAATATGCAGGCCTGGTTTTCCTTCATTAACACCCGGCTGACATGGATTTCAATAACGTCACCCCCTGCTCGTGCCACCGGCGGAGCTGCACTGGGGTGCCGGGTATCGCTGGGTTTCACAGCAAGCCCCCTCCTGCTCTGTGCTGGCCCCAGGGCAGAGGGCAGCAGCCTGACCTCAGCTTCACAAACCCACAGGGAGCTGCAGAGCAGGAGCTTTCATGGCTGAGATGCAGAGCAGTGCTCGGCCCATCGCCTGGCAAGGGGCCAGGGTACGGTCTGGCCCAAAGGCCTCCTGTATGTTTTGGTTGTGAAGCCACGAACCACAGGTTAAAGCAAATCCTTCTTTCTTTCCAGACAACGTCACTCCTGTCGCACCTCAGCCCGAGGTGGTGTTTTTTCTGGGGGTAGACCAAGGGCGCTGTGCTGGAGCCAACGGGCAGTGCTGGAAGGGAACTGCAGACATGAGGGAGTCCATCTCCCCAGTTCTGGGGGTGCAAGGCTGGGGAAGGAAGGGTTCAGGCTTGTTGAGGACTGCCTGCAGACCAGATCCTGTGCAGGGCGCCAGGGAGGTGGAAGCTTCACCATGCAGAGATGGGAAAGTGGATTGGGGGGGGGGGGGGCGGGGTTACAGAGAGCAGTGAGGTTTCCCAATCACCCCATATGAGCAGAGATGCAGCAAAGGGAGCTCACCACAGCGACTGTTGCTGTCCTGATAAAGAGGAAAGGGTCCATGCACTCCCACACGTCATGGTGCTCCCACCCCTTCCATTGTGAAAACAGCACTTTAAAAAGATGTTCCTCCTTGGTCTAAATGCACCCCACGCCTCCTGTAACTGTGGCACCGAGGATCTGTTCCTCTCACCCATGCAGGACACTGCCCTGAGGAAGTAAAAAGCACTGACATTCCAGATTTAAAGATGGGGAAACTGAGTCAAAGAGATCTTAAGTGACCTTCTCCAAGGCACACAGGGAACCTATGGTGGGTACCACGTGTCAGGACAAGGTCTCTTCCCTCTAGCAGCCCACAGGAAAGCACCGTGCCTGCAGAAGCTTCTCCAGGGAGCAGGGACAGCAGCAGGAATGCTTCACATCCCTTGTCCTCCTCATCTTTTTTTTTTTTTTTAATTTGGTATTATTAATCTCTGGAGTGACATAAATAACCTTGCTTGCCCCTTCCCCGCCTCCACCTTCCAGATCATTTACTGTGGATTAATATTTGCTAGCTCGTTTGCACAGTAGCCTGTAGATTTTCAGCCTCCTTGCTGGAATGATGTTGACTTGCAGAGAAATTACAGGGGCTTTGCCCTGGTACAAAGCAAACAGTGTGTGCTGTAATCAGACTCAACACCTCAGCAAATAATGAAAAGAGATATTATGTGGCTATAATTTCCACGCGGGATTAGGTGTTTGTCTTGTAAAGCATTCAGGTGCCGCTGGGTGTATAAATGAGTGTGTAATTATGGTCATCAGGTTAAACAGAGGGAGCAGGAATCCGACCCGGGCTCGGGCGTGCACAGATGGGCCTGGCAGTAGCTGTTAATTTGCAGCTATGAATGGCTCTTACAGGTCCCGATTATTTGAGTGACTCGACTTCTATTTATGGTTCCCGAAAGCAGAGCCTGACCCAAGGCTCGCAGGGGTCCACAGGAGCCTTCTCTCCAGTTTGATACCGAGCCTCCTTTAGAACAGCTTTTGTTCACCTGATTTTTTGTGTAAATCAAGAGTGCTTAAAGAGCTTCTTACACTGCTCCCAGACAGCATGGACCTCATCTGCCTATGAAAGCTTTTTGTTTGATGAAGAAGAAGCACTGGGGCAGGAATAATGCAGGGACACCACAGAACCCTCGCTCTGGAGAAGTTTGGACAGTGATGGGATGGCAGCACATGCTACATTTCCTCCTCAAATGGTGCTTTGCTCCCTGAAGCTGGAATAGTACCAACCCATCTACCCCAGATCAGCTGGGAGCTGACAGCTATCCCAGTAAATTCAGGTAAAGAAACCAAAGGACCACAAAAGGGTCTGAGAACAGTGGGCAAAAATGTAGCCCCACAACCAAAATGCAGGGTGGGAATAGGATCTTGCTTATAAAACCAATCAGGGTCCAGCATGAAATGATCAAAGCCCAGAAATGGAAGTTGTATAAAGTGCAGACTGGGAATAGGTACTGGTAAGAAATGTTTGTTGCTTTTTAACACCCCGTGAAATAGTGATGGACTCAGCCTCTCCAGATGGACACAGGGATGTGCCCCAACCAAGCACTCACTTTTGGGCTCAGTGCAGAGAAAATCCAAGTTATCTCATGGCCCAAAAGGTGATCCAACTTAATTCCACACTTTAGCTCTACAAACCCAATGAACTTTCCCCCATGTGGACTAAGCCTACCCATGCAAACCATGCCAGTTCTCTGGCTTCCAAGCCTTCCAGACAGCTGCTCTCCTCCAGTGCCCATGATTGGACTGGAGCTGTGGGGACAAGGGTGATGGCCAGAAGGCTCTGGGCAGCCTTGTAGGGAGAGGAGCAGCTTTGCAAAGGAAGGGGCATTGCAGGCCAGCAGAGCCAGCCCAGACGCCAAAGTGGGACAGAAGAGGCAGGAGGAGAATGCTGGAGGAGGAGGCTGGGCTGGTGTCTGGCAGAGGACGAGGCATCTGCCCAAGCTCTGGCACAGCTGCTGGAGGCAAAGGGATGGTTTGCAGCCCCAGCAGCTGCCTGGAGCCATCTCGGCTGTCCAGCCTCGTGGGTGGAGGCAGGAGAGCAACACCTTCCATTGGAACCTCGGGGCCATGTTTCCCCCAGAACACCACCCCATTACAGGGCTGCTCCTGTGCAGAGCCCCATAAATACTCTGGGTCAGTGTCCACAAGGAGATAGGTCTACAGCCCCTCAGCACGCAAGAAAACAGCCTGGCCAAAATGTCTACGCTGCACTCACGCCTTCCCTGAAATGGAGTCACGGCTTATTATAGCAAATGTTATTGCAGCAGAGAAAGAGGCTGCATCCAGGAGCAGGCAATATCCTGCCTGAAATGTTCAGGGACCTCTGCCATGTGCGCATTCTTCCACGGTGTAATTAGGGTGGCAGGCGCTGGCGACAAGCGCGCAGTCTGCTCAGGACAGGATTGGGTTTTTTTCACTCTCTTTGCAGGAGATTCACCTCACATCGGGAGCACACTAGTTTATTGAACACAAAATGTTCCAGAGGAAATAATTAAAGTGGGGTGGAGTGACAGAGTGCTCCGTTAATGTCACCTAAGAGAAAAAGGGCGTCCAGAAAGAAAGAATTCAGGAAAGCTCTGATGGCCCCATATGCTCTCAGTGAGAAACGGGGATGTGAAGCCGGTGCTCTCCTGGGGAAAATCTGTAGCAAACTGATGGTTTCTGGGATAAGTGTGAATAAAATGTAGGTATTCCTAGAGCAGAGCACAGAGTGAGCTCGCACGCCAGCCTGCAGCCCTGCACTGTGTTGGAGGCACCCAAGGGGCTGGGAGAGGCCATGTCCCCTCCAGATACACTGGCAGAGGGGAAGCCACTGTGCTAAATGCTGCGTGGCAGGAGGGACTGAGAGTCTTGTAAAAGGCATGGTGGCAGGAGTCATGCGTTAGCCTAGCTGCGTGTTTGTCCAGCCATGGATGCAGATACTGGGGAAAGCTGCCCCAAATCTGGGGAATGTCACAAAATTGTTTTTACGAGAAATGACTTAGCAGCTGAAGTCACTGGAATATGATGAGGTTCGTGCTCTGACCAGTCCCTTCAGCAACTGAATCATCATATTTCCTCCCATGTTAAGTCCATGCTGCTTGGTAGGGATTGGGTTTGACCCTTTCCCAACAAAGACCCAAGAAGCATCTTGGAGAAAGCTGGAATTCATGCCATGAGGTGGAGAGGAATCCACTTGCAGGGCTGGAAGGAACAAAGTTCTGCAGATCTTCAGACCTGTTGAACTGGAGTCACAGTGGGCAGTGAGTTCTGGGGTGCTCAGGGGGAAAGATACTGTAGGTATGTGACTGGTAGAGTCAGGACACGTGGTGCCCTGAAGTATTCAATAACATACCTAATAATAATTCACTATTTAAGTCCACTTCGTTAAGGGAAATGCAGTCCTTTAAACCAGACTACATAACTATCAAGTCCATCTCCTTAGACTGAGAAGACTTAAAAAGTTTAGGGGGAAAAATTAACTACTGAGTAGGCTTGTGTTTGCTGAGGATGTCTGGAAATAACTTCATTCATTCCATGCTTAGGTGGGTATATGGGGGAAATGTGTTACCCTGAGTACTGCCTTTGGGCTAAAGCATACACTTAATATTTAGCTTGTTGTTTTCCTGTCTCCTCTCTGGGGTGACCTAGTCTCTAGGGAGAATTTTCCACAGCTATTTTGGAGCCCAAGGATGTGATTCACTTGGAGCAACAGATGCAAACAGTAAAATAAGTGTCTGTCATGTCTGTCCCCAGGAAGTGGAGGATATCTGTCACACTTTAAGCTCTGTGGTGGGCACTCAAATGCACAGCAAGCTTCTTCCATGGGTAAATTGGCACCATGGGCCTGGTTCCACTGCTGGCTGATGTGCCAACCTTCAGCCCCAGCTGAGAGTGGGCCTGGGGACTTTGGCCCTCTGTGAGCTGCTCTGCCCCTGAGCTGCGTCCCTTTTGCTTGTAGTTGCAGCTGCCTGCTTCACAGAAAAACAGAACAAAATATGAAATATTTGTCCCAGATGAAAGGACTGTGCCTTGGCAGAGAACAGTCACCTCTCAGGCAGCGCCCTTAGAGCCAGCTCTGTGCCCAGGCCGCAGTGCTGAGCAGAAAGCAGGGGGATACATATGTCACCATGGCCACACTGCCCAGGCCTGAGAGTCGGGCAGAGGCAACGTGTCTAGGGCAGGAGGGTAAATGAGGGGTCTGCATCCCGTAGGCAGGAGCCCAGTCCTGCCCCCTACCCAGAGATCTGCCTGGCAGCCACATGCAAAACCACAGCAGCAACACTTTCCTCTCACACCACCGCTGCATGGGTCTCTCCTTCAGGAGGAGCCAGAGAGACACCAGCAAAGCAGCCACAGACTTTGGGCACCACAGCCCGGCCTTCAGCTGCTGTAGGCCTCTGGTGGCATAGCCACAAGCCTCAGACAGCAGCAGGCCTTGAGTGGCCATGGCCTTTGGGTGGCAGCAGGCCTCAGTTGGCAGCACGCCTCAGGTGGCAGTGGGCCTCTGGTAGCAGTGGGCCTCAGGTGGCAGCAGGCCTCAGGTGGCAGCGGGCCTCATGCAACTGCAGCCTTTGGGCACCCACAGGCCTCATGTGCTCTTCCTCAGCCCCAGCCCAACCCAGAGTGGACTCAGAGTGCTGCAATGAGAGGGAAGAGCAGAAGTACAGGTAGTTTCATAGAGGCTGTGTGTAATTAATAGATAAAACGTAGCCATCTAGCTTGCAGCAGATGCTGCTGTGTTTGCACAAGGAGGAACAGGATTTTAAAAGGTTGAAAAGACAGAGGTTTAAAGGCCTCATCCTCCAAACTTTACACACAGAAATCCCCTTGCGGGCTCAATAGCAATCATTTATATCCACAAAGAGAGTTGTAAAACCGTTCCCTCCCGCCTTGGTACAGCTCCAAGCAGCTTCTATATGGAGCGAATGATGCAAATCTGTGCCCCTCGCTTTTACTTCTCATCCACATGACTCCTCTTGTTCCGTGTCCGCACTTCAGCCATGAGGACAGAGTCAGTGCAACTGGGATGGCGGGGGTGAGAAAGCAAGAGAGAATGGGGCAAGGATGGGGCATTGGTGCCTTCTCATTCAAGGAGTGATCCAGCATCAGAGCCAGCAACATCAGTCTGTATTTTCCTTCCTTGTCTTCTCTGTAAGAATTGACACAACTTAGCTTTGTTAATCTTGAAGAAGTAAATGAAAGCTGTGAGGAAAACTGATTTCAGAAGATCCCTGAGTCTGACTAGAGCTGTAAGGGAGGCAGCAATCACTTCATCTCACCCATGCTCATATCTGAATGCTATCTCTATCATTCCTTCTCAGAGAAAAGAATAAGCAGATGCTCACAGCGAAGAAAAAGCCCCTTTGCTCTCAGAGCAGTCAGGCAACAAGGAAGGATTCCAAGGTCTGTCCACAAAACCAGCTGCTCACCTCTTGTTATCCTAGTTAAGGAACAGGGCACCGCTGGAGCAACAGAGCAGCGAAATGAGTGCCAAGGGCTGCAGGCAGCACCAAGAGGAGGAAGAGCTTGTCCTTACATCCAGAGCCTAAAGCCCACATGTGGCCACCCACAGCCATCGGCAGGCACGAGCGCACTCATCGACCCTCCAGCCAGGATGATCACACACAGTAATGACATTAATAAGAGTAATAAAACCCCACTCTAACTGTAATAGCAAAGCTGAAGTGTGGAAGAAAGTAAAAATTATGCAAATGAGTCTTATCAACTGATGAGAATAACAAGCGAACTTGATCTGTAAGGGGACAGCCTTCCTGAGTAATGAGGATTATTTACACACAATTTCCCTTGCAAATTCAGCTGTACATTCCCAATACCAGCAGCACAGGGGTTGCTCAAGTGCTCAGCCATGTCTCGCTGAGGCTGGGCATTGCCCTCAATGTAGGGCTTGGGCAGCACAAGGGGCTGTGCCACACTGTCAGCTTTTTGCACTAAAACACTGTCCCTGAGTTGGGCACATCCTCACATCACCCCAGGGTTGTGTCGGGTGCCTCGCAGACATCATTTTGCTCTCTGTGGCTTTGCTGAGTGTATAAAGAAAACCGGTTAGTGTCAACCACAACCTCTGCTGAAGAGGGAGTTGGAAGACACAGAAGTGAGCTTACATTCTGGCAATTAACAGTGTTCATAGCTATTTTTCTCATCATTAGTGGGCAGAGCATCTGCCCTGTATCACAGAGCAGCACTTGCCAATGACCCTGAAATCCTGCACAGCAAGGACAGAGTCTCAGCAGGCTGGATGTCCCACTTCCTCAGCTCCGAGGGATCGCCTGTTACTGAATGCAGCTTCCAAGCAGTGTTCAGGGAGCTGTCTCTTGGAGCTATTTGGGTCATACCCATGGTTTCTGGGCCAGGACCATTCCCACATGCATGATCTATGTGTTCCAAAATATTAGTGTATTGGAAAGGTCCTAACTCAATTTCGCTCTGCGTTTTCCAGACATTTATTAAAACAGTGATCTGTGAAATTCTGCTATGGATTTCCCCCAGCACAATTTGTGTCTGAGATGCATCACCTGGAGAAGGCCAATCCAGCACAAACCTGCACAGGGGTATTCTTGCTGGGTGCTAACAGGAGCCTCTCACAGAGGTCCCAGTGCAGTATGTGAAACAACAGTAACAACAACAACAAACATAACTTTTTCTTCCTGATTATTCAATACAGGACACAAACATCATAAATAACTGGACTTTACTGTCTGCAATAAGGATGTTTGTGGGACTCTATGGAACATTACCTCCCTTTTCCTCAAGTACCCCAGTTTCCAGCATTCCAGTGCTGGGCACTGCTCCATGTGTAGCTTTTCCCAGGAAGAGTGAGTTTGCTGTTTCCTCCAGTTGTCTCTGATTTGGAGACCTCTGCAGTTTTCTGCAGTCCCATGGGAGGAGCAGACACCTGGAAGAGGGAGCAGACATACCACAGACACTGTGCTCAGGCTGCCAAATTCGGACTGCACATCAGAGGAATGCCCATCCCAAAGCTGTGTGTTACCTTCCCAGTGCAAGCTCTTACAGTCTTCTTAGAGCAGAATTTCAAAGTGACACCCATGGTTGTGATCTACCACCAGGGCTCTGGACCTCATACAAAGGTGGAAGATCTCTGAACCAAAGTCTCTGGCAGAGACATGGTTTTGGAGGGACTCAGAGAAGATTCTGCACTCCCAAATCCTGCTCCTGGTGAAGGACCTGCAGTGGGATTGTGCAGGACCTTCATCCCTTCCCATTCAACCTTGACATAGGATTGTCAGCAGGATATGAGCACGGGGCTCCTTGTGAAGGAGGGTTCAGCTCCAGACCTGGTCAGCATGGACACACATTTCTCCACGAGGCCCCAGGACAAACCTGCACTGCCAGCAACACAGAGGAACCACCTCAGCCCTGGTGAGTACGTGGAAAAGTATGAGAAAAGGGGAACTCAGTTATTAAGGCTATGTGAATATTGTGGGCAGAAGTCCAAGTCTGGCAGTCTCTGTGTGCTGAAACCCACCACACCCATACCCAACAATGCATATTCTTTTTGGCATACCAGGGGACAGAGGGCGGACACTCACATGTCTGTGCTAGCACTTTGTTTCAAAACGTCATGCTGTGGAATGGGGACATCCCAACACAGACATTGTCCCATTGTCCCTCTGTCCCAGTACTCCCACAGTCCAGAGCTGGTCTCCGAAGAGCAGATAGAGGAGGTGCTTTGGGGTTGTGTTTCCAACCCTGAGGCCATCTGTGCTATGGGAACTTGCCAAGCTCAGCACTGCTCACCCCAATAACCTACAGAAGGATTTGCACCATTGTTAAAAATGTAGAGGCTGGGTTACTACAGGATGTTAGAGTTTGATTTTGGTGATGGTTTCTCCAGGAGTACTGTACTAAAGAGCTCGGTGCTTACTGAGCTTTGGGTGCTAAATGTCCAGGAGAGCACTGACTCTCAGCCAGGATCCACTCTCATCATGCTTGTACAAAACATAAGTAGCATTCCTGGTGTCGCTAGAGATACTGCATGTTTGGAGACTCATAAATGAAAATAGGATTTGGCCTAAGATTTCTCCCAACAATCTTTTCTCATGCAAATGTGGCCATTTTGCACACGCCTTGAATACCAAATTAGCACACGCTATGCTGCTTGGACAGGCTCACACTTCGCGCATGTAACCTGCAGCCTTATTGTTGGCCGGGCACGCGGCTTCCCCTGCCTGGGTGGGGAATGCTTGCCATGAAATCAGGTTGCTGTTGCTGCACCACTAGCAGTGTCAGCCCATCAGATGGGATAGATGCTCCCATGGGAATATTCAGCCCTTGAGCTAGGAGACGGAGAAGAAATAAAGATGCAACAAGGAGCCTGGGAAGTCAACGAGGAGCTTTGCTCCATCTCCTGGTTGAAGGTGCTTGAGGATCACAGCCTGGGGAGGGGATGGGTGGAAGCTCCCAGCTTAGGTAAATGGCCATGAAGCAGAAGTGCAGAAGAGAAAGGCATATTTCTGCTCTGCCACCCGTAACCAAGGAGAGAGCCCTCATTCCCCAGTCCCTTCAGGTGCGGTGAGGGACCCGAGCCGGGGGAGTTCACTTTTGTCTGGCTCCGCGTCGCACTGATCCCGCTGCAGCTGGGAGGGGATTTCCCGTCAACTCCAACCCAGCTGCTTAAAAATACTCCTCCACTAAGTGAGCTAATATTTCATGAATAAATTGAAGTGGTCAAGTCCCATTTTGTGCAGAAAGCACGGTTCCCTGCCGATTAGCCTCCTTGGTACTTTCGGGGATATAAATAACTTCACAGGCTCTTTCTCTGCGCCTTTCAAACTAAAAGCAACATTCAGTTATTTGATTTTTTTTTTAATTTTATGCAAATGATCTTCTGTTCTGTGTTATTATGTAAACGAGCCAACTGAAATGGTAATGAGGGAACCCAGAAGTATGCATATATTAACTGCCGCTATGGAGCTTTACACCTACAGAAATGGCCCTGAATTACATTTCTGAGGGAGGGACAGGTGTCCCGAGGGTGAAGATTTTATTCCAGAAGTTGGTCCCTTCTGAAAATCCAGTATACGAACATTTCCTGCTCAGGAGAATACTCAGGCATTCCATTCAGAGAGTGAGTTAGTGCTTCACTTCTCAGTGGCTTATTGTCAGCGTGAGAAAGCACGGTGTGCTCAATGACCATCAGCCTCGCAGCAGCACGGCACTTTGTGTCCCTCCTCATGCTCCACTGAGACTAAATCAGACCTGAGCCCACCTGAGACCAAGCAGCAGCCCACAGTGAGGACAAAGCTGTAGGAATTTTTCTCTCTGTGTGCTCTGCTGTAAAAGAAGAAGCTATGAGGAAATCATCCCTATGTGCCCTGCTCCGGGGCTTGGGTGAAAAGAGCATTTCTGGGCTGGGGTGAGCTCGTGGTGTGATGTACAGATAGGATGATATGTCCTAAGAGTAACTTCTTGCCTGCTTGAAGGAAAAGCAAAACCCCTTTCCAGAGGCAATGCAAACTCCAGTGAAGTCCACAGCAAAACTCACCCATGTGAGAGGAATAAAAATGTTCCTGCTCCCTAAAGAGCATCCTGGAGCCTGCTCAGCAGCCCTGCCCTGCAGGGTGCTCCCATGCTTCCCCTGAGCTGCTACATGGGACATGCCCCAGTCAAGAAAAACCCCACCAGAATAACAGGGTAAGCAGCATCTTCATTTTCTGCACTTCTCAAGAACATTCAAGGATTTCTACCAAGCTGAAAGCATCCATTTCTCAACCTCATCAAACACCCTGAGAGAGCTGAAGCTCAGCCCACAAGGGAACAGATGCCTCGAATCCTCCCTAATCCCTGTGTTTAGCAGTGATGTTTGAAGTGATTAGAGGCACAGTGAGCACCGTTCCTGTGCAGGTAGAGCAGATGTTGGACGCAGAGGTGCACTAAGCTCTCAGTTGGAGCCAGACTGCAGAAATTTTGGCCCAAATCCATCTCGGCACATCTGATGTTGTGATTATTTGTCTCCAGACACAGCAGGCTGGACCTGTAGCATCACAACATGGTTCCGCTTCTCTCATTTTGTGAACTCACCGCTGCATCAGGAGCTGGAATGAAATCTGGAGGCTTTCTGAAAGCAACAGGACACCTGTCCTTGATTCCTGGGCAACAGGAATCTCCAAATCTACAGCTTCTGTTAATAATTAAATGTGAACCAGCAAATAATTGATAATTTGTCATAGCAAAAACTACACCAAGTGCATAGGTCTGATCCAAAAGCCCATGAAAGGCTTCCGCTGAGCCGACTGGATTTTGGAACAAGCCCATAGTGGTAATAAAAATAAATCCCTGTAATTAGGCAAAAGGGAAAATCTAAAAGATACCATTTGAGCCATTTAGGGCTCAAAACCTGCATCCTGGGCTAAAGTCTGGGTGGCCCCAGAACCTCAGGTCATGGCCTTGTGAAATGGCAGTTCCCAGTGACTGGGATGCCCTGAGCCTGGACAGGAAAAGGAAACATCGCCAGGTTTGGGATGCAGTGGCCCCAGCCCCCATCTCTGCCTGGTTTTCCCAGGAAAGTCTGACCTGCATCACACCATCGATCCTTCCTCTCCACAGGCATTTGTACAACAGTCCTGGCTGGGATGTTTTGCCATCCAAGATGTAAATGTCATTTTGGGCAATGCTGCGGGCTTTTCTGCTTTGTCTGCTTTCTCCAGAGTGTATTTTCCCAGAGATCTAGAAATTTATCACTTGGAAAGCACAGCCCAAACAGCAGGATTTATTGCTCAGAAACCAGGAAACCCTGACTTTTAAAGCATGTTTAAAGTCCATTTTTCACACGGGGATGAGACAAATGTCACCAACATCAGCGCCAGGAGCACACAGGGCCCCAACATGAAGTCAGTGCAAAATAGTGCCCAAAGAGGACAGTTTGGATTGGGAACTCAACTACACCCCCTGCTTTTAACAGACTCCTTTCACTCCAGAAAGATGTCTTCAGGTGCAGACAATTAAACTTCTGGCCATAGCATTCAGGCAGCACAAGTGTCTCATCCTCTGCTGATGGCTGGAGGCTGGCAGAGGGGAAGGGCTGCTGTGTAAAAACTGTTTTTTTCTGTGTTCTGAGGGGGGGGGGTTGTTCACTTCTGCCTGGCAAACCTGCATGTGCCTTTAGAGGATGCAGTTCTAGACAGACCTTTGATCTCCTCCAGTGCAGACATTTCTATCTTCCTTCCTACTCTAAAGCAAATCTGAACATCCATGTCTACTTGGGACTGCTTGTTTTAGCATTTTTTGATGGAGTGTTCATATTCTCTGTATTTCCAGAAATAGAGCACAAACATCTACTACTCGGATGTTTTGTTAAGTTAGTTTCATTAAAAAAAACAAACTTGCTTCCATCTGGGAATTTTGTTAAGTGTTTTAGATACATTTTTAAGTTCTCTGTATCCCATAACCAGATGTGGAGTTCAGCCAACTATTCCAGGGCTCGAACATACAGATCTTCAGGGATGGTTGGGATCTGACTCTGAAACCCTCACCTGACTTCATTCTGATAGACGTTGATCCAAGCTCCTCCTCCACAGATCTGATTTCTCCCAAATGTTGAGCATATCTGGATTCCAGCCCAAACCTTGTCCATCTGGGTCCAGCTCTATCCCCATCTCCATCTGGTGACCAGCAGAGCTGCCCCTATCAGCCCAGAGCAGCTTTACCCTCTGCCTCCTTCCCAGCCACTGTGCAGATGGCAGAGATCTTTCCTCTCCTTTCACAGCATTAAGAAGCAGAAACCTCAGGAGGAGCATTACAATTTCCAGTGGAACAGGCTACCTTCCCACCTCTTTTTTTTTTTTATTATTTTAGTTTTGTTTGACATGTACACCTTTACTTTCCCAAATGAAGATTGCTGCTAACTACCTCTTAAAATATTATTGCAGAAGGGCTGTATTCTACTGAGAATGGCATTTTTTGTAATAACCCCATTTTCCTTTTCACTTATTCTTACCTAAAAAGTTTCAGATTGCAGCTCATCCATCTCCCTGACACCCAAATCCCCTCTCACGTTTTCAAATATATACATATATATATATATATAGTTAACCCATTATTAGCCCATCATACCCAGGAGAAAAAAAAACTGAGAGAGAAGCATGAGAAAGGGCCAGGCCCTGAGCTGGATGAGGCACATCAGTGATTCTGCTCCTCTGTGCTTGGGAAGCAGTGGCTTATCCATGCCAACCCATTGCCAGCATCAGAGGCGCCTGCTGCCTGAGAGCAGGATGCAGGGTGGGTGTGCATCTCTTTATCAAAGTATCACTAACGTGGGACAGATCCCAAGGACAGGAAGGACCTTGCCAGAAGTGGAGCTATCCTCTGTGAGCTTCTGAGAAAGACTAAAAGAGTACTCTTCAGCGTGTAAAAATGTCGAGGTTACATCAAGTTGATGGCTTTCTATTTTCATCAGGCTCCCATGAATTCACTTTCAGGAAAAGCAGTGCCGTATCTTTGGTGAAGTTCCTTTTCTCCCTGAAACTTTCAGCCAGCTGTGAACACAGCTGACACTCAACTGCTGAATATTTGCTAACCTCTTTGAAAAAAGCCAACGCATTCCTCATCAAAATCACACCTACCCGGTGTGCCTGGAAATATTTTTGTATTCTTTCCCTCCCTTCTGTGTGTGTGGCTTTTATTACAACTCACAGGCAACTGCTTAACATCAACAACAAGAAGGAAACCTTGGCAGAAGCCAGCTTGAAGGAGCTGTATGAGGGATGGTTGTCCACAGCCTTCCCAGCCAGCGATGGGCACCCAATGCTGCAGCTGCACGAGGCTGCCCCGGCTGGCAGGAGCAGGAGGAGCCCATTCCTTCCTCTCCTTTCTGCAAAGGGAGCTGCTTCTCTCAAGTCTAAATATTTACTGCCGTTTCTGGACACACACACACACACACAAAAATTAATAAAACTATCCGCGGAGCGAGATTTGGATTCCCAATTATTTTGCCTTCGCGAAGTTAAATGAAAAAAAAAAAATCCCAACTTTGTTTGTGCATTCTTATTGCAAACACAATGCCAACAATGGCTAAATAGACAGCATAATAAATAGCACCACAATGCCGACATAAAGGCCTTTCTGGTACTGCATACAAAATATAAACTGTGCCATGCCATTATTATTCCGGAGCCCTTGCTGAAACAGTGCAGTTGAAATTCCACCCCCAATGTGCACCTAATCAGCCATTCAGAGCCCCTTAATGACTTGTCAGTTCTTTGCCCTGCCATTTTCTGTCCAATTAATTCTTTTATTGTGCACCGGATAAAGGAAGACAAAGGCCTTCCATGCAATAATGAATCATTAAAATTCAGCAGCTCCTCTCTTGTGCTCTTGGCTCCTCACCAGCAATTCAGGCTGTTTCGCATTCGTTATGTGTGTGGTGGTTAAAATTCACTCTACCTCAAACAAGACCTTTCAAAACGCTTAACCCTTTCCTGGGTGAAGGACTCCATCACTACGCCGTGAATTCAGACACACACAGAAAAAAAAGGAGGAGGAGGAGGAGGAGGAGGGAGAAGAGCGAGGGGAGGAGAAAGGCAGGCGGAGGTATTTTGGGTAAATGTTTTAATATCACGTCTCTGACAGTCACAATATTGCCTGCGTTCACATCCACAAACAAATACGGGGAAGGAGCCTGTGCCAGCGCGGCCGGGAGATGCGGAGCGGGCGCTCCCCAACCTGTGCTGGAGCCCGGGCAGCCACCCGCGCTTTGCATCGCTTTCCCTAAACCAACACAGCCCCGGCAGCGGGTGGTGGGAGGCAGGAGGGGCACACTCGGAGTTTGGATTAGGAGCGGCTTGTTTTTTCATTCCTAATTGGTTTAAGATAAACTGAAAGAAGGCGGCTTTTAGACCTCAATAAGTGTGTCCAACGGGCTTTTTGCACGGGCTTCACTAAATCAGGTCAAAACCAACACTCCAGCTAAGCCAGTGACACAGCGTGTCTGCCTGCGCCCGCGGCCATATGGGAACCTCTTGACAGGTCACCAGCAGTGCCCAGACGCTCTTCCAAGCCCTGCTTGCAGCCACCCGAGCACCAAATCCTTCCTGGGCAGGACCCAGCCACCCCCAGGCTGCAGCAGAAGATGCGGGTTCCTTGAACCCCGTTAAAACTCCTTTTTTCAGCAGGTTGCATGGTTTTGTCGGAAAGCATCGCCTTCTGTTTCATTCCTCACGCAGAACAGCTCTGACACAAAATGAATTCACTTTCCACTCAGACCATAGCTCTGGCCACAGTCCCAGTGATGTGACCTGTGCTCACCCTTCGCTCCTCAGCCCCATGGTGGGAACCCGGAGCGGATGGGAACCCGGCTGCAGGGCGGCAGGAGGATGAAGCAAGCTGTCATCAGCACTGCTTGCTGTGGTTTGGGCTCTGGGGGATTATTTTCAGCTCCTGCTGACTCATCTGAGAAATGTCTTTCCCTCACCAAGCTTTTGCTTGGCTGCTTGGTGCTGTCCCTAATTCCTGCCTCTAAGGGGCATGAAGGGTTCTCAAGGTGATGGCAGTCCAGCTCGGCTGGCAGTGGTGCAGCAAAAGGACCCAGGAGCTGCCCGGTTCTCCTCAGCTCACACGGCACTGTAAGCATCGTCCAGTCCTGTTCTTTAGTGTGCCATGTGGGGAACCCCCAAAAACCTCGTGGAGCCTCTTCAGAGCCTCCAAGGAAGAGCGGAGTCAGGGGTATGTGGGAAAAGTCCCTGCCTCCACTCCCAGCCCCGGGAAGGTGAGCTTGGAGCCTTTCTGCTGCTGAGTTCCTGCTTACAGATCAGCCTTCAGGCTTAAAAGAGCCGATATCAATTGTAGCCAAACTGAATCTCTCAAAGTCTGAAAGCAGGGAAATGCTGGAGCATCTTTCTCACCTTCCCTGGGAACTGATTCATCCTCATCCTCGGCTCTTCCATCCCTTTCCTGCTCCCAAAATCTCCCCAGCCTTGTACTGCAGCTGAGCTCAGCCCTTCCCAGGGAAAAAAAAGGAAAAAACAAACCCCTGAGAGCTTCTCTTGCTCTCTTGCAAGAGCTGTGGGCTGCAGCTGGGGAATGCAAGGAGTGCGATGGCCCCACATGAGGTTTATTAAAGCTGAGCACTGCCGTGGGGACACCATATAAGAATTTCTTTGCCATAAACCGAATAACCAACTGTAAAAAAAAGTGTAACAAAAGTTGATATCACTCCAGGAAAAATTACAGCAAGGAGGATGGGAAGGGACTTTTTCCACCATACAGAAGGAATGTGGATATGGGCTATAAAATTAATTTCCTCTTCCTTACTAAACAGCACCTTCCGAGCAATCCAGATAAATAGCAACAATTACAACTCCCTGCATCAAAATAAAAGAGGAACTGTTATCACTTGTATATTCCTGTAATTATCTTGAGAAGCCTTTTTTGTTGACAGCCAGGGGTCAAAAGCCAGCCTTGGTTTCACCTGATCTCATTGACTTGTGCAAAGACATTCCAGATCCGCGCCAGCACAGAGCCACCAGCCCAGGCTGGGAGCACACAATGCGGCCATTCACATCGGGAATTCAGCTCGGGGAAAATCACGTCCCGTTCTGCGGGCTGCATCCACACACCACATGGAAGAAAGGAACAAGGCATGAAAACTCATTTGTACAAACAGCAAAGGTTTCAAAGCAAAATGCTCTTCTCCGTATAGAACCTGTACCACAGATCAGTGTTCTCCTCAGAAAATGAAATGGGAGACTGTAAGTGTAAGTGCAAAACTAAGCATGAGGAATGAACATCCGGAGAGTTCCAGCGTGCTCTGAAGTCTGAGTCACTGGGACTGCTCAGGGCAAGGAGCTTTCCCTGCCTGTCACCTCTGTGAACATCCATCCGGTAACGTCTTTGAGTTTCACTCCATGGGTTTGCAGTGGGTATCAGCCCACAGTTTTCACTGTCGGTATTTTGGGTGATGTGCGCTGCCACCCAACGCAGACATTTTGACTCTGCCTCAAAGAGTAATGCAGACATCAGTGAAGTCACTGTGAGCTCTGCTACTAAACATCCAGGGGACCGTGAAGATAAGCACTTATGTTCCTATCTCACTCTTCCTTTTTCCTTCCCCAAGCGTGGCACTTCGGAGTGGAAGCCCCACAACAATGCACAGAGCAGGCAAAGCCAAAAGGCATCAACTTTTCTCACATGAACTAGAATAACACTTGAAGCTTACATTGCAACTGGAGGGAGGATAAAGGAGAGAAGAAAGTCTGCTTTGAAAGTTACTCTGCAGCTTTGGCTTACGGTGTAATAAAGTCATTTTGCCAGAAGTTTTGTAAACGAGCACGGAGAAAATGGTGTCCAGTTACAGACACTCTGGCAAGATAGGTCTTGGCAAGGCTGCAAGCAGCAGATTTGCTCTGGGACTCTGTTGTTCAGACATTGTTAATGTTCTCGAGCTTCATTAATTGTCATCACATTTATTATCCCCATGCTCAAACATTTTCCACAGCGCTGCACCACAACCAGGCCCGGCGTGTGCTACTCTGCAGTTCCTCATCCCAGCCCCTTCCTCCCAGTTTGGGCCCAGCCTGGGAACCTCGCACCCGCATGTCTGAGCTGTGGAAAGCAAACTGCAACGTCACCTATATAACCAAAAAAAAAGTCACAAACGTAACTATTTTAATGGCTGGATTAAAAAAAAAACCCACACACATACACCATGTGCAACCTATAATTTTGTTGCTATCATAATTAAGAGGTATTTACATGGGTTCACCAACCAGACAACAGAATCTGTTACTGTAAAATTCCTACGTGCTGCGCAGAACAGAATGAACTCGGGCTAAAACCACGCAGTCTGACCTTGCAAAGCCTTCCTCACGTGAGCAGTCTCAACAAAATCCTATGAAATCCTTGGGATTACTTGCATGGAAATACACTCCTTGAGGAAGTATAAAAAAAATAAAGGCAATCTCACAGTAAGGAACAATTTAAGTACAGGGAAAGGGAGCAACAAGGAGAAAACGAAACGATAAAAAGGAAACAACAGAACAGAAAGCCTCGCTCAACGTTTTATTCTGAATAGCCTCTTTCAGAAGTATTCTGAGTTCCACAGCAATGGGCTCAAGGAGAAAGAAAACATAACACAGACTTGATAAAAAGCCACTTTTAATTTTATCAAATTGATCTGTACAAAAGTTAGCATTGCTTAGTCAGAAGCTAGTGAGGAGAACAGATAAGTAACAGCCAAAGTCTTTCAAACTTTATACAGAAAAATAGATTGCATAAAAATGAGTTTTCTGTATTTTTCCCCCACCCCCACGTTCCCAAAAGGAAATATGCAAAAAATATTTTTAGAAAAAGAGTAGGAAACGTAGAAAAGGTAAAAAGATGATCACGTCTGAAACGTGGTTTTAGATTTACAAAGTTTTTAAAGGCACAAGTTATCATAAAATAGATGGTTATTATATGCTCAGCATACAATGGAAGAAGTAGAAATATATCAATGGAATATTAGTCTAAAACTAAGTACCTAACCATTTTTTTAGTGGAGAAGATTTTAGTTTCACAGCTTGATGGGTGATATCTGGTCCCTAGAAGCCAAAAAAATAAAAATAAAAATAAAAAAAATCAAAGCAGAAGTTGATAATTCCTCATTAAATTACATCTTCCTATAAAGTAGTCCTGGTTCTGAAAGTGTACAGCTATTCCGCAATGCCTTCAATCCAATGTTATCGCCTGCAAGCGGGTAGGCAGGAAAACATGGCGCTGTGTGCTGCCGGCTGGCCGTCTGAGCCTCCGAATTTAGGGAGCAACTTCTGCAGCACCCCTCAGCGCTGTGCTGCCAGTGCTGCAGCTCCCATTGGAGTTCCCTGCTCACGACCAGGTCTGTGTGAGGCTGCAGCCTTCAGCCTCCCTCGAGCGGTCCAAAACAAAAAGAACCCGAAAACCAAAGAGTATCTATAGACTCATAACGCCGTTTTATTGTATCATCTCCACTATTTTTATGCTCCCTCCCCTCCCCGTCTTTAAAAATCTTTTAAAATTCTACTTTTTTTTTTTGCACAAAATTACTTCATTAATTAAAAGACAAAATAATACAGAACATAAATACATATTTAACAGATTAAAAAAAAAACACTTTAAGCTTCAAAAAAAACCAACAAAACAAAACAAAAACCAAATCAAAATGTTAATTACAGCCAAACCTTGCTTAGAAGAACTCTCGACTACAAAACAAACACTTCAGACATGTAATTGGTTGGTCCCACCACACTCGCTTGTTCCCACAAGATTGTTATGCAGAATCGCTGGGGTTTCGCTTTCCGTACGCCTTGGTCCGGCTGAGTTCTTGCCCTCAAGGTTGGTCCGTCTCCCACATTGCAATAGACCCTGAAAGTCTCCAATGTCTCTTCCTTTCCCCCCCCCCACCCCCCCCACCCCGTTTTGCACTTGTCAGCTTCCACAATGAGCAAGTTCAGTCCTCACAGAGGAGTCGAATGGTTTTGTCCTTCATTTATTTCAAAAGGAATCACCAGTCCTTTTCATTATTTCTTTTTTAACTCTTCTTCTTTTTTTTTTTTTAATTTTATTAATTAAAGAAAAATAGAGCTCTGTCCTTTTGGAGAGTTTCAAAGCAAGGGGACACCCAGTCGCAACGAGCAGAGTTCCCAGCGGCTCAGGAGGCACTTGGGAAACAATCGCGGCACTCCACGTTCTTCCTCTTCGTTCCTTCATTAGTGCATACGTCGGGGAAGCCCTGGGGGGGGCTCCACGCATCCTTTTTAAGGCCTCGTCAGGGTTGTGTAGACCGGCTGGTCCCAGTTAGCGGTGGGGCTGTGGGCCGGTGGGATGGACAAGCCGTTGAGGATGGGCGTCGCGTAGGGACGCCGTGAGGAGTGGAAGTAGGGGTACTGGTAGATGCTGGAGGGGTAACCGGGATAGGGGTTGTAGTAGTTGGAGCTCTGCAGGTCCGTGTAGTCGCACTGGGAGCTGGAGAAGGAGGCGGCAGCTGTGGCGGTGGAGGCAGTGGTGGCACAGGCCTGGGTGCTGTAGGAGCCGTAGTCAGAGTGCGCAGGGGAGCCGTGGGACTGGTCGCTGTAGTGGCTGGGGCTCAGCTGCTCCGTTTTGATGTGCGGCCTTTGCTGGCCCGAATCAGCCGATGACGGCGATGCCGAGGCCGGGCTCTTGTGAGTCCACACCTGGCCAGCCCCGCCGGCGCCTGCTGCCGAGTGGGAGTAGGACGTGCTGTAGGAGCCAGCACCGGGGCCGTGGTCAGCCGGCATGGCAGTATGGCCATTGAGCGGCAGGTACTGGTCAAACTCGTGCACATCGAAGGTCTCCATGTTGTTGATGACCTCGCTGCTCAGCTCTGAAATGTCCACGTTGCTGAAGTCAATGTTCTGGCGGCCGCTCTCCACGAGGCGGCGGCCCTCGTGCTTCAGCTCCTGCTTGCTGCCGTGGTGCAGGTCAGTTTTGGGGGTCGTGGGTGGCGTGGGCGGCCCATGGGGCTGGCCTGGGGACAAAGGGACAGGAAAGTTTTAAGGAGAGCAACCACAAAACATCTCTCAAGGAGTTCGAGAACCACCTGTTTCTCCCCCTCCATACTGCAAAAGGAGAAGGGGGAATTTTAAAAAAGAGCCCCATGTTGGATGTGGCTGATGTTCCTCCTCGCCCCCATTACATCCTCAAGGTGGGGTACAGCGCTCAAAAAGCCAACAGTTCATAGTGGGGAGGGCAACCCAATGAGCGCTGCATCCCTACAGGGTCACCCTCACAGTAGAAGGACCCCTCTACACAGATGGCCTGAGGCCAGCGCAGCTCCCCCAGAGCAGAGATGCTGTTCCAGCCACACGGGAAGGGGCCGCGTCCCAGCCAGGCTGGGCAAGAGCGCAGACATGCCTGCAGCCGCAGGACGTTTGCAATCCTCCTGGAATCTGTCAACACGTACCCTGTGCCAATTCACAGCACTGCGAGGAACGGGGAGCTTCGGGGGGCACCGCTCCCCCAGGCACCCTTCAGGTGACCAATGCATTATTAACCCGTACTCGCTCACAATTAATTCCCCTCTCTAGACACAAACTGAGGGTCATTTTTTGCTCTTTGGGCATTTCTGGTTGCATTTATTAACTAAATGCATGGCCACGCGCACCACCCGATGCAAAACCTCAGCTCTTAGAGCAATGGCTCTGCTTTTGGCTGCCCCCCAGTCCCACGCTGCACAGGCTCTGAGCGTGCAGACATGCCTGTGCCCACTGGTGGGTTCGAGTCACAAAACAACACCCCCACAATGAGCAGTTCTCAGCCCCCAGGACCCTTTACCTGCATGCTCGCCGTGGTGGTGGCCATCAGCCATGCCCCCCAGCCCGCTGTCAGCCTTGTAGATCTGGGTGCCGGCATGATGGCTGAGCTCGGCCCCGGAGTCGGAGTCGCTCTGCCCAGCTTTCACGCTTTTCCTCCTCCGGGGCTGGTATTTATAATCCGGGTGATCCTTTTTGTGCTGGACCCTGAGCCGCTCAGCTTCTTCCACAAAGGGACGTTTCTCATTTTCGCTTAACAAACTGGTTTGGGATGGATTAAAAAAAAAAAAAAAAAAGAGGAAAAAGAAAAATCCAAAATTAATGTCTTTTCCCTGGAAGTTTTCAGTTTATTTTCCAACTCACATCCCCACTGCACTGACCAAAGAGTTCAATACAAATTTGCCGTAGCACCAAAAAAACAAAAGCCTACTGCAAAAACGTGTTAAAATATCAGTTATAGAGGCAGAAAAAAAGCACATCCTTACCAATATTGACAAGCGGACGAGACATCCCCCCCATCCCATTTAAAATGCCACTTTTCATCCCTTTGCCAAATAGAATTCCCACAGTCACCCTACAAATGCCACCCCGCCGCCACAACCCGCAGCGCTGCCCACGTCCAGCTTTGTGTGGGGCTCACAAAGAACTCCCAAAGGCAAAGCAATGGGATTGTTCCTCTTAAATCTTCCCCCGGCCCCAACCTTGCTTTGCACGCTGCTGAGGAGCCCGAGCAGGCAGCGGCGGTGCGGGTTTGGTGCAGCTGCAGCGCACGGCCCAGCAAGAAAAGTTTGCATCAGTGTTAGTAATGCTGCTGATAGCGGGGGAAGTAAGAAAGCAGAGCAAAATTAGAGCTAAAAATCGGCTTGTTTGGTTTTACAGATTGTTAGGCAGCAAGCAAGCCAGCCAGGAAAAAAAATATTAAAAAAAAAAGTGCATTAGAAAAAGCCATTGTAAAAAGAAGCAGTAAGAAAATAAGCGGCGTTTCTCGGGGATGCAGGAAGCGCTGGAAAGGACACGAACGAGCAGGGGCTGAGGGTGCGGGGTGCTCCGAGAACCCCTCCGCGGGCAAAGACGGACAGGGAAAAGAAGTTACAGAAAGGGAAATGGTGAAAGAGAAAGGGAAAAACCAACATGAAAGAAGCGGTGGGAGAGACGCGAAGCTGCGCGAACGGAATTCAGCGAAGCCCCGGAACGTCCCCGGGCGGCGCGGAGATGCGCGGTGCGGACTCACCGCCAGAGCTTGCCCAGCGTCTTGCTGAGCTCGGCGTTGTGCAGGTGCGGGTATTGGTCGGCCAGCTTCCTGCGGGCGGCCTGCGCCCACACCATGAAGGCGTTCATGGGCCGCTTGACGTGCGGCTTCGCCTTGAGCGACCCGTTGCCGCGCACGGGCATGGGCACCAGGCTCCAGTCGTAGCCCTTCAGCACCTGCGAGACGGCGTCGCGGATGCAGGCGGGGAAGCGCTCGTCCACCTCGGCCGCATCCACCTTAGCGCCCAGCGGGGCGGCACCGGGGGGGCGCGGGGCGGGCGCGGGGGCGCAGCCCAGGCCCTCGGAGCCGGCGGGGGACAGCGGGGAGTCGGAGTCCGAGTCCACGTGGGACATGGAGCTGGTGGTGCCCGCGGGGCTGCACGGAGCCTCCAGCGCTTTGTCGTGCTCCTCGGTCATGTTGAGCATTTGGTGGCCGCGGGCGGGGCGGGATGGGGAAAAGGATGGGGGAGGCGAGAAGGGGGCGCGGGGCTGAGCCGCCCCGAGAGGAGCGGCGGTGCCGTGCAGCCCTCCGCAGACTCCCAGAAGGCGAGGAAAAAAAAAAAAAAGACAAATAAAAGGAAAAAAAAAAAAAGCGGAATACGATTTCAAGAAAAGGAAAAAGGCACAAAGGTAGCAAAATCAGCGCCCCAAAAAATTGCGATCAAACTCTCTCTCTCTCAGCAGTCCCGGCGCCCCGCACCGCTCCCCGCGTCCGCCGCCGCGCTCCACATCCAGTGCGAAACGCGGGCCCCGGCAACGGGCGCCTTTAAGGCGCGGGAGTGAGGCTCCGCCCCCAGCGCCGCTGCCGATTGGCGGAGAGGGCGGGGCTCATTTCCATACGGGGCGGTGCGTGCGGTGCGGGGCCGCGCTGCTCTCGCGCCTCATTCCCGCCCGGAGTCTTCGCTGCCGCCCGGAGCGGTTCGGTTCGCGGCTCCGTTCTCCGCGCTGCGCGGTTGTAATGCGCCGTGGACGCTCCGCTGTGCGGTACCGCTGGGGCTGATGGGGATTCCCGGCGGCGGGGCTGCAATTAAGCCCCGGCTGAGCGCAAAGGTCCTTTTATTCCGGGGGGTAATGGAGTCTCGTTGCGGTTGGGGCGCACTGAATTTTTGCTCCCTGCGCTGCTTTTTAGCTATTCAGTCGGTCGTTACCGGGAGAGGAATGCGGTGCTCTGTGCGCCCCGAGCCGCCCGGTGCCGCCCCGCTCTCCCCGCAGCCTCCGGGCCGAGTTGAGCGTAGCGCTGCTTCCCCTGAATTCATTGGGAGCATTTGATTCTAATTAGCCGCGGAATCCAGCCCTGTAATTGGGGCTGGAAGAAAGCAGTGCCCCGAATTCCGGCTTTATTCCTTCCTCAGCTCCTCCGTCCCCCTGCAAAAACAGGGTCAAGTATAAGAGTTACACGGGAAAGCAGGAACTGTGCTCCAACGCTTGGAAATAGCAGCAATGTGTGGCTGTGAGCATCGTTTGTTTCCTGCCGTGTATTCTCACCTTGAAATAAAGCGTGCGCTCTGAATTCAAACGGAATGCTGCCTTCACTTTGTGTGTGTGTGTGTGTGTGTGTGTGTCACAATGTGCACGTCTGTCCTATGGGAAAATGGGTATATTTCAATGAAGTGCAAAGCAGGAATTTGTATTATTTAAAAACTCTCTCGTTTCCTTATTAATGTCATTTCTCAGGATTTCAGCTTTCCGTTTCCAGAGCTGCAAAACGAATTACCTTTGGGCAAAGATTTTTCTTTTTTAGATGTAATTTCACAAAGCGTCGCTTAAAATGTGACTGTCTCGAAGCCTCCCGATGCCATCTGTATGTTAACCGTGTGAGCGAGGGGTGAGGGAACGTCTCTTCCGGTCCAAAGCTCTGTGAGGCTGTGGGTTTAGCAGTGCTGTGGGACGCAGAGCAGAGCTCTTTATGTCAGCTGACAAACGGTGCCGGTCACTGTGGGGTCTCGTGGCTCGTTATTAAGTTTGTTGCGTGGTGTTTCTGTGAGTCAGGTAAATTGTATTTCATTCATTGAATGAATGGTGGCTGAGTCAAAGAAATAGTCACTGCTTTCAGTCCCTGATTGTGGTCAGCCTCTCCCGGCAGTGCCTCCCCGGGAAGATCCTGTTGTCATTGTAAGGTTGGAAGGGCTTTGTGGGGTGAGGAATGGCATCCAGAGCTGTGCTCCCCTCATTGCTGCCCTCAGGCTCAGGTCATCCCGCAGCGCTGAGGAATGTGAGATCGGTGATGCTGCATTTCTCCACATTCACATCCTGCTGTCCTGCCTGGCTCCCCAGTGCTGCCCGGGGCAGTGAGATGTACCTCCCGGCCCACATGTAAAAGCAGATAGGAGGAGAACATCAGGAGCCGCTGCTTCTTATTCTGGAGATGGGCAGGGGAAGGGGAGAGCCGGGGATGGGAAGAGCACATTTGCTCACACCTGCTGTGGGGATCTTGCAGGTCCATATTTAGTGTGACGGAGAGTCGAGGATGTTTGCCCAGGGAGAGGCAAAGGATGGAGCTGCAGGATGGAGCTGCCAGACGGGTCCTGCGGTGATTCCACATCATGTGTTGTTTTATCTGGGGCTATCAGCTGGCTGGGAGGAGCACGGACATCTGAAAGGGAAGGGCACGAGGGCTGAGACAAGGGGCAGGTACAGCCATGCTGCAGTTCCACTTCTGTAGGAGAACATGTGAGCGTATTTCTTCCTTAGTGATTTTGTTTGCTTGGTTCATGCCATATCCTGGTTGATACCCTTTGGCTTTTACAGAAGAAAGGGGTTATTTCCTCAACCATGCCCATTAGAGCAAGCCTCAGAGGCCAAAGGAGAAACAGGCTGCACAGTCTGCTTTGGGGAGCACTGAGGTTTGCATAACCCGGTGGAGGCTTAAACAGAGTGCTGAACAGGGCAGGTTTAGGGATGATTTGGCGTGGAACAGAGGGATAAATAAGCTGTTCTTGACAGGGTGGGTACAGCAGGAGTCCATCAGGCACCTGCCAATATTGGCAGTGTTGCTTCATTTTTTGTGAAGTCTGACACTGATAAAGTTCCTGGCCAGCTCACACCAATGTTGCTTGGGATCAAGCACTAAATCCCACATCTGCGTGCCTGGCTCCATCACACTGTCACTTGTCTCTGGGAACCCTCAGAATCACCATGGGGTAGAGGCACCCCGACCCCCAGTCCCGGTTCCTCTCCTGCACATCTCCTGGTCCGGCACGGCAGTGTCCTGGCTGCAGGGCCGTCAGTGCCCCATGGACACTGCAGAAGGGACATTTCATCTCAGCATCAAACAGAAGAGTCATTTTCAGTGCATACGAGAACACGCGATGGGAAACGCTCTGCAGCACTCACTCCCTCGCTGGCTGGGGGGGCTGCAGCCAAAAGTGGGCTCTGTGGCTTAATCTGATCGAGTGGTGAGGTTATCATTTTTCAAAAACTGGCTACCTTTGAACCGCGAGCAGACTTTACATGGGAATTTCAAAGAGCAAATAGAAAGAGCCTTACAGGGAGAAGAAAAAAACAATCCCTAATCAGATAAGAGTAACCTATGCATCGTGTTAAAATAAGCCTCTGACATCTGCAGGATTAATGCTCTGCCCAGAGGATACGGCATTTCAGTGGCAGCTCAGAGATTTCTGCGAAACCAAATTCAGTCGTTTTCAGTACAACTACTGATTTCTAACAGGGAGGAAGAGATCCGCAGTAGCTTTTGATTAATTTCAGTTAAAACAGCAGCAGAAGAGTGGAAAAGCTTTGCTCACAGAATGAGCCATAGCAGTGGGTCCAGTCCTACGGCGTGTGCTTGCAAAGGCTCCAGTACAGACCGCTGTCTGCTCATACAAATCTAACACTGGATTTACATCACTCAGCTGCTTGCTTGATCTGAAATTTGTCATCCATGCACATGAGCTGAGCCTTGCTGCTTTGGACAGTTTGGAAATCTAAGGTGTCAGATCCATTTGGAGGATGGAAATGGACAGAAGTTTTTTGCAAATCTTAATTAACTCTTGGAGTATTCAGTCCCCAGCATTTATTTCCATCGCTCCCACCACCGGGCTTAGCTGTGCTCTCAAAATTCTCAGTGTCACCTGCACAGCAGGAGTGAAAAACGACCGTGTGCTCCCATCAGAGTTCCTGCGTTCCAGACACGGTGCTCCCACCGCAGTAAGAACAAGTCTGTATTGTTACAGCCTCATCCAGAGCCCATTATTAGAGACATTTCCATGGGCTGTGAGGAGCTGGGGCTCGGGGCTTGCATCACAATGATTGGAAGCAAACCTGCACCCATTGCACAGCTGCTGCAGCTTGCTGAGAGCAGGGTGAAGAAAGAGGGGCTTAAATATTAGTTTAATATTAGTTTTTACTGCGTTAATGGGGCTCTGAGCTCATGCATCCCTTCTTTTTCTGGACAGCTGCAGGATAAACATAACGCAAGAACGTGTCTCCCTGCAGCTCCTTTCCAACCCACGAACATTTACCTGGCCAGATACAGAAACTCAGCACACCTGCACCAGGCAGGGCTGCTCTGACCTTCCCCTGCTGAAAAGGCACATGCAGAGGAGTGCAGGGGAATCCTGAGTCCTTTCCTAGGTTTCATCATGGCAGGAGATATCAGTAAAAAAACGAACCTCTTCCTGGGAAGGTTTCGCTTCAGAGAGCGCTCCGTGAAAATCTTCACATGCTGCGTTTGGCCTGGAGAGGAATTCCTGCTAAAATAAAATGAAACAGCCCTCGCTAACAAATGCCTTTTTGGTTATTAATTTTTAATATCCCGGTGGAAGATGTGAACTCGTGGCTCACTTGGAGTTTTTGCCTTGCAGCGCTCGCAGCCGCGGTGCTGGCAGCCAAGGACCGGAGCTGAGAGCAATTACAAACCTGAACTGATTTCTCTTTCGCTCTCAGAAAATGTGTGTAGGGACCAAAACGAAGAGAAAGGAAAATATATGCCAAGGTGTTATTTCTATCCAAATTTTATAGGATACCATTAGCACAGCAAAATTTGCCGTAGAGCAGTGAATGACACCGCAATCAGATTTTAAAGGCCAGCTGAGGCAGTGGCAAGAGATGTGTTTTTTCCTGTTGCACAACGCAGGCTGGATGGCATTTCTATTTTATTTTCTCAGAATAATGGAGAAGGGCAGTTTTATTACATATGATTACAGTGATTATTCATTGTTTGTCCTGTGGTACCGCTTTGGAATCCCTCTTCTGAATCAACACCCCCCCTTGTTGTAGACACCGTACAAACACCGTAAGAAAAAGGTAATTCTTCCTCCAACAGTCCTTTTCAGCCCTAATCCTGCTAACCCTGGAGGTAAGGATCGGATTTCCACGGGGAAGGATCAGAGATTTTAATGGAAAAAATATTACGGCTGGAAAAATGTTAACTGGGAGAAGGAAGCTCCCAAATTCCTCGTGAGATCCCACCTCCCTTTCAGCAGCCGCAGCTGAATGCTCCGTGGGATTGTCTATTACTGTATTATACATAAGTGAATGTATGTTTTCTTTAGAGGAGTCCCCAAATGTTAATGCTTCTTTACAAAATAGTTATTTCTGCGCACATTCACTCGCTCTGTTTTATTTAAACCCAATTCCTGGCAGCCAGAGGGGGGGAAAGTCTGGACCTGAATGAACACAGAGTAATTTAGGGTGCCAGGGACAGCAGGGCTGAGGTGCTGATGGGGACAGCTGCTGGGTGCTGTGACAGTAAATGCTTGTTTCTCTGACACTTTTGCAGCTGTTTGGAACACAGCAAAATAGGGTCGGGTGGGGGGACGTGGCGGCTCGCATTCTGTTGAATGAAGATCAGCATCAATGATGCCTCTGCGCTGCCTGCAGGCCTGACATTTATGAATCGCTTTCCCTTTGAGCCGCAGAGCCTGGCTCTTAAATATCTCGTTTGTGTTACTTGCTGGGTTCTTACATTGTTTTCTTTTCTGATACTTTTGTTTGAGAAGAGGGAAAGCCAACAAAAATTACAACGTGAAAATGAAAGCTGACAATAACAACAAAAAAAAAAAGCGAGCAGAAAACCAAACACAGACGAAGTGCACACAGAGCTGGGCACCAACATGAGCTGCGGAACAGAGGGAAGGTAATTCAGCATCCTAATCCACCATTTTATGGCACGTTTTCCTTTATAGCTGGATCCATCTTCCAGTAGGGCTAAAGGAAGGCTCCTACGGCCTTTTATGAGTGCTGGATCAGTCCCTTGGAGTAGCAACACATTAATGCAATTTAATATACTTAAAACCTCGCAGCTCGTATCATTGCAAGGCACCATTGGCACGCTGCTGTCTCAGCCCGGGCTGCAGAGCTCAGGGCGATCCCTCACCATGAAAACCGATCGAGTTCCGCGTCTCCTTCCCAGCTCCAATTATTCCCTTTCTGCTAAATCTATAGCCTAAGCCTTCCACTTTTCCCCGGCAATTTCCTCAATTATCCAGTTTGTTTTACAGACATTGCCACTTAACGTGGAATTTGCTGTAAAAGTTTCATGCAGACCCCACAAAGGAAACCATTAGCTTCCATCTCCTCACATCTATCTAGCCAAACCTCGTGGCCAACCCAAAGGGAGAGCGAAACTGCAGTCCACCCGCAGCCCTTAACAAACAGCTTATTTTCCTTTGCCTATACAATGCACCATTATGCCGTCCTTGTGTTTTTTCTTTTTTTTTTTTTTTTCTTCTGACAGAACAATGCGAGCAGCGGTGATGGGAAACTGGAAAAACAAGAGAGGCATTTATAAGGGATGGGTGTACAGCCTGAGCAGCGCTGAATAGCGTCACACCTGATAACAGATCCTTTCTCAGAGCGGAGCACGCAGCTCAGCAATGCACTGCTGACTGGGGTGGGATGCGCTTCCAAAACCATCCGGACAGCAGCCGGGGGCACTTTGCTGAAACGTTTTGTGGTTAAAAACCATATCCGTGGCTGAACGTGGGGTCAGGTGTTTGGTGGCTATAGAGCCACGGAACCAGCGTGGAGATGTGGCACTCGGGGACTCAGTCAGTGGGCGCAGTGGGATGGGTTGGGGTTGGAATTGGGGTTTGGAGAGTACATTTCCTACTGTAATGGTGTTATGAGTGATTCTATGAGCACATCGATCCCACCCCTCCCTGGGCAGCAGTGCCAGCACTCGGCTGCTCTTTCGGAGCAGAAATGTTTCCCAGTACCCATCACGAACTCCCCTGGCACTATTTAAGGCCATTCGCTTCCGTCCTATTGCAGTTACCTGGGAGAGCAGGCTGACCCCCCTCGCCTCTCGGGCTGTTACAGAGAGCCTTCAGGTCTCCCCTGAGCCCCCTTTCCTCCAGACTGCACCATCCCCATGTCTTCGCACTTACACACCTTTATTTCCAAGACCGTTTCTCGGGCTCGGAGCGCACAACACACATTTCTCCACAGAAACCCTTCCCCGCGTCCTCGGCCCCGCCGCGCTCCGACTGAGGCACAGCTGCGCCCTCCTCCCCGGGGACCCCCAGCCAAGCCCGGACGGCGGCGGCCGCGCTCAGGCGGCTGCTTCCCGCCCGCCGCCCTGCCCGGCCCGCGGGGGGCGGCCTCACGCATGCTCGCTGCGGGCCCCGACATGGCGGCGCCCAGCGCGGCGCTGAGGCAGCGGCGGGCGGCGGCGGCGGGCGGCAGCGGCGCCCCCGAGACTCCGGGGCGGGCGGAGGGCCCGGAGTCGGCGGGCGGCGGGGTTGGGCCGCTGTTGTCGCCGGGTACCTTCTGGCTCACCCGCATCGTGCTGCTGCGCGCCGTAGCGCTGCTGTACCGTGAGTGTCCGGGCGCTGCCGCCGCGCCGCGTTCTCTCTCCAGGGAGCGGGTGGGGGACGGCCCGGCGCTGCGGGCGGCCCGGCTCGCTGCCAGCAGAGCCGCGGGAATTCCTGAGGGTTTGGGGCTTCTCGTGGTTCTGCGCGCTGCCGCGGGTCAGGTAGGGCGGGTTGGGGGGCGGTGTGAAGGTCTCAGTACCCATCACTGTCTGCTGGGTCAGTGCGGGACGGGGCCGTGCGGTGCGGAGCTCACGCCCAGTCCGGGCGCAGCATTGGGCGGGCAGCGCGCTCAGCCCCCACCTGAGCGCTAGTTGTGCCTGAGGCGTCGGGGTGCGGGTTACGTTCGAGGCCTACGGGGTGAGTGAGGCACGTAGGATGCTGGGGGGAATCCTGCACTCAGAGGGCGGTGCGTGCCCCATCCCTGGTGGTGTCCGAGGCTGTGGATGGGCCCTGGGCAGCCTGAGCTGGGGGGCAGCCAGCCCATGGCAGGGGTGGGGCTGGTGGCTGTGAAGGCCCTTCCAACCCAACCGTGCTGTGATTCCATGATGTGTTATGGGAGAGCTGCTCATTGCAGTTCCACCTCTTGTGCCCAGCTGTGGGACGAGGCCCTGATGCCCAGTGGGCTGCACTGGTGACTGGGTGGGCACAGGGTGGTTTGGGGGCTCCTGTCCCACTGGGGAAGGAGTGCCTCAAAGCCAACACCTGTCCTCACAGCCGGCCGGGTCTGGCCATCCTCAGGACGTGTTGTAAGGCAGTGGTGCAAGGGGAGCTCCTTGTGTCATCAGGTGCTGAAGAGCGTAAAGCAAAGGAGCTTCTGCATGTAGGATCAGAGAAAGACCACATCCTGGGTCCCGTGTGACCCACCGTAGGGCACCTGCTTTAGCAGAAGGTTGGGCCTGGCGGTCCCAGGAGATCCCTTCCAACCGCAGTGATTCTGTGATGACCCCTCAGGGCCAAGAATTGCCATTGACTTGAAATGGCGGAACTGGTTTCCGACTCAGCTGTACGCATTTGGCTCTTGCTTTGGCAAGTTATATGGAGAGCTGCGCTCAGAGCCTGCTACCGCTCCACTGAAAAATATCCGCAGTGAAACCTAAACTGACATGTAACACACTATGTTACAAATTCTAAACTTGCCCCAGATTTGTCCACAAAATCGTTAGGATTTGTAGGCTGCCAGCCTGCTTAGATTATTTTGCATCAAAACCATGCAGAAGTTGTAGTTTTGTATGGTTTTGACACGTGCTCTGTTTCTAGTTTGGTTTCAGCTCTCGGTGAAATGCGGGGTTATGACTCCTTCAGTCAAAATGAAAGCGATTCTGATATTCCCGTGTGTAAATCCAGACTGCTGAGTTTCCCATAGCTCAGTTTGCAGTTCCTTATGAAAAACTGATCAGCGTTCTCTGCTGTGTGCTCTGCAGAGGCTGCCGCTTTCAGGTCGTGGATTTGGGGTTATAAATACATCACATCCTGAAACAAATGCTGCCCTATAGGCTGGCGGTGTGTCGAGTAGGAAGGGAGTGGGCAGGGGGTGAAGAGCCAGGGGTTGGCAAGGAGCACGTTAGAGGAACGGGGTGTTCTGGTGAATGGAAGACCTCACCTGGGACAACTGGAGTGGTGAGAGGTGGGGAGCAAGCATCGGTTTCAGGGTGATGGGAGTTACAGCATGGAAAAAAGGAGGGGGGGAAATGAAAGCGAGAGAATGAAGCTGAGACGGAAGGCTGCTGACTGAAAGCACAGCGAGCAAATAGAGGCAGAAGAACTGGGATTCTTTTTTCCTGGAGGAGACAAGAGCGGGAATGCGTGGAGGTGGTGAGAGATGATCCCCCAATACTTCCACAATGCAGAGTGTGGAGGTCCTTTAGAGAGGTGCTGTCAGAGGAAGAATTTCAGGTGCCAGAAGTGGAGGCTGGAAGGAACAGGGTAGGAATCTATCCCTTCCCTTTATGATGGGAGAGGTACAAGAAAAGAGAAGTTTACCTGCAAGTTATGCAACTTCAGTTTGTTTGCAGTCAGCTAACAGTGAGTTCTGCTGTTTGTCCTGGTTGAGTAACAGCCAGCTGGCCCAAAGTCGGGTGTGCGGGCAGGTTTGAGACAGGTCTAATTCCAGCTCTGGTTGTCCCTGTCATTACTGGGACACCAGCTCTGATCTCAGTGTGGGGGAGATGCTGTGCAGCCTCCTGCTGACACGTTTGCAGGACAGAAACTGATTGGTATGTCTGAGATGGAGAGCTCGCCATCAGGCAGATTCCTCTGTCGGAGGCTGCAGAGCCGTGGCATGGCTGTGGTGGGATGCTCTCGAGGGAAGGTGGGTTGCCTTTTGATCTTTTCTGTGAGCCTGGCTTTAGAAACAGCAGAAAACAATTTTAAGCCCCTGTGCCAAGCACCTCTTCAAATCTCTCTTTTGAAGATGGAACCATTTACTCTGACAGATTATTTTTTCCCAGTCATGGCAATCCTGTGCACACCGAGACTCAGACTTGCTGAGGAAACGGCTGATGGCGTTGTGACAGTTTGACATTCCTCACTTGTGGGATGTTTTTCCCCTTCTTTCATTTCACCTTTTTAGATGTAACCCTTTCTTTCCTGCTGTGTTCGGGAACAAAACCTTTGGGGGAGAGCTCTGCAGTAAAGTATTGGGGGAAAGTGGTCACCCCTTTTGATTGCTGCTCCTGTTCGTTAGTGGAGCTGGGAGCTCATTATCCCTGCTGAGCGTAAAGGGAGGGGTGAGAGAGTGAAGGACCCCCAGGGTTAGTAGAGAGAAGCATGATGTGATGTGGAGGTGACAGGTCCCCAAATCATCCCTGGTGCTTCTGCCCTCCCTCCTTTTGGCTGCACAAGGGCACTCCTGAGGCTGCTGGGTCGCCTGCTGCAAGCCCAGGAAATGCTTTCCCTTTGGATCTTCACCTCTGGAAGGAGAACAGGCAGAGCCAGGCAGGTGTGAAGTGTCCTGTGTGTGCTCCCGTCGGTTATAACAGCTCTCCTCTTCATTTTTTTATTTGAAGGGGGTTTCCAGAAGCATCCAGGGCCTGGGAAGTCCCTGGCAAGGAGTTTGCTTGGGAGGCAGGTTAGAGGTGGGAAGGTGGAAAGGATCTGATTTGTGGAGGCTGCTGAGCAAACCCACCTGCTGCTCACAGGGATGGGAAGGAAGGGAAAGATGGCCCTGAGCTGAATGTGCTCGGAGGCTTGCTCTTTGCATTAGGGTAGGCCATCGGGGTTCTCCAAGCTGAGCACTAAGGTAAATAAAGCACCTGTCCATGCAGTTCTGTTTTGAATAGTAACTTACAGGGTGTATTTGTAAGTTGGGTGATGTGTAAGCTCTTACAGCTGACAGCCCTCACAGGTGTGTTGATAGCTGGGAGCTCTTTCTCCCCTTCAAGTAAATATAGGCAGACCCAGTGGCAGAACACTCCTAGAGGAGGAGTGGGAAGTAAAGCAGGCTCCAGCCTGGGACACTGAGAACTATTCTGTAGGTCCTGTGCTGTGCCAGGCTGCCCAGATCCCTCTCCTTGATTCTGTAGAGGCATCTTTATATGGCCCTGGTGCTGCCCTCTCTGACTTCTGCTGTTAACACCTATTTTCCAGGGCTAATTGCAGTCTGTAATTCATGGGGCAGAGGCTTGGAGAAATGCAGTTTTGACTGCTGAAGTCTTTTCATTATGGTCTTGTGCTTTGTGTATGTTCCCTGTCGTGGGGATAGAATCACAGACTGACTCAGGTTGGAAAAGACCTTAAAGATCATCGAGTCCAATAAAGATGAGTACATAAAGTCTTTGAGGTGCTCGTGGAAGTGCTGTTACAAGTAAATAGCCGGTCCCAAAGCTTCTGACAACAAACGTGTGTTATTTGCTCCCTTTGCCCTCCTTCTAAATCATTTTAAGTGCCCCTTTTTTGGATGATTACCATCATCAGATTCCAGATGTAGAAGTTTTAAGTAATTAGATACCACCCTTCCCAATTTCAGCCATGCTTTGTGGAGTGCTTTGAAATAAAAGCTAGTATGTAAATGCAGTTTATCTTCCTTCTATGTATTGTTTAATAGTAGTATTTTCTTTCCCCAGAGCCAGGGCTATGGGAGGTTTGTGCTGCTTCTTCCCGGCTCTGAAATCCAAAGCCTTCCTGGGGGAGTTGGGCTTCCTGTGGGCTCCTGGCTCTCCCCGGTGTCCTTCCTCCCCTCTCTCTGCCATCTCCGTTGCTTTCCCCTTCTCTTCCCTCAGTTATTTTAAAAGCCTCCCGGCAGCTTTCAAACGGCCTCCTCAGGATTGTGGTACATCTTCTGATGCCTTTTCTCCCCGAAAGGTTTTCTTTTGGCGTGGTGCTTGTTAGCAAGGCTGCACAGCACAGGCAGTGTGTTAGTGCTGTGTCTGCCAGAGAGCTCTGTGCCTCTCGTTTAACCCTGCACAGAGGGACCAGGTGAGAGAAGTGCGTTTGGTATGGAACAAAGCACTTGCTTTGGAAGGTGAATGGCCAGCAAGCAGTGATAATTTGAGGGAAATGATAGCAAGAAGTGGGAAGGAGCGAGCCTGCCTGCCAGCAACAGCACCGATGAGCTGCTCTGGAGCGCATGCATCTTTTCAGGGCTGGAGGCTGCACTGCTGCCTGCATAGTGTTGAGCATGAGGGTACGGTGAGGGAACTTCTTAGCAGTGCCACAGCCTTTTGTGTTTGCTTCCATGTTATTTCAAGCAAAGAGACAATGGAGAGACAGGCACTTAAGAAGTCCCCATTGCACAACCACCTCGGAGCTCTTTGCTTTGCTGCTAATGGCAGTGGAACAAAAAAGTGTTGAGAATGGACTGGTTGTGTTTACTCATGGCTGTAGGGCTGCGGGATGAAAAGGGGCTGCTCAATTTCATTATGGCTCTTTGCTTATTGCTCGGGGTTCTTTTTACAGAGCTTTGCTGGGGAATTTATCAATTGAGAACTAATAGTAATTAGGAAACCATGAGCGTTCTGCTCCTTTTTCCTGTCAGCAGTACAACCTCCGTTTGCCAGCATAGGGCTTTTTTTCAATGCCTCATTGCGTCAGAGGTGCGCTTGATATATGGCTCCAGGCAGGCTTTTCTTGTGTGCAAAAGGTAGTTTGGTTTTCATGCAAAGCCCAGGGCTTTTGGTTCATTTCTTCTTGTGGTTTGGGCTTGAAGTAAAAGTTGAAACTTCTTTTAATGGGGGGGAGAGAAAGCCATATGACCGGAAAGTCTTGGGTTTCACATCTTTAAATCTTTACAGAGCATGAAGAATGGGATTCTCTCATTCTCCTACCATGACAGGCTGGGCCTGGACCAGGGAAAGGAACTGAGGTGACGGGGCAATGTGGATAGACCATATCATTTCAGATGGGTGATTGCTGTGCCGCATGCTCCAGTTGTGTTTATTGGTAGCATGTGAGTTTGAACAAGGAATGCCTTCATCTGGGGAAGAGAGGAGCATGGGAGGGGAAGGAGAAGGTGGAGGGGGAGTTAATGGAAAAGTACAGTCAGGCACCTTCTGAGGTGAGGATAAGTAGTGAAGGTCTATTAGCAGCTGGTGACAATTTACATGCATTACTTATGTAAAGATCAGCTGGCAGCAGGTAGAGGAGCGTGCTCCCATGTGAGCTGTCAGAGGCTCCTGAGTGGGAGGGAGCATGGGAGCTGCTGGAGCAGAGGGTTCTCCAACCTGCAAAGAAGTGAGGCAGAGTGCTTTGGGGGAAAGAAGAGATGGGCATGGGATGAAGATGCCCAAATCCAGGCAGTGTTGGTGGATGGGGGGAGGAGGGAAGTCCATACAGTGAGCAGCTGCAACATTGATGGTGATGGAGCTTTATTCTGGCTTTGGAGAATGTGGGATGTGTTCAGCTGGGCTAGGAGCCTGCAGGAGACAGCCCTGCCTTGGGAGCCCTCCCAGAGCCTTGTGTCCTTCCCAGCAGCAGTGTGGGGAAGGATGGCTGTGTTGGGACAGCAGCAAACCTTGCCCCCATGCCCTGGCCATGCAGCAGGTGTGCCAGCAAGAGCCCCAGATGGAAGCAAACTCCCTTGACCATGTTTACCTGGAGGGAGTGGGAGGATGGGGAGTGGAAAACCCCCAAACACAAGGCCAAAGGGGAGAGGCTTCAGAATAGGGGCTAAAGAAGAGGAACAAAAGCATGGGCTCTGGGGGCAAAAGGGACTTTTTGTCTGAGTAAGCCAGAATCAAAGGGCTGTTGCCAATGGGATTTTGCTATGAAGTCATTACGTGCAAAATGTCATCAGTGCAGCAAATAATTGGTGTTCTGAGGGGAAGCCACTTCGGAGCCCAGTCTGTGCAGCCTTTAGATGTGCAGTTCGTGCCAACCTATAATGCAGTCTTGTCTGCTTTCAGACTGTGCAGTATTTTGCACATACAATGTGTACTTTGAATGCTATAGTTTGTTTTTCCTAAATTACCCTTTCCTTGTTTATCTTGCATGCTGCACAGGGGTCTAATTTAGATATATTTTTTTAAACTGCTGAGCAGTTCTGGGTTGGGGCAGCAGTTCCTGGAGCATTCAGTGGTGTGCAGTTTGTGACGTAGTGGGTCTTAATTTTTTACTTATTTATTTATTGAACTCAAAATGGAAGATAAAGTTGTTTGAGGCTCAAAAGCATTACGTCCCCACTGGTTTGGTGCAGTAGACTCTCTGATTATGCAGTCATCAGGAAGAAATATTGGTAGAAAAGAATGAGTGCTCTAACATATAAAATATGTGCTTTGTTGTCCTAAACTGATTCTTTAATGTCGCAGGCTTTTCTTGTCAGTAACAGTAAAATATTCTGTGAGTCTTTATCCACTTGTGAGGTCCTTCTAAAAGGTGGGCAGGAGAAGATGCGACCAATGATACCCCGACCTGACTGCATTCACACTTGGATTCAGGACCTGTTGGCATCAGTGGGATCCTTCCCAGGGACCTCAGGGGTGCTGGGTCATGTCTCAGTGGTGACTTTAAGATGAGGACAAAATACACGCCGTATGCAGAGATGGAGCAAGCATGAGATGGATTAACTGAACTGGAGACTGTGCTGTGTGTCCGGGGGGGGTGGGACATTTGTCTTTGCTCCCTGGGGTTGCAGGTCTGACGCTGGGAAGTGGGGATCCAGGCCTGAACTTGGGATACAGTTTCACACAAAATTTCTGCCGGCGTTCCCAGAGAGAGCAACCAGATGAGCACCCAAATCCTTGTTTGCAGAATGCCAGTATTTAGATAAGGAAGGAAATGGATTTGATCATTAACGAAAGGGGAGCGGGGGCGGCGGGGGGGAACAACTGGCATTTTGCAAGACCTCAGCTATTGCTGCGTGTGACGTGGCTGCTGTTTGGACAGTGTTTGTGACAAGGGTGAGTGAGCTGCTGGGAGCAAAACGCGTGGAGCTTAATCAGGAAATGTTGGCCTTCAGGTTTTTTTTTTTTTTTTCTGAGAAATGGAGATTACTGCATTTGTGAACTGCAAATTGGTAACGGGAGGAGATTCCTAAAATATGAGATAATCCCTAGAAGCTGACCAACTTTCTCTGTAGAACATCAAATTCTAGGTCTACAATCTGTAATTAAATTGCTTGTGTGCTGTTAAAAAAAGCATCTGGCTGTTCTAAGATTGTGCAGTGTGAGAGCGTAGATACGAAACATGGGAGAGCTGCAGCAACTTGTAAAAGAAGTAGCAATTTAGAGGATGGGAAAATATTAAGTCTTTGTATTTCCAGCCAACCAGCTCCAGAAGGTCAACCCATATCATAACTGCTATCTTCTGCAGTTGCAATGCTTAACCGTGGCGCTGCTGGATGAATGATGGTGTGTTTTGGTCTCATTAAGTATATTGTGAAATATTCGGTGTATTCAGTATGAGGACAAATTCCAGTGCTTGATAGGTGCACAGATAATGCTTTATAAAAATGGGAAGTAGGTTGTATACTGAAATCAAAACGTAACGCTGCAGGTAAAATCTGCTTCTGCCATGGGCTGTGTGTACTGGACAGGGCATGTAGAGTAAATCAGCACAGCCAGCATCCATGGGGGAGCTGTGACACTGCAACGTATTTGGTGAAACTGAAATAAAAAGGGTTAGAAGGTACAGCTGTCTCTCTGCTGCTGCAAAGGAACTGCGTGCATTCGTCTGGCAGCTTAAATTGTGCTCCCCAGTATCTGTGCTGAGGGCTTCCTGACGTATCCCATACAAACACTGTTTTGTGGAAAGCTAATTCCATCTGAAAGTCTTGAAATTAATGCATTACTTTCACTCTGCATCAGCAATGCAATTAAGCTGTTTTCCTCATCTGCATTAGGAGATGAATAGCATATGTGAGTAACCGGGGGTCACGCTGAGTCCAGCAGTTGGGCTGAGCCTCCTGTTTGTTGGTGGGTCAGGTCGCTTGGCTGCAGGCAGCTTTTCCCAGAGTGCTTTACTGAGTTTGCCTGAAGCAAATGGCACATCCCTTGCAGCAGTTGGGGAGAGAATTATCTCAAAACAGATGCTGTGCCGTTTCCTGGTCTGAAGCGTAGATGGAATTCCTCTGCCTTTTACATCATGCTAAATAGAAATGGCTGTGTTGTGTTTTAGTGGAGATGAGGACTTGCGAACAAATTCCTTCCCAAGACACGAATGTACTTGTGTAGATCTGATTTCTAATACCGCTTTTTTCTCCTTTTTTTCCTCTCTAGTTGTGGCCTTCCTGGTGGCGTACCATCAAAACAAGCAGCTGATAGGAGAAAAGGGGCTGCTCCCATGTAAACTATACCTGCAGAATGTCAAAAAGTATTTCAAAGGGAAGATAAACCTGGATGCCCTCAGCTATGCCCCAACAATCATCTGGTTTCTGGACTGGTCAGATATGGACAGCATCTTGGACTACATCTCCCTGCTTGGTCTGGTGATTTCAGCCTTTGTATTGATAACTGGATGTGCAAACATGGTCCTGATGGCTGTCCTGTGGGTCCTCTACCTCTCATTGGTCAATGTCGGACAGATCTGGTAGGTTAACAATCTCTCTGCTTTGCTTTTCTATGTAATTCCTTGCTGTTTATTGTACCCATTGATTTTTCTATTACTATTTGAGATTAGTCATCTGGTAAGGAATGGTGTATGCATGTGAGAGAAGGAAGACATTGAGCAGAAATGAATTATGGGCACGTTCCTGCTCTCTTTCACCCAGAAAATCAGTCCTGATTGCCACTGTTCTCTGTGAGAGAAGTGGCTGCACAAAATACCATGCTGCATGTTGTCTTTTGCAAGGGAATCCCCTTGAGATGGTTTATCAATTTTCAGTTTTATCCAGAGAGCTGGAGCACTCAAAATAAATATACAAAACCAGTGGGAAGGAAAAAGCAAAGAAGAATGAGTGCATGTTGCCTAGCTGCAGAGAAGAGCTATGGTGCAGATTTTGGTTTAAAGAAAAGCATGCTCCAGCCAGGGGAAGCGTTTCAGCTGGTCTTCATGCTGTTTTTAAGGCCTTAATGTTGCTGGCTAAAATTATGGGGTCTTGGGAAACCAAACTTAATTAGTTCACCTCTTCGAGTACCTGCACCTCTGCCAGAGCAGAGGCAATAGGCTAACTTGGAGTAGTTGAAAGGCCCAGCAATGAAGAGTGCCTGAACTGGTGGATGTGATCCAGCTGTGTCACTGGGATGTTCTGGCTCCATAGCATGTGACTGGACACCCTCATTATAGATGGGATCAATTAATTTAATTTTAGGGATTTGTATGTGGTTGAGCAGCCCGGCGTCTTGTCCCATCCCATTCATTCCTATCCTACTCCCAATGGTATGTAAGTGGGTGAACGATAACAGCTTCAGTTTTCTGAAAAGCTCTATTTTCTGAGCTCTTAACTCAGCATGAACTTAAGACTGTGAAAGAAAGCCACAATTTGAAAAATAGTTTGGAGACAGTTTTCTGTTGCCTGTTTCCAAGTTACTCCAAAATTGCTTGCCTATTTTTCTAGATGCCCAATAGGGTGAGGGTTCAAGCATCATCCTGCTCATTTCCACAGATACAGGATTCTGGGTGGGACTAATACCTGTCAATTGCCAATGTTATTCAAGTTGCAAGGTGTGCAGCTGGAGGGTGGACCTGCAGTGCTGTAGGAGGCTGAAGGTTTGAACTTGCCCTTCAGGAGCAGGCTAGCTAAGAACTTAGCTTTCTTAGTGCTCTGAAGGCACTCTGGAGTGCTTAGTGTTCTGGTGTTATGGCTGTAGCAGTGGTGTAACTTCATTATAGTTTTAATTAAAAAAACAAACAAAAAAAAAAACCATCCTGGTTGGAGTGTGTTCTCAGCCTCCTGTTGGGCAGGCATGTTCTGCTCTGCCCCTCTGCTCCCTGCAGCTTTCCCTGCTGGAGGCAGAGGTGTGGACCTCCTCTCTGCAGGAGCTGGAGGGATGGCAGTCCTGCAGAACTCCCAAGGCTTGGCCAAAAGCAATCCAGTTATGCCTGTTTAAGTGGCCATTCTGTAGTCTTCCAAACCTGCGCAGTGAAGAGCAGGGGGATGAGGGGAGCCTCGTTCATGGGGAGCTGAACCACCAGTAACCAGCAGACTGTGTCCAAATGCCTCTTCCTGGGGGGTTTCAAAGCTCATGACCCAGCTTTAGGTCTTACTGGAGCTCTGAAGACAATGGGTTGACCAACAGGAATGCAAGAGAGCCCAGAGTTTGCATTCTATGGATGCTGTGGTTGAAAGGAATTGCCTGTTGATTTTTGAGATAAGGCTTCTTTATTATTTTTCTTTGTTTGCCTCATTCCCTACTTCAGATTTGGAATTTAAAAGTGACAATGTCATGAGGGGGTTACTCCTGGTATCCAGCAATAACGTAGTGTGGGAAGGGGCCAGGTTCTTCTGGGGGGAGGGAAGTGCTGCCCCAGTTTCTCTTAGTTGTGGCATTGAATGTATTAAACAGGAAATTAGGTTCACGTAAAGGGGTGGGAGAAGGGAATCAAAGCAACCCAGCAGTACAGTCCATTCTTTTGTGGTTACAATTTTTCATTAGATCCTCTGAAATGGGTCACTGGGTGCTGTAAACCACATTATTGTTGTGCATGTAGTGTGACATTCAGTTCCCTGGAGAAGGGGTGCTGGCGGCTGGGTGCTTACAGTGCAAATGAAGGTGGGGAGAGTGAAAGAGATGGGTTAAGTCTGTCCTTGGCACCCTGCAGAGGGTTTGGTGGCACTTGGTGTGGGCTGGCAGTGCCTGAAGTTTCATGGGCTCTAGGGTTGTGGGTGACAGTGTTGGCCTTGGTATTGGAGTAGCCGTGAAACTCTCTATGTCAATGTTTAGATGGTATTTCACGTCTTACAGATTTGGACAGGTTGAGAGGTTTTGATGAGGTTGAGAGGTTTTGATGATTCTTCCCTGAATCATGTGAAAAAACTGCTTTGCTGGAAGAGTGGTGGGGTCACCATCCCTGGAGGTGTTGCAGAGCCATGGAGATGTGGCACTGAGGGACGTGGTCAGTGGGTATGGTGGCATGGGGGTGAGGTTGGACTTGGGATCTTAGAGATCTTTTCCAAGCTCATTGATTCTGTGGTCTATTGTAGACTGCAGCAGCTTCTTAAAGAAGGGGAAGGGATAACGTTGCCAGAATTCCCTGGTAGCAATTATGAGATGGCTCAGTGAAGGTGTCTGAAATGAGGAAGAAGCTCCTCTCACGGCCCCATTATTGCACAGTTGGTCGTAGTGCTGCTCTGCAGGTGCGAGTGCTGCGAGCTGGCACTGCTGGGCACGGACTGCGGGCTGCTCCTGTTCAGCAAACACTGGGAAAGCAGTTCAAGGAGATACAGGGGGACTGGGAGAAAGAGTTCTCTTTAGGCCAGAGAGGAACAATTTATTCTTTTTATCGCCTTTTCTTTTTTTTCCTGTTTTAATTTTAAATGTTTCTATTTGTTTTGGGCTGGAGGCTCCAGATGCCGGGCGCTGCTGAAGGAGCAAGTCTTTTAACTGCTGCCCAGCTGGCTTGGGCTCAGAGTCAGAGGAAGCTTTAGAAGAGCAAACCGTCCCCTTTGGAAGGCCGGGCACATCGCCTGCCTCCTGGTGCTGCCGCCTCCGAGCTGGGGGGGAGCAGAGCCCACTGCAACTGCGCTGCAAGGGGCCAGCTCAGGCCTTTGGGTGTGTTATAACACCTATTGATTTAAAAATAAACAAAAAAAGTCAACAAACAACAACAACAAAATAATCAGGATTTAAGGTCCAGGAGGAGAAAGATGCCTGCCTGGATGGCGAAGGAGGTTAGTTGTTGACTGTGGGAAATGAAGTGTCAGGGGGGAGAATGTGGCTCCTTGCATTCCAGCACTTCAGGTCACATCCTTGGAGGCAATGGCAGGTCCAATTGCTGGGGGATGGAGCTGCCCCTCTGGATGGTGCCTGGTACTTTCAGTGCAGGATGGGTTTTAGAAGCTGGTGTGTATGCAGGGAAGGAAGCTGCTCCTGCAGCAGGTTGGTGTGAGATGTTTGTGATAGATTTCCCATGATAAGGATTACTTTGGGAACCTGAAAATGCTCAGAACTGGAGCCAAGGCTCTGTCCTGGCCCTAAACCCTTGACTTGGCCGATTCACAGTTGTCTCTACCAAAGCGCAGGTGAATTGTTTGAATTAAGATGTACTTCCATTGTGCTCAAAACTAGGCCGACTTTCAGAGAAAAGCATGTTAATTTTGGTACCTGTGAAATGCAGGACCAAGGTTGCCAAATCTTAAAGTGAAGTGCACAGGGAAGCTTTTGTGATCCCGAGCACTCTGTTCCCAAGCCAGCTGTGATATTTAGAGTCTTCTCAGGCTAAATCTGGAGGTATTCTCTGTCTGTGTAATGATGCCACGCGTGTATCACAAGCTCAGTATGTCTGTTCTAAGGTACTGGATTTATTTCCCCCTCTGCTATTCTGAACTTTTGCTTCTGAGGCAGGAAGGGGCTGTCAGGATTTCTAAACACTGAAATAGCACAGAAGAACATTTGAAGTCTGACCCACAGAGTGGATGAAGTGCTTTATCACTGCATTGATTTTCTTGCAGTTGTTGCAGACTATTCCTAATTTCAGTAAAACAATAACAGTAAAAAGTAGTCCCTGCATAGCAATAATGGAAACTATTCAATGAATCTAGAGATGCCTGTAAATGGTTTTTATGGGAGCCTCTCATACTTAAGTGTGCATTTTGTTGTCTGCTAGTCCTGCTTGTCCGGATTGAGTCCCTGCAAGAATGATAGAGCTCTGCAGGTCCACTCTGGATGGCTTTGCCTTTCTCCATTTCCTCCCTCCTTAATGTTAACGTAATGGATTGTAGTAGATTTGAACCGGAATGGGAAAAGCTGTCCCTTCCTGACAGTACAAGTGTGTGTTGCAGGTGACCTCACAAAACCTCCATCTGTGGTTTTCTTCCCAGTGGCTTCTGCTGCAGGCGCTGTCTGCAGGGATGGGCTCTGCAGAACAGGTCCTTTGCCAGGATGGGCTCTCGGGGAGAGGTGTTCTAACAGAAGTTGAATCATTTCTGTACCAGAATAACTAATGCACTTCCAAAGTGAATTCATAATTCTGGAATAAAATCACTTTTATCCCACACTAAGGTGTCTCCAGAGAGCTATTACATTTTCTTTTATAAACAAACTCTTAAACTACTCTGCCACTGATCTCCTGTTTCTTCTTCTGTTGTTTCCTCTGCAAACCACCCCCCCAACTGACATTCAGATGTCGTCTGAAAACCCTTTCCTTTCCCATTGCCTTTGCCTTGCTTCACTGTACAAAACATTGTCCACCGTTAGAGAGCGTTCAGCAGTACAGTGTGTAAGGCATGTGATACAAAAGCTAGAATTGTGGGGTTTTAAATCCTATTACCTTTTTTCCTTTCATAACTGAGATTCTGGTAGAGCTACAGGAGCTCAAGGGAGTATGTTAAACAAGCCAATCAATAACGTGGTGTAGCTTGAGGTGGCTACAGTGTTCTTTTCAGTGTCTTCTAACCTTGTGGAATACGTTGGTGGAGCTACTGCTAACAGATATCTAGGATAAATTAATGCAATACAAGCTCCTTTTATTTCTTGCTGCAGTGAAAATGAATCTGAGCAGTGCTTCACTACTGTACAAAGCCAGAGAGTGGTGGCAAGTCAGCTGGAGCTGCATGCAGGTGCCCTTTGAAGCCTGTGTGCCACGGTGGGTTCCAAGAAGTTGCAGATGCTTCCCCGCTTCCCTGGAGCACAGAGGAGAGGACAGGCACCTGTCTTTCTGGCCACAGATGCCTGTTTTTCTTCAAGTTTAACTGACTGAGCATAATATTAATAGCTTTTGTCTTCTGATGTTAAATACTTAATGAAGGGACAGGTATACTGCAGGTCAGGAAAGCGTGTCTGTGAGGCATGTAATTTAATTGCAATTAAATTACCATCCTCGGAAGTTCACTTACAATAAAGAAAGAAGAAAGACTTGTATGTCGTGGAGGTTTTGTGTTTTATAGGTCTCATTAAAAACCACTTGACCTATGCAGGACTTTAATCATAGTCTTCTGTCTGCGAGCAGATGAACTGGTGAACGGTTCAAGTTGAACTCCATTAAATGCTGGGGGGCTGATGAGATGCTCAGGGCTGCGGTATTCCCTCTCCAGGAGGGCTTTAGTACCATCAGTTGGACTTCTCCTTTTCTTTCCTCTTATATTCTATAGCTTATATTTTTAAATAGTCTAAAGCACTTATGTTTTTGTCTAGCAACATTTTATCCAGTAGAAGTTAGAAACGGATTTCTCGTCCCATTGTGTCAATTAACCATTGTGTGAATTACGGACTCCTTATGTTCTCCTTTTTAAGTGTGCTGGTTTGTGACCCTCGTGATGAGGGCACAGCGCTTGCAGGGATGGTTGTTTTATGATGAGAGGAGACCAGTTGTGCAGAATTCAGATAGAAAACCATCCACTGAGCATCCATCAAACCAGAGCCACCTCATGTGTGAATGGAGGTACGTGCACGGACTTGGTGCATTTGGGCTGATGCATATTCAGCAGCATGAGTCGTTCACTAAGGCTTTCTTGGCTACCCCTGAGCAAGCAAGTGCTGGAGGATCACAAGGTGTGCCAGCAGGGACTGGGATTTGTGTGTCCTAATTGGGTTTCACTGATGTGCCTGGTTCAGCTGGGGAGATTGCTGAAGCCTCTCCTATAGGCAGCAATGGACAATGGACATGTTGGGCTGCACTTAACTGTGTGACCTTGGTCTCTATCCTGCTTTATCTGCCTGTCTGGAAGTAATACAAGGCTTGTACTGAGGGTCTAAGGCTTAATTAATATTGACTTTTCAGGTTTTAAACTTTGAAATGCAGGCAAAAATTAATAATGTGCCTGAATGCAGTGTGCCATTTTGTGTATCTAAAAAGGCATCTAAGTTTTGAGATATATTACATTAACAAACGTCACCTTGATGTGTACGCTAAATTGTAGCTGCTTGGACTTTACTTAGGGCTTTGCAAGTAACCCTGTCTGCAACCTGGCTTTATTTTTCTAGCTCTCCCAAGCATCCCAATGACAACAACAACAACAACAAGGAAACGCGGAATATCTCATTCCTTTATCTGGCCCTCGCCTTGGCCATAAACCTCAGGAATTTCTTTGTTATTGTGGCTCACAGCCTAGCATCCCTTCATTCCAAGCTTCCCTCCCTCCTTCCTCAGAAAGAGAAGATTATCTCTAGAAACGTAAACCCGAAGCTGAAGGATCTCAGGGGGTCATCCTTCCTGTCGAGGAAGCTGCTTTTTGGCACTTCCTACTCCTAGAGAAGAGAGGGAGCGGATCAGTTTCAAAGAATGCTGTGAGCAGACGCGGGCAGTTGATATGACATATTAATGAAAACAAAGATTAATACCATGTGACACTGTTGCCTTGCAGTACAACTGGGAACTAATGAGGCTAATGAGAACCATATTTTTGTTTGAGAGATTAAAATTTAATCATGGCTGATGTCAGAAATGAATCATTTAGCATCCCCCCCAGCGCGTTAAGGTCTCCCCTCTCTGCCCTGGGCTGGCGTTTGCTCAGCAGTGTGTTCTGGGGTGAGGCTGCTGCTTGCCTTGCTTGGAGTGGTTGGATTAGTTGCCATAGGGTGGGTACCTGGCTTGGAGCAAGGAGCACAGGTGCTGCAGGATGTCCCAAGGAGGCCTGAGAGCAGCCCTGCCCTTGTCTTCTCCCAAACCTGTGCGTTGGTCTGCGAGAAGGGACTGCAAAGGCAGGCAGAGGTTGAGAAGCCAGGTCCAGCAGTGGCATGAATGTGAGGAGCTCCATGTGAGCAGCACTGCCAAATGCCTCATGGGCTGTCATGAGATGCTTCAGTGGAGTCTTGGGCCGCACCAGTTCTGCTTGCTGTCTGCTTCCATGGATAAATTCTTGGAGGAGAACTGAGCCATGGCAAGTGCAGCTTGCCATTGGAACACATTGGAAAATGAGAGAAGTGGTTTTGGTGGAATGGCATGCCAAGGTTTCTTGAGCAACTGCAGCATGGGAGATGGCAGCATCGAGTGAGGCTGTGCATTTCTGTAGCAAGCAGCATCTCTGCAGTGGGTCTTATTTAAATAATGTGAATGCTTGTAGGAATTCAAATAAGTTTAAAAAGAAGGAAATCAAAGAGGAATTTAAATCCCCGGAATCGGTTGTATGCAGTGTTTTGATTTGCTGTAACTACTGGCTTTACTTTGCTCAATAAGAGCACCACTGGATTATTTATTTTATTTTTAATTAATAAACCTTTGGCTGTCTTACAGCACTGTTAGCTCACCATGCACTCAGGTGTTGTGCTGCGGGTCCCGTGCAGGCATGTGTGCATCCGCAGTGCTGTGTCCTTGTGCACAGTGCTCCGTGTTCAGCAGCCTCAGCGTCTGGCTGTGACCTTCATCCTCCTTAGTGAGTCGCAGCCATTGCTTCTGTCTGAACGTGCCCTGAACTTGATTTCATGAAAAGAAATATAAAACTTCAGGAGCGATCAGAATGGGATATGGAGTAGGGCAGCTGTGCAGGGAGCCATGTGCATGGGCAGTTAATGACATCGCACCGGTTCCTTTGCAAGAACTGTCTCTAGCTTGCAATCACTTCTGCAAATCACAGCCGATGAGAAAACAAGAGGCCAGAATTATCATCATGCTGTGGTTGGTGGCATGGCTGCGTGGTGTCGGATGTCCCACAGGGTTTTGCCAGAGACTGAGACAAATATTTTTTTAATTGCTTATTATCTGGCACATCCAGTTGCCAGCTGTATCCAGTATGCAGACTCGGGTATTGATTCCACAGCTGAAAGATTTAGGAAAAGAATGAATAATGTTTTTTCATGATTTTTTTTTTTAAGCTGTAACTTGCCAAATAACTTCATGCACCCAGCCTGGTCCAGCACACGTTTGTGTTGCTTCACTCATCTAAGTTCCCCAACAGCTGTGGTTGGAAAGAATGTGAATATAGAGGTTGGTGCAGCCGAAAAGAGACCAAGGGTTAGGGAGGGGTCCAGGCCTGGTGGAAGCTGTTTGCTGACTTCCCTGAGTGTCTTCACCCAGACATTTACTCTTGAGAATGCTTGCTGTCAGTGGTGCAGGCTCTTTGCTGGGCTGGGGTTACCCAAAGCACCAGAAAGGTGCGGGACTGAGCTGTGCTGCTGGAGGGAGCTTCCAGATCTGTCCGGATAAACAGTGGTGCTGTCCTGGGGAATGGGAGGGAAGTGGCTGCAAAACCAGAGCTCTCCTGGGGGAAGACTCTGTGGTAGGAAGGAGATGGAAACTTGAATTGAAATGACTCATGTCTTTGTGAACTTGGTGCCGTGCTTTCACTGAAACCCATAACCTTACTGCAAACTGCTTTTAATGGGGAACCTTACTCAGTGGCAGAATGGCTGGCGGGAGGAGATTTGGGGGGGCAACCTTTAGAGATTAATGCAATGAAACCATTTATTTCCTCAAGGGAAGAAGTTACTGAAGTGCAGTTCTCAGATTTTACCTATCAGTGTGCTGCGAGCTGAAACACAAAACCTTTCTGCTGCAACACCCCAGAAAAGCAGGCCTGCAGCTTTGTGTCACTCCTGTGCATCAGCATGCTGCAGCACGGCTGCCTGGCGTTGCAGGGTGTGAATGCCCCGAGCTGATGCTCCTGTTTTCCATCAGTGCCTGTGTGTGCTGGCTCTGCACGTGCCGTTCTTTGAGCTGGCTCTGCTCAGGGTGTATGGTGGTTGGGTGCAGTGCTGCTTCCTGCTCCTGTTCTTGTGTTTTCCGCTTTGATCCTGGTGAAAGGAGCAGCTCAGAGTGGGCTTCTTGAGGCTGCTGCTTCAGCATCTGCTTTTGGCACTGGAAGGATTTAACCAAAGCAAATATTGCTTGAATTTGGCCAATTCTGCCATCATGCAAGGCAGGGACACATAATGACTTTAACTTTGGAAATGAGCATAAGCTGCAAACTTGGCGAAGGCCAGGGCTTGGGTGATGTGCATGTGGTCATGTAACCAGCCTCACTCCCTGCCTTGGGAGGGATGGATCGTGGCACCCTTGGCTTCTCATCCACTGCTCCTCCCCAGCTGTGCTTGGGCACCTTTCCCAGCTCCAGACACACACCCAGGCGTAATCCTCCCCTTCGAGCCCTCTTTTATAATGTTATCCCCGTTCCTTCCATTTAAATGTGGATGTTGTAATTACAGAGCTCAGGATCCCAGTTTTTAGAGATCTGCAACCACAATAAAGTGAATCCAGAAACCAGACGAGTGGTTTCATTTACTGCCATTCTAGCTTATTTCCTCCCCCCACAACCACTGTGCAATGCTGAAGGCTTGGCAGCAACTGAAACCAGCTGTCAATAAGGTTTCCTACCCCCACACTTTTAAGTTAATGATGTTCTGAAATTAATGGTGCACTGGGCTGATTCTGTCATCTCATTCTGATGGACAGTCGGTCTCTTGGAATTGATGTGTGCCAACTGGTTTTGTTTGGAGGCAGTGCGCTGGCGAAGTGGATTCCCAAATGCAAGGCACTGTGTGCCTGTGTGTATATATATGTGTGTATATATATACACATACATATGTGTGTATATGTGTGTGTGTATATATATATATATATATATATACATACATATAGAGAAAAGATGGGTTTTGTCCTGAAGTGTTCATGGTTTCATTTTGCTGTGTGCATTGTGATCCCCTAACACACTTCCAGGCACGTAAGCCCATCACTTTTAGGAGTACCACGTGTGGGATAGCAGTGGTGGGTTCTATAACTTTGCCCTTTCTTCTTCCATAATGCAATGTATGGACTTGTGGCAGGAGCTGAGCTCTGTCAGAACTGTGTTGTCTCTGCTGCTACCTCCCATGCCTGCACAACACTGGGGGTATGGGGACAGCAGTGTCACCTTCCATCCCTCACAGGGAAGCAACGCCACATCTGCAGGCTCTACCTGGCTTCTCTTGTGCAGAGGGGCTGCTGTGGCAGCATCATGCCTGCAGGTTTTGGAGCTGTATCCTGGAGGAGAATAGAAGCTGCCTCTGCACTACCCAGAAACCCTTCTCCCCCATCCTAAGCCGCGCAGTCTGGAGAATAAGAGATTCATGATGGAGATGAAAGTTGACATCTGGGTTCACTTTCTGCAGAGGATGTTCTCTGTGGAGAGCAGTGAGAGAAGCTGTTAACACCAGCTGCAGGCTAGGGAAGCAGCCGTGAATTATCCTGCCTGTGGAAATCGCTTTGGTTGGAGGGGCCCTGTGGGGCTGGGCAGTGCCAGGATATGAGTGCTGGGTAGGACGGCTCTTTGGTTGTAAATACAGATGCATTTTCCTAGCAAGCATTGGGAAATGTGAATTTTCTGTCTGTTTTAATACTATTTCTTAGTAGGCTCCGTGTAGGAGGATGTGTTGGTGGGGAGGGATGCAGCTTCCTGTAGTTCAAACCACACTTTGCTGTGAGGTTTTGCTTTCCAGGAATACACTACAGATCTACACTAGAGCTAGAATTAATCAGCGTGACAACGTGATGAAAACAACTTAACCCAAGCATTTGATAGTGTTTATGATTCCCAGCTGATATTTGCAGTCTCTCCAAGTGTGACATGAGATTTGTCTCTAATGACGAATAGTGGCTAATTAACAGTGTTTCTCCCACCAAAGAACAGGGGTAGCATCACGCTTTTCTTTGGTTTAGAAGATATGAATAGAACGTACTTTGAATTTGCAGCATTTTGGGCATTAACAATACGCAGAGATCAAAAGTCACTGCATGGACACCTTCCCAAACTCTCAATCAGATCCATGTTTTCACTCATTATTATCTCTGGGTGATGTTTTAGACTTCGGGGCACAGGGCAATGAGATAAACATGTATTTTATGTAAGAAATGCTTCTGTTTACTCCATATAAGCAAAGAAGAGAAGGAAAAATAGTCATTCAGTTTCAAGCCACAACCTGAAGTCTAGGGGATTTAGGTACCTGCTTGCTTATACCTATAAAAAAGCCCTGCAGGAAGCTGTGCTGCTGTCAGTGTTCAGGGTTGGCCGTTTGGTTTGGGCTCCTTGGCCTTTACATCACAAACTCCTTCAGCGAAGTAAATTCACAAGTGTTTGCCTGTCATCACATGACGAGTCCTGGAGCCCGGATTGATGTAATCAGCAACAGACACACGTCAGAAAACTGAATGTGGTTCGGAAGAATACAGTTTTTTATTAATTCCTCCTTTGCTGTGTGTCTGCGTGTGTTTTAAATGAGCCTCGAGGGCTTCTTTCCTTCTGCCAAGAAATAAGAATGGTTCGTATGAGTTTGTTTCGGTGCACCACAACTGTGGTGGAGAGCAGTGAAGCTGGGTTGCCCTTAATGACAGATATCTTTATAAAGAGCCATGTTTATTAACGAGGTTAAAACTAGCCGTGCATTTTAAGGTTATGGCTGTGTAGGTGTTGGTAGACCCACGTGAAACTTGTTAAATACATAGCGAGCTGCTCGATGAATTTTGGGACTGTTCGAAGTAGGTGTATGTAGGTATAAAGTTTGTACACCTGAACAGGACATTTGCAATAAGAAGATCTTCCTGTGAACAGCAATGGGTTGAGCTTTGTGGTGTTCACAGTGTGGGTGCAGCTGGGTTGCCTCCTGCTGGGAAGCACCTGGTGTGCTCTGTGCCTTGCAGCACGCAGCCCTGCAGCACGCCGAGCAGCTCATCACGCCAAAGCAGAGGTGAGGGGCTGCTCCGTAACAGCTTAATTTCCCTCCTCCCCAAAAAAGGAGTTGAATTTGCTCTGGTGTTTCAGGCCACAGGGCACCCGGAGCAGCAGTTGGCCACATGGTGCTCTGGGCTGTGCATTGCATGGGGCAGGCGTGCAGCCATCCTCCTTGGCGGATGGTTTGAAATCCAAAAGCTGTGTAAAGTTTGGACTCAAAGTAATCTGAGGCGTAAGTCCCTATGAGCAATTAACTGAGTTTTTAATTACTTCTGCTTTTTTCTCCATTTTGTTTTGCAGGTATTCCTTTGGTAAGTGAATAAAAACAAGAAAAAAATCTGCAGTAATTATTTATTGGTGCATTTGTGGGTACGTAGCTTTTACTTAAACTTTCTGCCTCTGTCAAATGTTTACATTTAAGATTGTTCTTATTCTCTGCCTTTTATTTTTTTCCTTCTTGTATCCCCTTCAGGGATTTGCATCCTTCTCCTTGTTCAGAATGGTCATGTTAACAAGTTTCAAGTGCACTTACTGTGTGTACCAGTGAGGTGATGCTTTACCAGATGGAGAAGCAGAGGAGTATGGAGAACTGCACTCCCCTCTGTGTATTTTAGCTAATCACTCCAAATTGGTGTGGGTATTTTAACTAGCTGGACTTTGCCATATGAATCTATACTTCTATTGTGTTAGCGAGGGCACCCATTGTAGTTTTAACCCAAGTTATTTGTCTTCTGTATGTTTCCTGCTTTCACCAATGGTTGTACAAAAGCTGCCTTTCCCGAGTGGCGTTCTGTGGTTTTTGTCCCTTCTTTGTGTCCTGACTGGAGAGCCACCCTATGAGAGTTTCTGAAGCCCTTTGTACGCAGTAGGGTTTCTCCCTTCCTTGTTTTTGGCTTAAGGACTATTTCTGAGTGAGATGAATGAGATGTAAATCTTGAGCTACTTTTGTTAGAATACAGGAAAACCACAATATTTTTGTTATAATATAGCTGAAACAACAACACTGCCATCCATTGCTGTAGAAGTACATTAAATATTGCTGAGCTCTGGAAGCCTTCTTCTTTGGTAGCATCTACTTCAAAGGAGGATCTTAAAATAAATAAATAAATAAATAAAAATTCCTGGAGAGATCTTTGTAAATGCTGACTGTTTCCTATTCCCCTCCAGGAAGCGTGCTTTTTTTTGATACATCTTAGGATGGATTTTGGTAGCCTCTATTAAAACTGCAGGCTGTCCCTATGAATTTTAAAGAACTCCGGAGTCTGGAAATAACAACAAGCTGTTAGGCCAAATGGGATCAACTGGTATTGCCACAGGTTCTGCTCTTTGCTCTTACTGCTGTCAGGTAACGGTTATTAAAAACACACCTGGCTCGGGGAATGGGCTGCAAGGCGCCGTGCGGGGGGTTTTGCAGCACAGAGCACCAGCCGTGTTGGGCTGTTTGCTTCTGAGAGGTGCTCTGTGCTGGGAACCTGGAGCGGGCTCCAGCCCGAGGGTTAGAACTGGTCTGAAATTAGCTGAGCTGCAATGATTTCTTGGCTTTATTTGTTGTTGTTCTGCATTTGACTTTAGGTGCAGCACGGCATGTTTCGTGAGCACATGCTGGTTCTGCACCAGATCTGTCCCAATGGGCCGGTGCTGCTCAGGTGTGTGGTGCTCCTGGCCCTTTCTCATACTGTTCTCTGTAATGCAGTGCTCTGGAGGTTGAGCACAGACTGCTTGCTGGCTGCAGTGCTTGAAAATGCTTTGGGCCTTTCTCGCTGAGCTGGGGCTGCCAGAGCCTTGAGAATGGATGGAGATGCTGCCTGCCCCCAGCATAGCGTGCCTGCAGGCCACTAGGTTCTTATGGCAGCACCATCCTCAGCCTAAATCTCATCCTCGGAGCCATGTCTGATTCTGGCTGAAGGCTGCAGAACATAGAGACCTGATAGAGAGCCAGCGTAATGGAAATGCTAAGTCATAGCTTGGAACACTGATTGAGCACCTGGTAGGAAGGCAGGGCCAGCCCAGGGGAACTCAGGTGTATGCAATGTACCTGGGTGACCAGAAGGGGTGCAGGCAGGATCCACCCCTTCCCTGACCTCATTTAAGAGTTGGCAGTGGAGGCAAGTGTATCTTGGTGGAGATCCCTGCATACCTGAGGCCTTCTGAAGGTAAGCATTTTTTTTCCCTTTATTTCAGTGCCCACAGCTGTTGCATTTGAGCATATTTTCACTTGCTGCAGCTTAGGACCTTGCTGCTTTGCTGCCATTGCTGCATTTTCCATCGTGTTACAACCAGCAAGGCCAGCTTGTTATCCTTCTTAAAGTCTTTTTTCTCCTCCTTAAAATTAAGAGCAATTTTTCTTCTGGCATAGAATAGGACTACAGCTGCTTTAGCAGATCTATGGTGCTGACAGCATGGCTGCTTCTGGCTCTTTCTGAGCAAGGGTGTGTTATTCTAGAGCAAGGGTTCCTGGTGGTGCTTCTGTCTGAGATACACTGAGGTTTTTCAACATGCAGGCCTGGTTTGTGCTGTGATTTATCATCTCTGTTCTCACAGAGGCCTTGAAGAAGGTGATGCTCCTGTACAGGGTTTCTTGCCCTCTTTCTTTTGTTCTGCCTCTCATTACATAAAGTAACTCCAGATATCCAGAAGACAGCTTGACAGGGCAATGCGTGGTCTGAGGTGCTGCAGCAGTGCTGCGGTGCTGTGGGATACCAGCAGAGAGCCAAGCAGGGCTGCAGAGATCTCAGTTTATTGCAGGCTACCGCGTCTCCCTGTAGAGCAGAAATCCAGGTGTAGTGTGGGAAAGTGATGCAACCATTTGGGGAGATTCTGACTCCACGTGGCTGTGGCTGTGGTCATCAGATACCTCTCAGAGCAGCAGCCTGAATTCCCAGTAAGGAACATGCAGAAAATTCAGAAATGTGCCTGTTTACCTTTGGGCTATCAATGGGCTCATTAAACAGAAAGGATTGGGAAACAGCTGATCTTATTTGACTCTTGATGCACAAAAGTGTCCTATTCGGAGCCAAAGCAAATGTTTCCTTGGGGATGGTTCCAGAGAGCCTCGCTTCTACGCTCTGTGCAGGCCAACTGTATGGCCAGAATTGGAAGCATATTTTAAAAATAAGAGTTTTTTTTTCCTCTTGCAGTGAAATATTTTGTTAGTTTTGGTGTGGAGAGAACACAATGAGAGGTTCTCTGAACATCGAATTAAACTCCGAATTTTTTCTATCATCTCTAAACATGGAATAAGCAAATAATTCAGTCCCTATCTCTGCCTGCTCCCAAATTTTCTGTGGCATCTATTATCTCAGAATTTAAGCTGAAGTGTGTTTTGATTAGAGGTAGAATAAAAAGTTGAGAGCGGAGTGTATGTAATTCTCCATTACTTGTTAAATCCTCACTCTGTACTTCAATGCAAATTGTTCCGAAGAGAATTTTCTTTTAAAAGGTCTTCAGGGATCTTGAATTTTAGATGTGCATTGACATAAAGTGAAATGTTAGAGTGCACAGCTGGGGTTCTGGCTCTCGCAGCGTGAGATTGAGATGTTCTCCTTTGTGAGCGTGCTTTTCCAAGGAAGGGGTGAAGTTTTCCTGTGAGTTGCACTACATCGTGAGCAGAGCAGTGACTGTGGAGGGAAATGGGAGTTGGGAGCACTTGGGTCAAAGCTTGCTTGTGCAGGGCTAAAACTTAGCTTACAGGGCATGAAGATGGGTAAGCGTGGGCTGAGCTGTGCCCTAAACGAAGCTGCTTGTGCCTGCAGACCTATCTGCAGTGCCTGCTGGCGGGGCTGAGATGACCCAAGCATCACGGTGAGCCAATTCACAGGGATGCAGAACACTCCCAGGTCCATGGTACTCCTGGAGAACTCGGCTCGATGGCAGCATGAGGCCTCACTGAGTCCTGGGGAGGAGCAGTGGGTCGGGCACCCAGATAGCTGCAGTGCTGTTCCTCATCCTTCCCTGCTGCGAGGTGAGGGCCGGGCTGGCTTAGTGGCTGTTCCTGTTCCTGGCCATTACCGTGATCTGCTGTTCCTATTTCTCGTGTAAGAGTGGGAAACTTTTCTCTCTGTCTTATTAAATCTATTTTTCAAGCTGTCACTTAACCAGGTCTAGTGACAGAGTCGGATGTTTATGTGGCCCTGGACACTTGAACTCTGGTGTTTTCAATCACAACAGCACCTTTTGCCAGCCGTTGTGAATTAAATACTCCTCGTGACCTTTTACCCTCGCCGCTCTTAAATTCATGCTTTAAAAACAGCTTAATGAGGGGTTTACTGGCCCAATTGGAAGTTTTTATTAAAACCTATTAGTGTGCTGGAGTAGCCTGCCTGAAGGAAACGATTAGCCCAAAGCAACTAAACTCGGAGCTGGCCCCTAGTCACACCAGGTTTTCCCTAAACTGTTTCCAGACCCACGTTAACCCTAACACTGCAGCCTGCATGGTATTCATATCCTCTGCTTTAATTTATAGCTTGTCTGATTCTCTCCCCAGCCTTTCTCCATGTTCACGAGAGCGTTTTGTTTTAATGTAATTAGACCTGCATTAAAGGGCAGTGTGCCTTCATCCGGGCCTCTCTCGTTCGGGAACCTCAATTAAGCAGGAGTCCTCCCCCCAGGTCTGTGCGTGAGGGTTGGAGCTGGGATGCTCTGTGGCCCCGGGAGAGCTTCATGGGCAGAGCATCCATCAGTGGTGCTGGGGATTGCAGTGGGTAATGCAGAAGGCGCACACCTTGGGATGGCACATGGGAGCGAGAGTGGAACCCCGCTGGCTTCTGCTGCTGGTTTCCCCTTGGAGCCATCACGTCAGCTCCAAGTCTGGCTTCATTTTCCAAGCTGGGCCAGTGGTGCTTGCCTGTTTTAAATAAACATTTCCAATGCTACCGAAGCTCTGCAGCTATTGTCTGAGTATTCTTGGTAGATGTGTCTGTGCAGCTGAGAATAGCAGGCAGGGCTCCTGCTTCAGCTGCAACAGCATGTTAAAGTTGCTGCAGCAAGTCCTGTGCTGTAGAAATGCAGAGCACCTGTCACCTTTGTGCTTGTTCCTCTGCAACCCTGTTCTGCTCTACTCATCCAGGTTCCTGCAGTGCCTCCCCCCAAAAAACACAGTGTCTTGGAGAAAGGACCTCCAGTTATGTTCATAGATATCTTTTTGGTGGGATATCTTCTGTGTTCGTGGATGTCGGCAGCAACTGATCCAACAGCATGAAATAGTGCACAATTTGTAATCTGCACTTAATGTTTTACTGGTAGGTTTGTGTTGCCTGACTGCTGCGGTGGCTGTGCTGGTGTTCATGGCACATCCCAGTGGCCAGGAGCCACTGCTGTATGCATTGAATGGAGCTCGATAGGCTTTATATTTCTGTAAGTTTTTATTGTTAACCTATAGTCAGGGAAGGCATAGAGGGTGAGATGTGGACACACTTAGAAGACCTTATTTTAGCCTTTTAGCCTGGAAAGGAGCAAAATTCTCCCTTAACATGATTACATATGGTCAAAATGAGGAAAAAAAATGGAGTGTTTCCCATATATGCATTACATTGCTGCTTAAATGACAGATTTTGGTGTGAGATGCATTTTGAGCATCAAAAAGGGATCTGTAAACAAAGCACAAACCAAAAAGCAGCTCAGCCCTCCTCTGTTTCCCGAGCATCACCTCCTGCCTTTACTTCTCCACATGTGGGTGCACCAGCCTGGGGGGGCACCTCTTTAAAAGAATGTTTAAGGAAAAATCTGCCATTAAAGTCATTACTGTAAAGTACTGCCTTTGATTGCGGCAATTATGCAAATGATTTGAAGGGATAAAACACTCCTTAACAAGGACTGATGGAAATGGCGATGCTGGAACGAGTGTGTGACTTCTCCAGGCACGATTTCCCTGCACAAGAAATTCTCTCCCAGCGGTTTGCCATGTTGCCTGGATGCCGACCTGTGTAAGCAGTGCCGGCCTGCGGATGTGATTTTATTTTCTCTTGATCCAGGAATGTAAGTGGGTGGAATGGGAACGCTGGTCTTGCAGAAACTGGGAAGCCCTTTCCCTAAGCAGATTGTTTCTCCGCAGCTCTTGTGGCTGACTTTTGTCCCAGCTTTAACGAAAAGGAAACAAACAAAAACGCTTTCTGCAGGCAGAGGTTTTCCTTACAAAAAGTGAAGCTGGATTTGGGTGCCGAGCAGGAGTGGGGCTCCCCTCAAGTCAGGCTCTTGCCTTCGTGCGTTGCTGAGGTTGAGCTAAATCAAACTTTCTCCCTTATTAGTTTTAAAGCAGAGAAGTTGGATCCTTGTCCACCACATCCTTGTTTGGGAAAACATTGTCTGTATTTAACGACTGTGTTGTGGTGTAGCTGAGAGACCTGCATCCTACTTTGGAGTCTGTGCTGCTTGTGTTTAGCTTAAATGTAGCTTTTAGCTACCAACATCTACCCGTGCACAGATCTGTCTCGGGTCCATGGCAGTGCCTGGCTTGGCTGGAACAGGTGTAATGATTGGCAGTTATAACCATAGCATCTGCTTTTGCAAACGTGTGCAAGTAGCCAGGGTTTTGTATTCAAGGCATCATAACCTCTGCCTTATCTTCTGAAATGTGTTCTCCCATTTTGGGGGCTTTTCTTCCATCTGAGGGAAAGGATTGATGTGCTTATTGCAATGGTATTGATGTCTCCTTAGATCTTTATCCTTCTAACAAGGCTGGCTGCAGAAAATATCTGTGTCTTTATTTTAAATCTGGGCATCTCAGTGATGGGAGAAAGGCAGCGCAGTTTGGTTGCCTGTGTTTAAGAATGCATCTCCTCAAACACACACCTGAGCTCAGTGCTGGCGCTGACTGTGTGTGTGTGTCATGAAGCCGATGGTTCTCCTTACCTCATGGCAGCATCCCCATTGTCAGCCTTTCTGCTGACCTGTGACTTGGTGCAGTGTTCTCAGTTACAGCTCCCTGTGCAGAAGCAAAACCAAGGTTGGGATGAATGTGTCAGTTCTTTATATATAGGCATACCTATTTTTAGTATCCTGTTCAGAGAGGTGCAACTGAACAATAGCTCTGGCTCTGATCGTGCTCAGCGTTTTTGAGGAGGATTTGACTGATGTCCAAACATTCCAGCTCGGACTGATTGCTACTTGTTTTTGTAATAGGAAGGCATTTCCTTTGCCAAAGGATCCTAAGCCTGTTCCAAGCTCACAACAGGTGAGGGAAGTGCTGCCCACCGCTGACAGCCTCCCACCGCTCGGGTGAGGGTTAGCACAGCCTCATAATGCACGTGGGCAGCGCGTTAAACAGGGCAACGTGAACACAATATCCACTTGTTTGGGGGGCTTAGGGAGGTCAAATGTAATTACCCAGTTGGAGTGTGGCCGGGCAAGTGTGATTAATTCCCTACTCCCTTGGAAAAGCCCCTGGGAATGCTAATGACCTCAGTGCTCAGCTCTGTGCGTGGCTCAGCAGAGCTTCACTGGCCTGGCCTGGCTGCTGCACCTCTCTGCTCGCCTTCAGGACCGACCCAGCACCTAGGAGCAGCGGGGATGCATAGTGCAGAGCTACAGCACAGATGGGTTTGGGAAAGGTAATGGGGCAGGAGGGAGCACCCTGACTTACTCAAGCTGTGGGGTAGTGAGAGGCTGCAGCAGTTGCACCCGCTGCCAGGAGGCCTCCCTTTACCCTCTTTTGGTTGCTTCTATTTAACTGAACAAAATTGTGAATTTTCCCTCTGCAGTACTGGAGCAAAGTATTCCAGCAAGGCTAACCTCACACCACAGCCACAATTGTTCTTGTAAATACTCTGCTGTGGGATTATTTTTCCTTTCGCTATTTTTAAAATAACAAAGCTCTGACAGCTGTTTGAAATGGGGTTTCTTTAAGAGCTTAGGTGAAGGCAAAGGACCTCAGCTTTGTTTTGTCTTTGCCTCGTTATGGGTTACTGATGCTTTTTCTGCTCCTGAGCAGTGCGCTCCTTCTGGCTGTAGTGCTCACTGTGTTACCGTGTCCGAGCCGCGCTGTTCCCTGCTGCTGACCTGGACTTACGGCAGTCTTGTTTTCCCTGCAATATTTGCTGGTTGTCACAAATGCTAAGAGTTGGGATAGCCCCAGGCATTGTCCGTCTTCTTGGTTTTACTTGTTAGAAAAAAGTCAGGTCTGCTGTGATTGTGCTGCAAGCCAAATGGCCAGCTTAAGGTGTTATGCACCTGAAACGTGGGAGATGGTGAAGTTTTTAGCAAGAAGGACAAGCTGGGGAGAATCCAGGGAAAACAGTGGGTTAGCTGCATGACACTGTTGACTTCAGCAGCTGGCACCTCTCAGCAAGGGGCTACTGAAACTCATTGCAGTATTGCCAAGCTTTTGATGGCGGAGGATGGGAGATGGGCAGAGCTGTCTTCAAGGCATGCCTTCATCAGAAGTTTGAGCCTGGCAGGGCAGGACAAGCTTTGTTTTTATTTTTCTGTCTTTTTCTGAAGTTAAATAAACCTTGATGTTCAGAATAATCCCTGAGCAATAACAATAATAATAAACTAAAGGACATCCAAGGCACTGCTGGCGTTTTTATTTTTTCATTAATCACGCTGTCATTTCTAACATACACCTGATTTATCTGTGTCTGGTTAACCATTCAAATGCCCTCTCTCTGACCTGATCTACACCACCTGAAAGTTTTATGGCAGTAATTTATAGAGGATGATTATAGTTCTGAATGAAAGTTTTTGAGCGCTGTTCTCACTGGGGATGGTTTGGCCCTGGGCGGCTGTTCCCCAGGTATATGGCAGAACTGCAAATTGAGGGATTGAGGCCTTGGGACTTGGTGTCTCCGAGCTGGGAATGAGGCTGTGTGAGGACCTGTGAGAAGGGTCAGTGGGAGCAGGGCCCTGACACTTGGACCCTTTGTAAGGAGCCCAACTCTGTTGGGTTCTTCTTGATCCTTTAATCTGGGTTTGATATTGGAGTATGGTGCTTCTATTGGAATTCCATAGATTTTGGTTGCTTTCTGTTAGGAATATTTGGCCAGAAATGCACTGTAGTTGGGGTTGGATTAAGCAGTGTAGATCTTTTGTCTTTTTTAATTGGCGTAGGCTCTAAAAAAACTCACTCTTGTGAATCATCAGCAAAAATGCAACATCCCCTGAGTGTCTCTGCAAGATCCCAAGTGCACAACCACAGATGTGGAGGGACGGTTAACAGCACTGAAATGGAAATGGCGTTTCTGAAGGAGGAAGAGTGCTTTAGTATTCCTATCCATTTGTAGCTGGCAGGAACTTTTTTTGCCAAGCATTAAAACCCAGTTAAATCCAGCGACCTGACCTATGGAACAAAGGGCTGGTTTCAGGACATGTGTCCTCGTGTGCTCTGGTCTGTTCCTTTTGTCTCCCTTTTTCTTACTGGGAGGAGGAGGAAGATGTTCTTTATTTCTTTTGGGGGTATTTGTTTAGCTGCTCAATAGTACTGCATGCTAACGAAGCTACATATCTATGCTGTGTGTTTCTTTGCAAAGCTATTTTGATGTTTATTGCGTTTCCTATGTTCCCTCCACATATAAAGACTGTTAGAAGTGCTGGCATTGGGTAATGAAATGAGAGACAGAGGTCAAGTTTGATCTCCTCCTGAAGTGCTGCAGCCCTTCATCTCCCCGTGGCAGGAACAGACTGTCACTCCTTGCTGTCTTTGCAGAAACTGATGCAAAAGTAAGTGACCACATGAAAGGAGCTGCCCAGGGATTTCTTGTTAAGACTCCTTTGTCTGAGAATGCTATTTCCTTGAGATGGAAATTTTTTTGTGGGAATGCAGGAGAGATTTCTGGATTGGGAAAACTGAGTTCATATTTTTGTCTTTTAATTAAAAAGTTTTGTAGTGCAGAGTGACGGTGTGTAGAAATGTAGAAGTCAGTTCCACGCAGGGCAAAACGTGTGCTGCTGCATGAAGGAAAGATGGAACCGCAGCGTCTCAAAACCAAATGGAGACCTTATCCCTCGGCTTATTAGCAGCTGCATTTCCTTGCCTTGTCCCTTGTTGAGCAAACTGATCTGTGGGAAGAAAACATATTAATGACCATGTGTAGTTATGAACTTAAATCTTTGTACTTCTTTTTTTCAGTAGAATGCCACCTAGCTGAATACGTTTGGCCGCCTTCTGATCCCATCCACCATAGTCCTTTAAACTCTTAAAAAGAGGAAAAGAAAAAGGATTTATTTATTTTTAGTCTAGCGAAATGATTTTCTCATGGGTTTCTCTTCCGTTTCTAAACTGGGTGAAACCGCACTGTGAAGCCATCCTCTTCCCAGTCGTATATAGGAAGCGAGCACGAGCCAAGGTACATATTTTATGTTAGTCAAAAGAGATAAGTGTCAGGATTTCAAAGTCAGCTCCACCTCACAGCTTCCAGCTCTGCAGTGCTGGCAGTACCTTGGCTCCTGCACCTCGGCTCAGAACAGCTGGCGCTTCTATTGCAGCTCTCTTGTATTTTCATCTCCATTTGTGGTGGAGTTCCTGCACGCGTGCCAAAGTTGTCTGAGTCATAATCTCTCAATGAAAAACCTCACGTTTTGGGGAAACTGGTAGCAAAACCCAGGTAGGTGCTGGCCCCGAAGCTGCAGGCATGCTGCTGGGCACTGAGAAGGGCAGTGGATGGAGATGCTGTGCTTTAGCTCCTCACGGCCGGCGGCACCTGGTGTGTGCTCTGCATCGTCTGCATCCTTTTTCTCTTTACATAAAACGGGGACGAGGCTTTCCCCAAGGTGCGTCCAGATCCACATGTAAAGCTGCTACTGAAGAGCGAGCAGTTGCTGTTTGGGTGAGGTACAGTGCCTAGAATAACATTTTAGTTCTGGGGTTTGGACTTCTGTTCTGTGCTTTGGGGCTTTTGGGCGATATAACCACCATCAAAACTGCATTAAACGGCTCTGGGTTACAGAAGGGCAGGTAGATCAGGTGAAGAGGTTTGAGGTTACTTCTTGATTTACCATTTATTACAAATGTTTCTCAGGGAGGAGTTGGAATTCCCAAAAGAGGGGGTGAAAGATAATCTGTGCACTAATAAGCAATGAGCAGTCTTGATGCAGGATAGGAATGTCAGGATGGCTCTGTTGGGGAAAGGTACAGTGAGCAAGCTAAGAGATGAAGGCTGAAGACCAAGGAGGAACAGTTCCTGTCCCTTGTCACTTCTGGCTGAAGCAATCCTGGTATTTTGGAGCACGTGGCACAGATAGCTTCCCCTGTGTGATGCTGGGAGCTGCCCAGCTGCCATTTGTTGCTGCCTGTTGTCACCAGAATGCACACTGATGGGGTGTTTTCTGCAGTTTGGTAAACGTGAGGACCAGATTCCAGGTGTAAATCTGGAAGAACCTCATTGTAATTGGTTCTGCCCATCTGTGCTGAGTGTCCAACCCAGGGAGGTGCAGGATTGACCCAAGGGGACAGCATGGAGTTGGGGCTGTGCCCTTTGCTAAGCTGGGAAGGCACAGAATCACAGCTTAGGTTGTGTTGGAAGGGACCTTAACTGCCAGCCCCACCATCTGCTGTGGGCTCAGCTCAGGCTGCCCAGGGCCCATCCATCCTGGTCTTGGGCATCCTCAGGGAGGGGGCATCCATTGGAGGAGTCGTGCCACTTGCTGTTGGACCAGTGAATGAATTGTGTCTTTGTTTGTGTGGCTCTTAGTGTGACCTGCTCTGGCTCCTATGGCTTATTCAGCTTTTCAAACAGCTGACAGCTGAGGGAGAGAAGAAGGCTTTCAGTTTGAGATGCAAGGCTTTAAATTCAGGTTTTAGAAAAAAAAATAAGTGATGTTCCCATAGGAACGTGTGGGGCTGCATCCCAAGGCATTGGCAGAGGGGGGTTCTTCTGCACCTCTCTGTGTCTGTGATGCTCAGCTCTGCCCAGGGCTGCTCAGCGTTGTCCCACGCTGATTTCCACACTGGTGCATATCTGCAGTCATGTCGCAGAGCTCTTTGTCCTAGAAGGCTCTAGGATTTGCAGCTGTGGTGGTTGTTGAGCCCTTGGGAAGGAGATTGGAGGGTTTTCAACATGGAGAGCTGTCTTGCCTGTATCCGTATCACACAGCGGGTGAGGTCCCATTTGAAGCATCATTTGGGCTTTAAAACATTCCCCTGACATAGGAGCGAACCAAACCTCAGAGCAGAGATAAATCCACGTTTCTGGGAGTTTCTCACAGGGTGCTGGGCTTGTGATCTCTCCTGCAGCTGCCTGCATGCTGTGATGTGGCACAGCTCTGGTAAATCCTTGCTTGCATCTTGCAGTGTTGTCAGCCCTGTAGTGGAGCTCAAAGTGATTTTATTATTATTGTTGTAAAGAAAGTGTCTTGATGCATATATTTCAGTCTACAGGAATATGGAGTCCTCTGAGATCTGTGCATGGTATATAGATAGTTAAGCAGGGGAATTTGGCCAAGACATTCTGGCACACAACTTGGACAGTTATAGTAATTTATTATGATATTTTCCCATCTGTTTGTTATTATTAAATATGGAGTAGTGGTGTTGCTCAATCTTACCTTTTGGATTTATATCCAGAAGAAATCAGTGCATGTATTTTTTTTTAAATAGCTTTTTAACTCTAACTTATGGCTACAAACAGCGTTTTGAACTTCTCCTTTGTGACTTTGAAGTCAAATGAAATTAGACTCACGACACATGTCACTCTCCAAGGGTCAGCACTTTCTGGTTTGAAAATTAGCCCATACACGGATATCTTTCTTGAGTGTTTTATTTCACTTCTAAATCCTTGGTTACCAGCAGCTACTTTTATTGCTGGAGCCGAGCTTGGAAATCATGGGGTTTTCAGTTTTGTGTCCTTGACGGTGCACACAGGGAAGCCAGAATAGTCGGTGTGCTGCTGGGGCCCCAGGGCAGCAGCAGCAGGTATAAAGCTGTTGGGATATGGCAGTGCCTCCTGGGCTGCTGCTGCCCATAGGAGATGTGTGCAATGGCCTGGTTTTGTTACACCCTGCTTTGGAGATGACCCCACCAACCAAGGAAAACTGCCAAAAAACCCATGCTTTGAGGATGCATCTGTTAGAGGAGAATCTGGCTGGTGCTGCAGAAGGACTCTGCAGCCCCTTGAACTCCAGATGGGTGTAGTGCAGACCTGGAGCTGCTGCTGGCTGTGCTCAGTCCCTCCTGGCATCAGCCACAGACGCTCCCATTCCCACCTGCATCCATCCTGCAAAGTGGTGCCCATCTGAGCTGTGTGCCAGGTGGGAGCACTCATCCTGGGAAACAGCCAAAGCCCAGGAATGGAAGCCCAGTCACCTCACAGGAGATTGGATTTTATTGTTGTTGGGTTTTTTGTTTGTTTGTACTATAGAAACAACTCACTGTATCGTGCTGAACGCAAAACATTTGCTTTCCATAGGTGTAAATGCATATCAAAGAGCTGCAGGACTATTGTCCACCCTTGCAGAGGTTTTAAGAAGTTTAATCTTTGCTCTGTATTTATCCTCTCTGTTCGTTCTTTGCAGTGATACACTGTGTCATGCTAAAAGCTATTGATCTCTTTAAAGATCTTTCTAGTCCGCTGAGCAGTGCTGCGTCTATTAGAGCAAAATAACTGTGTGTACACCATCTTTTCTTAAACACTACCACATGTAGCACTGGCTATTTTATAGCGTCATTATTTTGACAAATAATGCAGATGCCTTAGAATTGCTCTTGGTCCGCTTACTGTGTTTGAAATGATTTTTAAATAAAGCTTTCCCCCCCCCACCTCTCTTACATCCAGGGACTTATTGGTGTGAGCACACCAGAGCCTCAGGTGTGTGATAAATCACTGCAGTAAGCCTTCCCTGTGCTCAGGCTACCTTCCCACGTGTTTCCACTTAGGAAGCTCCAGCCCTCAGCTTTACTGACAAGTCCCTCCTTAATTATTGAAGGTTCACATCAAAGGCTGGGTAATGACTTCTGTTCATAAAGGAAATGCATTCTTTGAGCATCTCTTTCAGAGGTGCTTCCATGCAGTTGGAATGTCAGCATTTAAGCAGGATGTTTTACCCTGCTTTGCTGGAGCACTGATAACCATTTCAGTGGTAACCCTCCATGCAGGACCTGCGATTCTGCATTTCCAGGTTGACTTTGCATTGCTGAATGCTTACGAGCTGCACAGTCCCTCGTTGGGTAACTCTTTGTTCTGGAGCACATGTATTTTCAGCCTGAATTAATAACGTTGTGGATTGAGGGCAGAAAAAGCAGTGATTAATTCATATGTTTCATTTTATGCACTGAAGTCATTTGGATTTCCTACAGCGGGGAGAGCTGAGCGGCTGTATGAGTCTTGTGGTATTGGGACATATGTGAATAGCTGTTTAATATCAGTTGTCACTATCCTGTGTGATTTTTTTTAATGTGGTTGATTTCAGTGGTTTATATAAAAAAAAAAAAGAAAAGAATTTTCAAATTAGAAGCAAAAATTCTAATTACATGCTACAGAATATCCTCATGAGTGAATCTGATGTCACCCGCATGGGAAATTCACCACCCAGGCTGCAGGCAGCACCATCACAGCTCGCTGTGCTGGGGTGGCAAGGGGAGAAAGGAAAATGTTGCTGCACGCGGTGTTACGTTATCGTTCAACCTCGGAATCCTTCCAGCTGGCAGCTTCTCAGCACAACTTGACGAATGGTAATATTTGCAGCAAAACATGTTACTGTTCTCCTCTCCTTTAACGGGAAGGCTTTGTGATGTGTGCAGCTGGGCCAGAGAAGGGCCTTGGTCTACAGTTGGCGGTAGGTGGATGTGTGCAGGAATGCCCAGCTCCATGTGCTTCGTTAGATGGCCGAGGTGCACTGTTAGAGGATCAAGGATGTTGTTTTGCTGGGATAACCGTGACCAGAAGTTGTGTGAGCACTGGGACGTCTTTGTCAATGCATTGTCCATGCAAGCTCATAGCACTGCTTGGTTTTTGCACCAAACAAGTGTTGGTTAAACTATAGCTGTCGGTTTGGGTGAGCTGCTTTCGTGCTCCTACAGTTTTAGTTTGCAATTACAAATGGGGCAAAATCTGTGGTCTGAAAACCTCCAGAAACTCATTGTGCAGTCAGTTGTGTTTGTAGCAGAGAGGATGAGGAGTAAATGATTGTTAAGAGGTGTATGAAGTGGGGAAGGGACTAATGCATGAAAAATGCATTCCTGGGGGTGGGGGGGGGGGGAGGGGAAGGTCCTGCCAGCTGAATTGTTAGAAAGTTTGAAATGTAAGATTGCATCCTGTGAGTGTGGTGGTGGTGGTTGGTTTCTGTTTGTTTTTGTTGTGGGTTTTTTTAATGATCTTTTGGCTAGGGGAGATGGGAGACAGGGCTGGGTTTGGGGTTGTCTTTTATTGCTGTTTTGTTACTGACTATGGAATGTAAACGTGATTAAAATAGAGCAGTAAAGCTTAAAGCATTAGCTATTGCTTCATCACATTACTGTGTCAGGACTTTCAGGATTCCTCCATAGCTCTCTCCTGCTTTGCAGATGTGGTGGCAACAGTTGTCCGGACGCTGTAGCTGGAGGGGGTGGAATACCCAGGGACAGAAATAATTAGTGTGCTTAATTCCCTGCCAAGGGAAATTGATTTGATGGATGGAGCAGAAAACAAGGAACCAAGAGCCCTGCAGTTCTGAACCTGCTGGTGCTGCCACTGTGTGTGACTTGTGGGCAGGTGATAAGGCTTTGCTGCTGCAGTATTCCAGCATTGGCTGGCACATCTGATTGCTAACATAGCACACACTGCACCTGTGAGTAGTTAGTTAGCTTCACCTCCTGTGTCTTGTGGGAGACACAGGGCAAGGAAAGGCTATTACTGTACTCCTGGAAGGTAGTTAAGACTGCAGATAATTGTTCTTCTTCCTCTTGAACTCAGATATGTAGGGCTTCCAGGCACTCTCTGTGCCCCTTGGTCATCTCAGTAAAGTTGTGCAGAGGCATTCTCAAAGCACATTTGTTGCATGCATTGCATTGGAGAGGATCTAGTCACCTTGGCTGGATTTCAGGCAGCCCTGGGATGGTGACGACTGCTGAGATGCTACAGCTGAGGGAAAGTCCGTGGCAGTGGGAGAAGTGGGGTCAGGAGTGGTCCTTCAGGCCCAAGGCTGCGTGCTGGGATCACAACCAGCTGTGACAGCCAGGGGACTGGATTCTCACTCGTGATAATGGAGAGCTGGAAGGGTGCAAAGACACACATTGTACTGATGGAAGGACAGAGGAGGGGTGATGAGCTGAGGCAATGGACGTCCTGAAGCAGCAGTGGAGGACCAGCTGTTCCCGCAGTGCATGCAGCACGTGTTTAGTCTTGCAGACATTTCTGAGGAGTGCAATTATGCAGTTACTTTGCCTTGGGTAAATACAGATTTCAGCTAGCGCAAGTTTGAAGTGGATTGTAATTGTGAGATTGTAATTGTGAGAACATATATGTTTTAATTTCCTTTCCAAGGTTTTCTTGATCGCTCCCTTGATACTTCTCCCATCAAACTATTCTCCTGGCAGTTGAGTGTGACAGCTCAGGTCTTGAGTGCACCTGCTGCAGTCCCAAGTGAATGTGGGCTCTCCAGCTGCTTGGAGGGGCATGCAAGGGAAGGCTGGCAGAGCTGCAGAGGCCTGGGGCAGTCTATACTTTGCAAAGCTTTTCTCCTCCCCTTTCCTCACTGGGTTCCTCCATGCTCTGCCTCTGTCCCCCTGCTCACTTCCCTGGTGGTGACAGTATGGTGGCCATGGTGGGCCCCCACAGGTTCTGTCTCCCTCCTGGGCCTGTAGTGAGCTCTTATCATAGGATCTTGTATTTAGTTAAACAAAACAAAACAAAAAAGCCATTGCTGTGCTGCGTTGCTCCAGCCAGGCTGGTGGCACCTGTGTGGTGGCAGTGGGATGCCTGTTGCCATGGTGACCCAGTGCTGGCCTCCCGCCACCAGGCCAGGGGCTCTGTGTCACCTCCCCACTGGCCCCAGGGGTCACACTGTGTCCCCAGCCCCACAACCTGTGTGTGGGGCCTCCCAGCCCCTGCTCAGAGGTGGGCTGTGTTCAGCAAGGCTTCATTACTTTTACGAAGTACATTTTGGGGGTTTCCTTTAGAGCCATCCTAAACAGTTAAAACAGCGAAACCGCAGCTGTCAAAATAAATAACCGTGCTCTGTGTTGCTTTGTCTTTTTGTTTTCTTACGGTGCTGAAAGTTGCTTATTCCTAAAAATGGAATCCACAGCGATGCTAGCAGCTGCTGGCTCTGTTAATGAGGATGTCTGTCCCGGCTCTTTCCAGCATCTGAGGTCTCCAAGTTTAACAATGTCGGTACGTGTTGCGAGGGAATGTAATGGCTTGTTTTTAAGAGCAGCCCTTAATGAGTGCCTCATCTGGTTGTTAATCAACAGAAACCTGACTTACATTTACCATTTTTATCAGCTGATGTCAGAACTTGTGTTTTAAATGCACATTATAATTGGGCACTGATTCCTGTCGTTCTGTTAGTAGCGAGCCAAGCTTCTTCACGCCAATGTTTGACACCCGTGGAAGCGTCTCTGGGTGGATGCTGTGCACCCACATCTCAGGGCCAAAGTCAGATATTGACAGGCTGAGAAAAGAGCCCAAAGAAATGACTCAAGATCCTCAGACTCCTGCATTTACTTATTTCCCCACAGTGTATCCTGATGAAGACTGATGGGCCGTTTGATTGAGGCAGAGAATTCCTGTGGCTCTTTATTTGGGATGGAGAAGAGGTCATCACGTGGAATCTTGGCTGCAGACCTGTAGTGCTTTGATTTGCTTTTCTCTGCTGAAGCTGAAAATGGCGGCTTTGGGGCTGAGGCGGCTCCGCTCGGCCCCTTACAGATCCACAGTGCAAGCGTCACTGTGGCTGGAAAGAATTATGTTGAAGTATTTCTGATTTCTTGTATTGTTTATAATTTTCAATGTCCTGTATGTCAGCTTAGTTGTTCCAGCACTGGGTTCAGTGATTGCTGATCTCGTTCACCCCTTTCTTTATGTCAGCATTGGGATTTCGGCACTCAGAAGGCCTGGCGCGTAGTTCAGGCCTCTGGACATCAGCGTTTCTCTTTGTTTATGTATTTGCTCATCCCTTTGTACTGTGCAGGGAGAGAACAACTTCCTAACACCATTGACTTTTTGGCACTTGTCCCGTAATTGCTAAAAAACTGCTGCTTCCTCCTACGTACCCATCAGATCTTTTTAAAGTCAGATGGGTTTTGAAAGCAGCTTTTTGATTTCCTGAGGTCCGCGTTCGGCCTTCCTTCCTCCTGCTCCCTCTTTCTTCCTTTGTTCTTGGAGGTTAAAGCTGTGGGTGTTGAGGTCCCATTAGTCATTCTGGCTGCTTCTGAGCTCTTCATGTTGAAAAATGCCTGGATCAAACAATTCCTGAATTACAGCAGCTTTACATCACTGGGGTTTCGTTAGTTGAGTTACTTCAGAGTGATGTTGCTGAATGGAGAGTCCCATTTCTTTTGCTGGGGCTGAGAGGATGTCCTAAAGGATGCAGTGGTATCAGTTTTCTTATCTAACTGTAATCCCTCAAAATAGACTTAGCTCTGGGCAAAGCGTATCCCCTTTTAGAATCAGAAAATTCATATTAGAGATATTGCAGTGATTTTTTGTCATGCTGTCTTGCGTAAATAGTGTCCCATGTTGTTTTTGGTTTTTTGTTTGGCCTTTAAAGGTCACAAGCATAAAAGATGCTGAAGGAATGTGACAAAGCCCCACATATGGGTTTAAGCAGTTCCTGGACTTCATTGCTGCCAAAGGGGATGAGCCCGTCCGTCCTTCCCCTCCTGGTGGCTCAAGCACCGCCTCTGCTGGGTTAGATGCTCATTGTCAGTAGGAGGAGGGCTGTGTGAGCAGAGAGGCTGAGGTCTGTAGGCATCTGGTGGTGGGAAAGAGATGGTTGTGCCGGTGGTGTGGTGCTTCAACCATGGCAGTTGTCTCTGTGGCCCGTGCAGTGGTAAGAACAGCACATAGGAAACCAGTGTGCTGTGCCATTGTGTCCTCCTTTCCTCTGTGGCTCTCCCTTACCAGCAGGGCCTGGCTTTCTAGGATTGCATTTTACAGAATCACAAGAATGGCCCAGGTTGGAAAGGACCTCAAGGATCACGAATATCCAACTCCCCCCCCCCACCACAGGCCGGGCCACCAACCTCCACACTTCATGCTAGACCATGCTGCCCAGTTCAACCTGAAAGCTGGCTGTGACCTACCCGTGATCTCTCCATTGAGAAGTTGTACGTTGAGGCGGGTGGCTCTGTGTTGAGGTTAGTGGGCTCAATACTGAGGTTATTTTTCCTACTTGGTGCTTTAAAGGCAGTACGTTTGCTAGAAGTCTTAAATGAGAGATCTAATTCAGGCTGACAGGGAAGCTGGCTGAGAGAGTCGTCCCTTGGTGGGTATTTGTCATCTCCTGCAAATGCTGGTGTTAGAACTTGTGCTCACACGAGGCTAAGATGTGCGCTTTAAGGGCAGCAGGAACCTCACATGATACAACAGGAAAAGTTTGTCTAATACACTTTTATTTCGAGGCTTGCTTTATGTCTGCTAGCAAAAGTGGTTGCCAGGTGCTTTCATGGTATTGGTTTTAATTTGCTCTAGCTTGAAGTGTACAAGCGGGAAATGATAGTTTTGAAATGGTGAAGAAAGCAGGCTGGTTGAGCTGTTAGGCTCCTATGTTGCCATGCTAACCATGTTAACAGCTGCTAATGGTTTCTTAAGCTGCCAAAGCAGCCTGAAGATAGATTTAACACCCAACAGACACCTGTTTTTAGCAGTTCAGCTCCGCAGGCACATGGCACAATACTGCAGGGGTCCTGTCTGTATGAAGAACAAATAAAATGTGTTCAACAGGTTGCTTCAGAGTGGAAATTGCTGGCTTTCTGTTCATATTAAGACTTTCTTGATGCAAAGTAAGAAGGAAAAGCACAGTAAGAGTGAGCTCACTCTGAAGGAGATGAGCACTAGAGATGAGCACCCTCATTTCCTGGGTTTCAGTATCCACTGCATGATGGATTTCAGGCTTTTCCAGTCACAGAACTGGAACATGTAGTAAGTACTGGCTGTTCCTGACCTCTCCTTTTGTTCTACTGCTGTTCCAGCTCTGTTCTTTGGCGTCTCCTTTCCGTCCCTTCCCATTTCATTTACAAAGTTCTCTATGTGGCTTTCTGGACCACTGCAGGATGTGCTCAGCTTTCCTTCTCCCTTCATCTTTGTGCCCAGCTTAAGTCACTGTGATCTTTGCTCAGATTTATTGCTGGCCATCGTTGCCCCTGCTTGTAATAAATACCATGTTAGGGGGAAGTGGGGAGAATCCCCTGCTGCAGGAGGTGAGTCTTGGGGAGCTGGCAAAGCTGCTGTCGTGTGGCCCAGCACCAACCTCAGCCATGCCTGCAGCAGGATGGTGGGAAGCCCTGAGAAGTCCCTGTGAGCCCCTCCTGATGCTCATTGCCCTCAGTTCATGAGGCTGTGTGGCCCCAGCCTTGTGTCAGCTGGCTGTGGAAGGATTTGAAGGATGGTCTGATGCTGGGAAGGCCAAGAGCAGGGGAGAAGTCCCCTCACTGGCGGGCAGTGCTGGGTGTTCTCCTTGCCTCGATGGCCGTGCCTGGGAGGTGCTGGTGGGTTCATAGGAACACATGAAAGTATTTTTGTTACTTTAAGACAGAGTAATTAAATACAGTATGTACAGATCCCTCAAAATGACAGCCGCCCACAGAGCTAAAAACAGGAAATCCATTAACTTCATTATTTAAAAAATAAAATAAAAATCTTCCCAACTGATTCCTCTGTCACTTAAAGTTCTGCATGGAAGGAGGGCTAATTTAACGCTGCATTAACTCACTGTTATCACCCTCCTGTTACCTAAGTAGTTTCTAATGACTACCCTGGAGAGCACTTGGAAGCTTTTAAAAGTTTTTATGCTAAATTTTTTTTTTTCCATGTGGTTTATACTTTTAAGAACAAAAGTTATTGATAACATTTTTTCCAAATCTTCCAACAACATTAGAAGCTATTCTGTTGCTTGCAGAAACGTGAAGCATCTCCAGTCTGTGAGCTCTGGCAAGCAGGACTTCCAAAACAGCATTTCAAACACGCAGTGATGTTCTCAGAAATGAATGGGGCAGAGTTTGGCTGTGGGCTGCTGGTGCATACCTCGGGTTTGGGGTGTTTGTAGCATGTCCTGGGGCAGGAGCAGGGCTGTCGGCCCTCACCCAGGATGAGATACCCAAGGACTGTCCTGCAGCCCTCTGAGCCCAGGCTGTCACGGCTCTGAAAAGAGACCCCAGGGGACGGGCGGCTGGGAGAGCTCCCTCTTTGTTCTGAGGTCTCTAAGTGAAAGGCACCACCAGACTGAGAAGCAATAAATCATTTTCTTTCCTCATTGTCTTTTCTTCAGAGCTGTGGTGGACTGATTTCTTCCTTTTTTAATCATCTTTCCTCCTTTCTCCATCCCGGTTAAGATGGGCTTCTGAGGTCAGCATCTTTTGCACTTGGGATTTTTTGGGGGGCAGGAGAGTGACTACAGAATGAAGGGATTCTTATTGCTCTGCTGTGCTGTAATGAGGGGGATGCAGGGTGCTGTGGCTGCCTGGAGCTGGAGTTCCACTGCCTGGGAGACATCCATGTGCATGGGATTTCAGAGCCCTGGGAAACCTTTTAAGCCTGACACAAACTTGAACATTTCTTCATTGTGACTCAATTTTTCAGTGGTGTTTGGAAAGCCAGAGAGCGAGGGGAGTGAGTCTGTGCCCCTTCAGTGGCTTTGTAGTCCCTAGGGAGAAAGAGGAATGACCACAGAATGCAGATTAGAGGACAGCAGCTCTCAGTGCCATGCACAACATGAACAACGGTACTGTGACCTTCTGCATGGAAAGTCAGAGTGATTCTCTGAGCATCCGCTGCATCTCCAGGGCTTCCTTCTTGCAGCCCAAGCTCCTGGCATTGAACTGTGGCACATGCTCTGCCTTATACAGCACTGCTCCTGTGGCTTTCTGCTTTATCCTCTCCAGAGCTGTATTGGTGTTTTTCGTCTCTGTGTCCTAAGAGAATGGCGTGTTAAGCAGGTGACAGTCGAGCCATGTGGAGAGAGCTCTGTGTGACAGCCAAACCCAGCTGGAACGGGTGATAATGGTGTTATGGGTTTTAGTATTGATGGGTATTGCACGATGAAGGTTAAAATGGCATTTGCATTTGGCTGACACTTGTAGTTAGCACTTCAACTTGTGAGAGGGCCTATTGGTGGAGCAATTCAAAATGATGCAGCTCTTCAAAGTTAGGTAATATTTGTCAGCCTGTTTTTTTTACATCCCTTCCTTAGAGGTTGGGAGTGGATGGGGAACAGGGAGGCACTGATGGGGAGGATCCTGGAGATGGGAGCAGCCCGTGGGGTGCAGTGCTGAGTGCTGGGCACAGCTATGCCCCTGTTGGTTGAGCTGCTCGTGTTTGTTGCACGTGCCATCCTTAAACAGAATATCCTGAAGCCGTCAGCCAAACCCATGCCATGTTCAACAGGTGTTTTAATGCTGCAGTGTCAGTTATATCATACTAAATTTCAGGGAGGTAGGGAGGAGAGGCTCAGGAGCAGTTAATCTAATTCCAGTGTAAGTCGGTCAGTATTGGGTATCTTCCTTGCTTTGACTGCCAGTGAGTGTGACACCCAATATTCATTGGGGACAGCTGCACTGCGCACTGCACAGCTCTGCTGTGTGCTGGCTGCAAAGAGAGCCATAAAACGCGTGTCCATGGCAGGAGCATTTGGCTGTGCTGTGCAGGCACGACCTCTGTCAACTGTGTGCAGATATGTACATGCAAAGAGAAGCAGTTTGCTGTTACCACCTATCCCCTATTTTAGGGGAAAAAAGGGTAATAGATAAAAATAAGCTCTCTGAGCTGTTTATACTACAGCTGTGCTGCAGTTTGGTTTTCATTTTGACCAAATGAGTTTTTTTCTCAGAAAAAAATAGCTGAATAGAAAGTAAGAGATGTCACAGACTTTGGGCCCTGTGCTGTGTTGTGCCCTTTGCTCCAGGCTTCCTGCTCTGCTGCAGCGTGGGAAGGGGCTGTGGCTCTGGGGCGGCTTTGGCCCCGCTGTGAGCCCGGGGGGGGGGGTTTATCAACATGCATTTGATGGTAAATAATGAAGATGACAATTGGAAACCCTAATGATATAATGCTATATAATCTATGTTCCATTAGAAATAATACTCTCTATAGGGAGATGATGGTGCTGCTTTGGACTTCTCCGGAGCCCATTCATACCAAATTGCCTTTTATTTTTACATGTTAAGTCCCAGTAATATTTTCTACAGTGCATGATGTGCTCCTGCTGGAGTGTTTGCTGTCCTGGGGAACGTGGCGAGGCCACTCGTGGTTCTTCTTCCAAGCAGCAGCAGATGATTTCTGACTCCAGAGATCACTTCTCGTTCAGCTAAATTTCCTAGCTGAAAATTTGGAGGAATGGTTTTGCTTACTTATGAAGAAAAACTCTTCAAAAACCCTTCAGAAGAAAATGGGAGAGTGTCTGCGTTTGGCTTTTCTCACCCCTCTCCTCCCTGCTATCCTCCTGTCCCCATCTCCCCTCCCCGGCGCAGCCCTCCGAAAATGCCAGAGGATGGATTTTGCTGCATCAAGTGAGGAGCATGGAACAAACATTCGAAACGCGTGTGAGGGAAATGCAGCCCCCATTGGCAGTTCAGTTTGTTCCTTTTTTTTTCCTAAAGAAAAAAAAATTGGCTCCCTCTCCTGCTGTGCGGGAGATAACAATGGCGCATTGTGCCGCACCGCAGCTGCTGAAATTTGACTAGATCCAACTGAAGAAAACAGGAGCAGGTGGGTCAACAACGTGACCCCTTCGTTCCCAGCAGTATCAGTGTGCGCCAGGGCCGGAGGGACAGGGCCGAGGTGAGCCCCGATTTCAGCCCCGCATCAGTGGGGCATTGGTTTGGGCTTTGGGTGTGAGCTGCCTTGTTGCCTTTCTGAGATGACTTCAGTGCCTGCGAGTGCTGTGGGCTTTGCTGCTGTTTGTAAAATGGGTTTCAGGCTGCTCGACACCATGCGTGGTGCATTGGTGTCTCTCCAGTGCTGGTGCCCGGTTCCCATGCTGTGCCAGTGTCTGGTTTAGGCTGCTCCATTGAAGTGCCCAGTGTGTGCCCTCTGCTACCCAAAGCATGGCATTGTTTGGATTTCTTGACGATGATGATTTTTTTTCACCATCTAGGTCTTCACAGGCTACAGAAATGAATTCCTTTATAGAATGAGGGGCAATGGTCTCAAGTTGTGTTAAGAGAGATTGGACATTAGGAAAAAAGAATGAAGCACAGAGCTGCCCAGGGAGGTGGGGAGGGGTCACCGTCCCTGCAGGTGTTCAAGTGGAGAGGGGGCATTGAGGGATGTGGTTGTGGGCATGGTGGGATGGGGTGGGGTTGGAATTCTCCTGAGGACTTCCCTGTGAAGACTTGGAGATTCCTTGTAGGTTCTGCTGTGATTGGGCCTCAGATGTGGAGTTAAAAGGTGGCAATGTGCAAACTGCAGCAGCACTCAGCAGCAGCTGAGCATGCAGTGATGATGAGCAGCATGACTGGGTGCCCTTGGAGGCCCTCATGGCTTAACTGTAAGTTTTAGTAGAAAACAAAGGATGCATAGCTGCTGGGATAATCCTACCATCACAAGGACATGTACTGCTCACGGAGTGGCATCAAACAGTGTTTTATTTGCACACGATTATGGCTATAAGAATAACAAGCTGCAGTCATTCCTGAGTCTTCGCTAAAAACAGCTCACATTTGTTGAATGTTTTCCTTTGTGTGAGCTGAAGGCTTAGAGCAGTTGGTGGTTCTAAGCTAAAATGCCAACAGGAGTAGAAGAGGGACTTCAGAGGAGAGTGGAAGAAACAGTGCTGCGCAGAAGGATGCAGCCAGGATTGAGGATGCATACTGGGGAGAGATGGGCACCAGCTTGATCCCAGTGTGCAAAGTGAAGCAGGAAGGGAAAATGTAATACTGAGAGGCAATGACCAAAGTGGGGAAGCTGCAAAAGGGGTGAGCAGCAGCAGTGGGTGAGCAGCCGCAAAGCGGGAGCAGTGTGGGCGAGGGGCTGTGGGCTGGGAGGGAAGGGATGGAGGCTGTGGAGGAGCCAAAGCAGGCGTGTGGCTGCTTGGTGTGTGCTAGCATGGGAAATCGATCCCTGTGACCACATTGCCAGCAGTGGATCCGAATGCATCAGGAGGAGGATTGTTAATAAATCAGTGACTCTTTGTGCCTATCTGCGTCCTAGGCTTGTTTTTTAGCAGGAGCTTGGTGGGATCTGATGTGGCAGTCATCAGCAGAGCAAAGCACAGCACATCACTAAAGCTCTGTATGTAGGAGCAAATCTGCCCATTGCTATTGATGGGCACAGAGAAGCTGAAGATGAATGGGACTTAGCTGCAAGTGGAGGAGGTTTAGATGGAGGTGTCTGCAGCAGCGATGCTGTGACCGTGGTTTGCCCTTGGCTTCAATTGCAGCAAAACCCTGCTAAGTGCCAGCTCAGCTGTGCCCACTGCCAGCCTGCATTGCCAGCAGGGGCGTCTGCAGCCCCCCCCCCCAGCAGCTGGAGCCCGGCTCACTGCGGGCCCACAGTGCTCACCTCCCTGCTGGCATCGTGGCACAGCGCTGTGCCCACAGTGCTGCATTGTGCCGTGTGGCAGTGCCAGGCCCCCAGCTTGCTGCTTTGGGGCACAAAGCCCAGGTGTAGGCTGAGCTCCACAGTGCCTGGAGGCTGCTGCATAGCAGGAGGGCTGTGGCTTTGTTTTACATGCATGAGTCCCTGAATTTAGGGTGTAACCCACATAGTGTGCTGCTCTGTCGTTTGATGTGCTTCTCCGCACCTGCAAACACCTTCCTGGGAGCTGTGATGAAAAATCAAACAGAGAAAGCTGCATTTGTGTGCAGATCTGAGGCTGATGGAGATGCCATCCTCGGTGTCCTGCACGCACAGTGGTGTCTGCGAGGAGCGCAGCATTAACATATGAAAGCACAGCCAACAGTGGGTTCTTGTATGGGCAGAAGTGCAGAGCTGCGGTGCCAGTTCGACCCATAACTGCTGTCTGCAGCCGGGTTGGGTAACAATTAACCTTTCACGTCATGTGTCAGCCATTGCTTTCCTGGTGCAGCTGCCTTTAACAATGCACGTCGCTTCTCCTCCCAGCAGTGCTGGCTTTGGCACTTGGAGGGTCTGTCTGAGGAAGTGCAGGATGGATGGAAGAAGAATGGTGTTTTCTTTTTAATTACGTTTTCATGTAAGGAACCTTGTGTGTATTAAATGAGATTCCACTACTGCTGCTTCTGATATTTAAAAGTGAGCTCAGCATAGTTTTGCTTGTGTGACAAAAGCATGTCATTTTCCTGGGTCACTTTGCACGTTGCGTTGCTCTTTGCTTCATAACAGCCCATGTGTTTGCTTCATGCTGAGTGAAGTAACCGTGTAAGCAACACAAGTGTTGGCATATGCAGCAGAACCCACGGCAGCACACGTGGATAACACAGTGTTGGGTACTAGAGACAGAGCTGCTGGGAAATGCATTTACAGGGCTGTACTTTTCTGAAGCTCACGTTCTTGCGTAAAGCACCTCGATTTCATGTAGGCAGGTCAGTGTGTGACGTGCACACGAGGGCAGAGCTGGGAGCCACCTTCCCTTGGCTTACGTTTTTTTCCACTTGTGAATTTAAAATTGGTGGCAGGACAACTTACACGACTTCTACAGCAAATATTCTCCTTTTTTTTCCTCTTCAGGATGGGAGTCACAGCTCCTGGAGACCGGGTTCCTGGGGATGTTCCTCTGCCCACTCTGGACCCTGTCCCGGCTGCCCCGTTCCACGCCTCCATCCAGCATCGTCATCTGGGGCTTCCGCTGGCTGATCTTCAGGATCATGCTGGGAGCGGTGAGTGGGGCTCTATGGTTGGGCTTTTGGGTTTTGTCTTGGAGGGTTTTTTTGCTGAGGTGGCAGCAATGGGAATGTCTGATCCCAGCAGGAAGCTGTTCCTTGGGCAGAGCACCGCCATCCTCCAGTTCAGGAGTTTTCCTAGTTAGAAGGAAGGAGCTTGGAGCAGGAAATGCTTCTTGCTCTGTTTCGCAGTCGTTATTGTTAGTGTTTATTTAAAGAAGGACAAACATGTGCTTACTCCTGTGCGTCGATGTGTTGGTGCTGCTCCTGGGACTGGCACTGCCAAAGGAATTGAAGTAAAACTGAAGACTTGGCCTTTGTGGCTCATTGATAAGGTGCTTGGGAATGCAGTGGGTAATTCCCGGGAGCTTTATGCTGAGTTATTTTCTTCTTTGTGTGTGCTGTACTGAAATGTCATTCTTTGCTCCGTGATTTCAAAGAGAACAATTGCTGTGTTACTGCCCGAGTGCCAGTGGAAATTCCCAAGTCACTTGTAAAAGAATCCATCAGGAACTGACACATCATTGTTAAGATAGAGGTGTGGCAGAGCATTGCCCTGTGATCTGGAGCTGAGTGGTGGACGCATCAAAACATCCTCAGATTTTCATTCAGGATCATTGTAGGAGTGTTTCAGGCAGTGGGACATCCCTGGGTCTCTTTGCTCTAAAACCCTTCTCTTGCCCTAGCTCTTCAAGTGCTTGAATCTACAGTCGAACTCAATAAGCTCTTAATCATCCGTCTCTCCTTAATAATAAGAAGAAAGGATGTTTGAAGGGAACAGTGATAACCAAAGGAGGCACAGCATATGGTCTGCAGGCAGCATATGTATCCATGTTTCATAACTGAAATTTCTGGTCCTCTCCTTTGTGCAGAGAATGATGGGCACTTTTGGTAGCTGGGCGCTGTGGTGTCCTCATTGTGGTTTTTGAGGGCACAAAAGTTGTTTCAGTTGTTGTTGCAGTCCCAAAGTGCACCAACAGGATGGCTGCCCTTAGTGATGTTCATGGGGACTCGTGTTGGGGGAGGTCCCCACCCTGATGGACCCTCTGCGGTGCTTTGAGTGGGGCTGAGGGGTCCCCATCCTGCAAGGTAAGATCCCTTAAGGTGACCTGTTACTCCTCTGAAATGCTGAAGTCCTGAGTGCAAGTTACTCAGAATGCAGGTTGTTTTTTCCTAGAAGAACTTCACTGTGGGTGTAATATTTGGTCTGTTTATCAGCAGTGATGTTTGGTGAAAATACAGGGTTGCAGAAGTTTCCATCTCAGAGGATGTCTGGCTCCTGTGGCCTCAGTGCTCCTCAGTTGTGATTGCAGAAGGAATCGATGCTCTGAGCATAAGGAAACGCAGCTGACTTACGCTGTGTTATTGCCAAGTTTGTATCCTGCTTTCCTTATAAAATGAGACTGTGCTTTGCTCTTTCCTGTTGCAGTATATATTCTGAATTATAGGACAGGCTCGTTGTAAAGGAAGATCGGGCTCATGAAGTCTGTGTCATCATTACCTCTGAGCTGCTTCCCAGTAATAAATCTGCAGTTATTTTGGAGAGGGCACTCTGCAGTCGGTGCTGCCCCTCGAGTCCTTTGTGTGTGCTGGTTGCTGGTACGGCACTAACAGGCATGGGAGAGGAAAACATGGAAAGGTCATTAAAGGGGGATCTATACAAGCAAGCAGAAATCAGTGATTGATGGTATCTTTAATGTTTCGGGGCCCAAACACATGTACGTTTCCTTCTCGGCTGGTGTAATGACGCTTGCAGGCACTGGGACAAGAGTTTAATGCGTGAAACCCAAGCATCCTCCTGCAGTGCAGGTGCACCTGCTCCAAGGCAGTCTTTGATTTCTTCACTAATCTGGGCAGGGGTTGAAACATGTGCACAAATGCAGCCTGAAGGGAGGGTTCCCAGGGGTGGGGATTATGTCTCACACAGAGAGTTTGGCTTTCCCTGCACAGTTCCCTGGGGCTGCTGAGCGGGCTAGGTATGGCTTTCCCTGCAAAATGCCACCTTCCAGCTCACAGCCCTCCCTTGGGCTGGCTTTGTTCCTCCTGCCCTGTGCTGGTGGGTGGCGAGCAATGTCGTGTACGGTTCTGAAGCTCATCTGAAATGTGCTGGCCTGTCTGGCTTTGGCAGTGTGATGGATCCCAGTAAAGGACTTCAGTTTCCCATCCCGTCACTCTCCTTTTTTTTTCTTAAGTCAGCTCTGTATCAGGAACAGGAGAGGAGTATGGATTGCACATTTCAGCCTCCTCCCACCCCCTTTCTTTTTTTTTTTTTTTTTTTTTCCCCCATTCAGTGCATCACAAGTAGGAACTCTTTCCATTCAGAATTCTAGCAACCAGAGCATTAAAACACTTGGGATTTTTACCAGAATAAATGCCAATGTGCCTACGCTTGTTTCAGCCCATGCAAGGGAACAGACCAAGCCCAACAGCTGCTGGATGCAAAATCTGACTGTAAGGACACAGGCTGGATCTGAAAGACTTTCACCCAACCCAAACTGACATGACTATTGTCATCATTGCCCGCAGGGAACATCCATCATCCCCTTGAAACCTTCCCATATCCTACCACCCTGCACCCTTGTTTACAATCTGCTGATTGAGAACCACTGCAACAGAAATCTGCATTTATACTTCTGACCACAGAAACCCACAGAGCTGGTGGGAGCCTCATGGAGCTGTTCTGTTGCCTTAAAGCAACCGAGGGTGAGAGCAGCCCTGAGTTGTCTGGAAAAGCCTTTGGGACAGGTCTTGCTGCACCGTGTCTGAGTTCCAGCTGGGCTTCATTAAGAGAGAAGCTGCATGTGAGAGGTAAAATCATCCCTTCTGCCTTCCTGTGCAAGGCAAAGAGCGGGTTCAGGCTCTGCTGCTGGAGTTTGATTGGCAGCAGGCGCTGGGCTGATCTCAAATATTGCTGGCTTTTTAAAAGGCATAATTATGTGATTCAATCTATATGTTTGATTTTTCCTAATAATCCATTAGTGCAGGATGTAAAGACGGATGCTTCTGAACGTGCAGAGGCAAAAGAATAGCAGTCCTTTTGTGCAAGCGAGCAGCGTGGTAGGAAATAAGTGGTGCAAACAGATTCATGCTGCTGATTTGTCTCAGAAGTGCTGTGTGACTCGAGATCCTCATCTTGGTGTGGCTGTGCTCTGATGGCTCAAGGCAAGCAGAACAGGGCAGCGTCGCTCCTGTCCTCACCTTCCAGCATTTCAAGGCCAAGGCACTGTGAGGCTGTGGGCTTTATGATGAGCAAGCTTCATTTGTTTTTGTTTTTCTCTCTTGCAGGCAGCAGAATTGCTCATGAGCTGTCCTCTTACTCAAAAGCGTAACTTGTAGCTAATGCTGCATTCATCCATGCTTCTCTCATTCTTGTTTTGCAAAAGGTCTGACAGCAGGTGATAGTGTCTGGTTTTAGCACACTGTGCAGCAAGAACTGCACCAGGGGAGATAGGGACCTGCACAGCCCTGAGTGGATGCATGCCCAAATGCTGCCAGGATATCACGTGGCTCCTTCGGCCAGGGAATCTGTCAGGCATTTAATCTGTAAGCTGTAAAATTGTTTCTTCATTAGTCAGAGTGTCAGGGAAAGGCTGCATGTGTGCACGCTTGCTTGGAAATGTGAGAACTTGATTTTCGGCAGCACCTGTGTGTGTAGCTATAGTGACACTGATACATGCTGGTAACTGCAGAAGCACGTGTGCAGGGATGGAGGTGATGGACTGTGGGCCATACAGATCTGTAGTGGAGGCTGATGCCTTCAGTGCAGGTGTGGCTTCAGTGATGTCCACCCTGGTTATTCCCAAGAGTTGTCTCTGCTTGTTACCTCAAGCCTCACAGCAGAGGTTTGCTGCTGTCAGAGGCAGTGTGCCCGAATTTAGGTGGATTTTCATTGTCTCCAACTAAAGTGACTCTTGTGCCTCTTTCCTCCCAGGTGTTTTCTTTGTGGGACACCAGTGTGGAGTGTGCAGTCCCCTGTGTTACGTACAGCCAAGCTTGTGACTGCTGTGCTGTTAGCCCTGATCCCATCCACATGTGTGCTCTGAGCAAGCATTAGTGTGGATATGGCAGAACAGTGCCCAATGCTCCAAGGTCCTCACTGCATCTTCCTGCTCTTGCTTGGCAACCTCAGCCCCGACAGATTGCACTGGGCTTGGGTCTGCTGCCAGATCCCAGTCCTTGGGCAGCTGCGGATCAGAGCTGGTGCAATCTTAGGGCTGTTTTCCCATTGCTGCAGTCAGGAGAAGCGGGCACTCCACGAGCGGTGACCCTTCATAGGCACAAAGCAAGGTGAGCCCATGCACAAGCAGCAGCCTCGTTGCACTGCTAATGGCCCTTTCACAGGGCTTTCTAATATGCATTTTATTTTCCATGAGCACCAGCCTGCAGTGCTGATGTCAGAGAGCACGCAGCGCTGCCGAGATGCTCACGTTAGGACTAATTGGGTGCTGTTTGCAGAACTTGGTGATATTCTGTGCAAATGATTATCAGCACTGGAAATGTGGTGAGGTGTAACAGCATGTTGGGAAACTGGGAGTAAATGGGGAATTAAGGTAGAGCTGCATCTTGCAAAGGATCACAGACATATGGAATAAGTTACCGGGGAAGGTGGCTGGAGCAGAGCATAAGTGAGTCTGAGACATCTTGATTAGTTTCTGGAGGAAGGGATTGAAGAGTGTAGTGGAAAAGCAGGGAAACAGGATTTAAAGCACATTACCACTTTAATTTAAAAGTGCCCAAAGCAAGGAAATTCAGATTTAAAGCTGCCAATCCATCACTGGTGCACACAGGTGTTGGAGCTGGGGTCTGTGTGCAGATGGGTCGGGGCCATGCAGGCTCAGCCCCCCAGAGTGGGGCAGAACCTTTGGGGCAGTTTGAGGAGAAGTCTCAGCTTTGCCCCAGGACTTGAATGTATGGTAAGTGCACAACCCAGCAAAGCCCCATCCCTTTGTCACTGAAGCTGCTGTGTCCCATGTCCTTGATGCCCTCCTCAGGATCCCTTGCACCATTCTGGGAATGCTCCTGGCCAAAAGCACCGCGCTTCACCATCTCCAGGAGCATCCCAGGTGCCCGGGGATGGGGTGACACAGGGAAGGGTTTCTTTTCTTCCCTCACCTTGTATTTGAGAGCCCTCCACAGGGAGCTGTTGCCACCATGCCCCATTACAGATGTGTGAGCACAGGCAGAAATCTGTCATTTGGGGGATTCCTGTCCCTTCTTGCTGCTGCCCACTGGACTGATGCACATCCTTCCCCAGAGCCATGGTGCCATCAGCCTGCACTGAAACGACCGTGAAGGCCCAGTGTTGCTTTCTGCTCATCAGAGCAGTGTCTCCCCGGGCTGCAGAGCAGAGCCATCCTGAGGATTTCCTGGCACAAAGTAAGGTAAATCCCTCGGTGTTTCAAGTGCACACAAAAGGTATTTTCCCTGTGACATGTAGAGAAGAAGGGAGAAAGATCGTTTAAGGCAGGGAGTCTTGGGGAAGAAATGGTGCCAAAAGGTTTATAATAATTAGCAATAAATTCTTCCCCTGAATTCTCATCTGTTTCCTGCTGAGCGTTGCCCGTCCTGCACACTGAGATGTGCTTGCAGAGGAAAGGGCTCCGTTATCTCCAGATGATGAGCACACCGTTCGCTATCGCATCTTTTCCATTTCATTTTTCACTGTTAGACCGAGTGTTTTTTAACCCACTGCGGCAGCTTATTGCAGAAACCGAGAGGTTTGTGTTGATCTCTTTGCATTTCTCTTGTTTTCGCCTGGATTCCTCGAGAAGTGTCATAACGTGGGTGGCATTTTGAAGGTTACTGGAAAGGGTGGGGATGTGATTAGCTAATAAGGGAGATGAACTTTCTGGCAGAAGTAATGAAGACTTTGAAGAAAACAGAATCTGGATGCCTGTGGTAAAATTGCATTAGATGTAATGAAATAAAAGCTGGAATTTGGGAGATCTTTGTAAATACGGGGGAAAAAAAAAAGAAGAATCAAACGGATGTAGTTGTCATCTCAGTGACAAGCGTGCCCTGATCCTGGGCATTATGGCTCTGAAATTGAGAATAATTATTCTAATTTGTTTTATTACATTAGCGTGGGTAGGAGGGAAGAAAGGGAGCTTTCTTTTATGGCTTTCTCATTATTCAGAGGAAGGGCCAGACTCCTGACTCGGGCGCTGGGGCTTCATGGGAATTTTTGGAAAATGATGTCTGCAATGTTCTGACCTTTGCCGTCCCAGCTGCAGCCTCCTCCTCTCTGCAGGGATCCCACACTTGACTCCTTAGCAACCTCCTTTGTGCCTCTGATCTCTCTCCATTTGTCTAGTAATAGCCCTTGGCAGGAAGACGTGTTGTTCCTTCAGTGCCTCTAAAAGGCATGGAGCCGTTAATGCCAAGGACTTTTCAGAACCCCTTTCACCCACTGCTTACAGCTCGTCTTCAAAGTCAATCAAACGCTGCTGCAGCCGTGCTGCTTTCTCAAAGGGTCTTTCTGATAGCAGAGGGGAAAAAGCAACAGCAAATAGAGCAGGAGCCCACGCGGGTGACTTCTCTTCCAGAAACGCACCAGTACATTGGGATGCTGTGCTGTGCCTTCGCAGTGACTCCAGTTGAGCTCCGGCAGGCTCGCAGTGCATCCAAACCTCTGCAGGCAGAGAGCATCGTCCATTTGTCTTGTTGCATCCTCATCTTGTTGCATCATCCATTTCTCTTGTTGCACTGTCCATTTGCTCACGTGCACTCTGCTCACTTTGTGCAGGAATTGAGTTCCCACTCAGCGCTGTTGTGCTCTCGGATCTCCCAGTCTGCATGGAGCTGCCCCACACCTGGGACCGGCCCTGTATCTCCCCCTCTGCATGACGGTAGCCCTGCGCTCACCCACAGGTGGGCTGTACAATTGGCTGCAGGGCATTGGAACGGGCGGCCCAGGGAGGTGATGGGGTTGCTCTCCATGGAGATGTGGCACTCGGACACGGTTGGTGGGCATGGTGGGATGGGTTGGGGTTGGGCTTGGTGATCTGAGAGAGCTTTTCCAACCTGAATGGTTCTGTGATTCTAAGTGTGGAGCCCTGTCCTTTAGCATGCTGATGCTGGGAAGCCCATCACCTCAAACCTCAGTGGTGCTGACAGAGCAAAGCTATGAACAGCAGTGCCACCTGAGGAGCATGTGCTTGTCATGCTCTGGCTAAGGAAGTGCTGTTGCAGCCCGTTATTTTCTCTCTTTGCATGGAAGAAATGGGGGATTTGAATGACCAGCTGCTAATTTAAGGAGAAGTTGGTAGGAGCACCAGCTACCAGCTGTTTTCAGAGCCTTTAGCTTGCTGCTGTCAGAGTTATAGGAGGGGGTTTCCCAAAAGCCTCATACCTGTGTCACATCCTCACTGTGTGGCAAAGAAGAGGCTCTGTGTGCAGTGCAACATCTCAGCAGACGTGCAGTGCTCTGTGACTGCCTTGTGTCGGATCCCAGGTTGGAGAGCTGTCTGCCATGGAGCGGAGTTGCTTTGAGGCATTGGCTTTAGAATGTCTCTTCTTCTTCCGTGAGTTTGGGGTCTAAATTACATCTGGCTTGTCTTCAAAATGGGTTTGTACAGATTTAGATTTCAAGGAAGTGGATGGAGCATGGGTTGGTGGGCAGTTGTGTGCAAAGTGTGAGGTGCTCTTCTGGATTTCCTCTGGGAGCACTCAATATGACCAGAAAAACCTAAATCCCCAAAGTGAGGGTTATCCTCTGAGACTTTTCCCTTTTTCAGCCGTTGTTTGAATCGTGAAGTCACAGGATGGAGGTCTTTGGCTGGACTCTAAATTTATAACTTTGGTACCCCATTCCCTGCTGCATCAATGCAGGGGTTGCAGACATAGCTGCAGTCACCAGGCTCTTTCATTCTTGCCGTGCTATTGGTCTGTCTGTACCATTTTTTTTTCCCCCAGAATTAATTTTGGGCTGAAAAAGTCTCAAAGAGTGCTTTGTTCCTCGCTGACACTCACTCCAGGGAAAAAGGGGGGGAAAAAAAGGAAAAAAACCGTGGAAAATCTGACATCTGCATTGTAGAGAAAAATCAATAGATAGGGAGGAATATAATTATCCCCCACTCCTGAAAGAATTTTGAAGATATTTTTTGTAACAGTGACTCATATCGGCTTAGTGCTTGAATGACATTTTAATTATTTTGGCTTTTTTTTTTTTCATTTTGAATCACCAAAGTGCAGCAGCCGGAGAGGGGTACAGCGGGGCAGAGCTGTCTGTGGGGTGGGTTATGGGATGGAAGGGGCTGCCTGTTGTTGCTGGGATCTGACCTGGCACTGCCGGAGAGCCCAGTGCTCAAAGCCAGCCGTGCAGCACGGAGCTGTGCAAAGCACCCATTGCCTGGTGCGTTTAATTAGGAGAGGATCAGCTCGTTAGGAGGAGGATTGTAAGAGTGAATGCAGGAGGGAACAGGGAGCCGCATGCTGCTGAGATATGCGCTGCACGGTTGTGTGCACATCCCATGTTGGTGGTATTGTGGAGTTTGTGTTGATTGTGCCTGCAAGTGGGGGAAGTGAAGGGCAGAAGGGATTGCTCCTCTATCTATGCGGTGTTCTGCTCCTTCTGAAAGCTGTGCAATTTGACCAGCGAGGTGGGCAGCAGCCTTGCTTGCAATGGGTGTGAAAGCAGTTGGTAAACGTCCTCTCTATGGCTTAATTTCACCAGAAATCCCTTTTGTTGGGTATTCTGCCAGTGATGGGGAACAAGAAGAGGTGTGTGAAGTTGTTCAATCAAGTGAGACTCGAATTGATGCTTTGGGAGCAAAGGGCTGATTTGGATTTCCACCCCCAAAGTGCCCTGGCTGCCAATTGGCAAACTTAGGAAATGTGTTCAACCATCCACACAGATGGGGTCTATAGAATGTATTGGGTCTGAAGTAGAGAGTATTGGTCATAAATAATGAGGTTGCAGTTTACAGAAGGCTTACTGACGTTCATGGACTGGACCAGGTAGGTGCTGTGCTGGCTGGTACACGTTCTACTGCAGGCAGGCATGACCATGGATTTATTCAACATGGGTTCTGCTAAGAATTTGTTGGGCAAGATTTTTTTCTTTTAATTATTATAGAATCATAGAGTGGTTTGAATTGGAAGGGACCTCTAAAGGCCATCTGGTCCCACCCCCTGCACTGAGCAGGGACACCCACAGCGATAATCATTTGATTTGTATTTAATAGTATCATTTGATACTATTAAAATTAGTAATAATAAAAAGTCTTAAGTGTCGTTTTCCTTCAAGATGAAGAATGGTAGTGGATGCGATGCACCTGAATTGCACACCCAGGGCTATGGTAGGGGCAGGTGCTGCGGCCGTGCAGTAAATCAGCAGTGGGATCTCAGCTCCCCCTTTCTTGGGCCTTGCTGCTGCTCAGGGGGGCTGTGCAGCCCCGTCCTGTTGGTATGAATTTAATAATTCTGGTTAGAGCTGGATTCAAAGCAAGGCCACAGGGCCAAAAGGGCAATTGCTGGTTCAGTTCACCACCTGTTTCCTTCCCTTTGGCTTCTATTTAATTTGTATCGCTGAATACCTTTCTCTTCTGATACAGAGGGCTTTGAAAGTGCCTGCACCCACCCCCAGTGTGCAAACAGAGCAGTGCTTCTGTGGGTGTCCTCCTGGGCTGGGGCTGTTTGTGAGTGTGCATTCACCTCCAGCACCAGGGAAAGCAAGTTGACTTTGAACCCCGTGTCCCTGCCCTCCCAGCACAACGTACCCCTTTTTATTTGGTCTGATGGGAAAACTCGAAAATGTTTTGGAAATCATTCCTTCTTCCCCAGTAGGCTCCCATTCCATGTCAAGATAGGTGCAGAAATTCAAGTTTTTAGATAAAGCTCTGCTAGCAAAATGTGGGAACTTGTAAGTGTGTCAGCTTGAAAGGAAAATGTTCTGTATTTATTGCAGAATTTAGAAAACAAGAAACAAAGCAGTGTCCTGAGCTTCCTATAGCACTATACCACATATTTTCCAAACACTTGCACTGCCACTTGATAGTAGTGGGAGCATTCCTTATATCCTGCCAAGCTGGAATAATTTAAAAATATGTACAAATGAGAACAATGACTTACCCAGCCTTCTCTATGCTATTATGAGGTTTTCCTGGCCAGTATGAAGTACCCACAGGGTCTCTCTGATCTGTGTTGTCAGCACTGTGCCTATGGGCTCCTGTTGCTTCTGATCCCCCAGCAGCTGGAAGAGGGAGCCAGGGACCTGCCTGTGCACAGAGCTGGCTTGTCAGGGGTTAATGGAGGCTGTGCTAGGAAATACTCTGCTTAGTGCCAGCCTGTGAGCATGGAAGCTCCAGCCATAAGTAATTAGTGCAGAGCTAATGGGTCGATGCTTGTGCTGTATCAAAAAGAGCCTGGGGATGCTGGAACACCATGGGGGAAAATTAAAGGATGGAAGGGGACATGATGCTGAGTTTGGCTTTGGTGGAGCTGGTATGCCAGAAGAGTTTTTCTTCTTTATTATTTTAAAGAAAAACAAACAAAAAAACGAGATTTGAGATTGTTCTTAGGTTAACGGGATAGATACAGCCAAGAAGGGTTTGAGGCTACTGAGCTGTCTAAATAACCTTTCTTGTACTTTGAGGCTGTTGGACAGATCCTGTTTTCAAAAAATGGCCCCAAAGTGCCGAAGATGCCTTTTGTTAAAGTCCTGGTCTTTGTCACAGGCATTGCCTCCAACATGGCCTTAATGCACTGAGACACGGGGCTTGCTCCTAACTCAGCTCGCACCCAAATCTGACTGATCCGTAGGGCTCAATCTCAGTCACAGGCTTAAAAACTGAGTGCTTTGGGCTGCACTGAGCTGAGGAAGGGCCACTTCCCTTTTTCCTCTTATTTTGCTTACAAGGGGCAGCTGGACGGGTGGGGTCTGCAAAGGGATCCCAAACTCGGCTTAGTTTCTGCCCCAGATGCTCCATGTGTGATGCTTTCAGCCTGGGTCCAAATGGTACGGGGCTCTCCCAGTGCTGATCCACCCTGATGCTGTCCCATGCCTTCAGGCTCCTTTTCCTGCTGGTCCCTGCCCTAACACAGGTCAGTTCAGGTACATCAGAGATGCGTGAGCCCCTGCCTGTCTGTGAGCAAGGGACAGGGCTTTTTCCCCATGCTTTGATCTGTGTTATGGCAGCGTAATCTGCTGCAGCTGTGGAGTTTAGGCCGGTTCATATGCAGAGAAACCTTGAGAATGGGTTGGGAAAATTGTTAGCAGGCTGAAAGCAATCCAGCGACTGGGAGATGCCGGCACATCTGAGGATCCCCATCTCCTTCTCCCTCCTCCTCCACTGCCTGAGCTCGCAGGGACTGCATGCATCCCCTTACTTCAATTTTCTCCTGATGCTTCTCTGGGTGCTGCTGTCTGAGGCCGAAGCAGTTACCGGTGTGTTGGCAGTGGTTGTGCTGTTGGGCTGTGTGCAGTCCCCACTGCTTGCTGTGCCCCGGTGTTTGCAGGACCCAGGCAGGCGCAGCAGCTTTGTGGGCTGATGGGTGTGCAATGGCTCTGTGCTGCCTGCATGCCTCAGGGCCACTTACTTTTGCATGGAAGGAATTAGTTTGAGCTCTTGGTGTGTTTTGAAAGAGGCTGTAGCCAATGGATGGTTCCATCCTGAGGTCCTTTTGGTGTCTGTGCTCTGTCTGCCCCATAGACTGAAGTGCTGTCAGTGCCAGCATCCTCTCCAGCGCAGTGGATGCAGAACGTGAGCTTCCCTTCACCCAGTGCACCCGCTCACCAGCTTCTGTGTGATTTCATCTACCTGCTTTGTTGGTATTTAAATTAGAAGACAGACTCCATTATGTTTTCTATTTCCAAGGACCCATTTCCTTTATTTCCCATCACTGCACCTGCCCTGCAGTGAGGTCTCGGGCTGTGCGGCGTTTCTGCACGCATCCCATCTCTGTGTGATGTGAGGCTGAACCTCGGGTTGTTTACAGGGATGCAAGGTGGCATTTCTTAGACTGTTTGTATCTTCAGCAGAACGTGAACAACTGTCAACAAGCATCAGCAGGAGCCACATCATTAGGGCAGGGCATGAACCTCTGGTTTCCAGCTGAGCATCAGGTGGGGGATGTCTGAGCTCGGGCATCCATGCCTAGTGATGCACTCTGTTCAGTGCTCCGGGTTCCTTCAGCCACTGGAGAACCCAGAGTGGGATCTGGGAACAGCAGCGGTGTGAGAGGGACCTGAAGTGCCCCATAATGATGGAAGCGGGAGCGTTCTGTGCTGAAAGCAGTTTGATAGTAAGAGCTTGAAGTGATTTTCCTGTTTGATAGCTTTGTAGTAAACAAAACGTGATTAATTCCCTTCGTGACTCATTGCAGGAGAGGTTTTGAGTTTTATTACAGCACTTTTCTATTGTATCCTTGCTTTAATTATCTCAGCAGAATAACAGAGCGTGGTAAGAGCTCATACAAGGCAGGGGGAAGGTCACTGAGATAGCTGTCCTTTAGTCCCTGCACGGAGCCTTTCTTTGCGTCCTTTCTGCCCTGACAGCGCTGTCGGCTGCGGTGCATCCTGCCCGATGCTATCACTGCATCCTGTAACTCTAGAAACAATCCCAGGGGCTGAGTGAGCACAGCCCGTCGGGGGGGCTGGAGCAGCTGCTGCTGCCAGGAGCCTGTCCTGCCCTGGAGCAGGAACGAGGGGAAAAGCAGCCCTTGGTACCAGGGCAGCCCCCAGCCCGCTCTCCCATTCTGCAGCTCCCCTCTGGTATGACTTACCATGCTTTCAGCTGTGCCTTTTGGACCGGCTCCGCTTGGCTTTTTGGCGGTGGTGCTGGAGGGGCTGTCCCGTTGCTGTATCACTCATTGTTACATCCTCTGCTCCTTTTCTCTGGTTGCAAACACATTGCTTTGCTCTGTAGCATCAGCAATAGTTACCTCTCAGGAGGTGTTTTTCTTGTCACTGATGGTTTCATAGACTCACAGAGTCTTTAAGGTTGGAAGAGACTTCTGCAGTAAGTCCAACCCATCTCACCGTGCCCATCAGCCATGGCTCTCAGTGCCACATCTCCACGGCTCTCAAACACCTCCAGAGATGGTGACCCCACCCCCTCCCTGTTGTGAGGGCTCGCAGGGATGGTGCTATCTACCTTACATTTTCTGGGTCTTGCAGGGCTGCCCTGTATGCAGTTGGCCTTGGGGCTGTCGTCCTGCTCCATGAGGTGTGCTGCCTGTCGCTGAGGCATCTGCTGGGTTCCCCAGGCCCATTCCTGGTTAAAAATGACAGGATAGAAGTTGCCGGAGTCCATGATTTTTGCAAGAGTGTAATGGTATTTGTTTACTGTCCTTTGCAGTTAACATTAACATGAAAATATATTTCATTTTTGGAAAGGGAGGGAAAATGGAAAAAAAAATATATATATATAGTGCAGCAGCAGATGGGCAAAATCTGCTCAATCTGAGCACCAGATACAATGTCAGGCTGTGAGTAGCCCTGCTGAAAGCAGTGGGGTCACCTCATTCACAGAGACACGCGTCGAAGCATCATCTGCTGTGAGGCTCAGGCCAGGAGAGGTGCAGATTTCCTGTTAGTTTGTGTCCAATAATCTTGTAGCTATTCCTGTGCATCTTGTTTGGTTCAGAAAGTCAGCGCTGGGTTAAGCCTGAGGTGCAACTCATCTGATGGCACGTGTCTGGGACAGAATGCAAAACATAAAGTGAACTGCTCATGGCAGAGCCTACAGAAGCTAAGGAAGATTTCTCAGTGTCTCATTTGAGGATTTGGGTGTATTTGTGGATACTTACTGAAGGGTTCGGGGCAGTTGTTGGGGGTCTTCAGCTCCCTGAACTTGGGGATTTTATTGAACTCTGCTAAACTGCTCAGTGCTGCAAGAGAAGAGTTTTATGGAATTTAGATGAATCTGCTCAGCCAGGGCGTACTGCAGCACTGTGACCTCCTCCTCTGGGCTGTCAGGAAAAGGAGCAAAAAAGGAAAAGGAGCAAAAAAGGAAAAGGAACAAAGGTAACATTGGGGCCTTGCAGAAACTCCGCAGATTTTTCTGCTACGGAAGGCAGGAACGTTACAATTAGGGGCAATGTCAGAGGTAGGCAAATAGCCCCTGATTGTGTGCAGATGATAGAGGGCTGGTTCAGCTTTTTGACTAGCGAAGCTTTCCTCAATTTGGGATATTGCGATCCTAATCAGAGACCTTTAGCTGTACATCAAAGCCCGCATAGCTTGGGGCTGGCATGGGCTGATTGCAGGGCTTCCTGCTCATCCCTGCCCAGGTGTCCTTCCTGCCGTGGCCGACTGATTCCTTTTTAGTCCTCATCACCGAGGCAAAGAAATTTAATCCCAATATTGCTGCCAGCCCTGGAATGGACCCACTGGTTTGGAAATGTCACCCTCTTGTTGCCTTGAAATATCAGTGCGTGCAGCCTCTGCTACCTGCTAATTTCACTGCCAACCTCTAACCCGAGGTAGAGCAGACCTGTCATTAGCGCATTCATCTGTGTTTAGATCTGTCAGCTTCCTTCCCCTTCTCCTCTTTTGTTTCTCTAATTACTTTGATTGCATCTCTGCATCCAGCTCAGGGCTCCGGTGGCTGCTGAAGCTGCGTGGTCCTCTGCCAGCATCCCCTCTCCTGTAGGGGTGCTTTAAGGAGGGAGAGAATTGGGTCTGGATTTTAAAGTCACAAAAGCAGCCATATATAGGTTTGCAGGTGACTTTTCACTCTGTTTCAGAGCAGTGCCAGAGCCCAGTTCTCAGACCTTTCCTGGCCACAATTCTTCCCTATCCTAAAGGCTTCACACCAGAGCTGGCAAGTGGCTGGAGGTGGCTGACAGTTTGGAGCGGGCTCCTCGCTCTGCCATGTGCTCTCAGGGCTGAGGCCGGCTCCCAGGGTGCTCCTCCAGCCCCACTGCCCAGCCCTGTTGTCATCCATCAGTGAGGTCCTGAGTACCTCCTGCTTTGCAGGGTCCGCTCCTCAGGGTGAGTTTGGAAATGAAAGCTTTCCATTTCCCCAGCAAAGGGTGCACTGAGCGGCCCTCGTGCTGTGCAGGTACCATCACAGGGGAAGTGGCAGCAAAAAGAGCATTTGCTCAGAGCCCTCTCCCGTGTTGTCCTCTGAGGAACAACATCTGGGCTCTGGGTACAGATACGCCATGAATTTCCAGGGCAATGCCTGTTCCAACCCTACACTTCCCACTGGATATCTAGAGATAATAATTTGGCATGCAAGATCAAATAAAATATTCCTAATGCTGTTCTTTTTTGTGTGTGTGTTTTTACAGGGGTTGATTAAAATTCGAGGGGATCACTGCTGGAGAGACTTAACTTGCATGAATTATCACTATGAGGTGAGCAGTCTGCACTTTAAAACTGTTTTTTCTTGCTTGCTTTGCTTTGGTGGATATTTCTGTAGCTTTTTCACTGCTACCAGGCAGTTCTCCATGTTGGTCTTCCTTTACTGTTGCCTTCAGCCTATAGCCATGCTGTCGGCATCCATGTGCCAGCTCAGTGATGCTGCTTTTCCCAACCACAATCTTCAGAGAGCGATTTCTGTCCTCCCCCACTGCCATGGACTCTCAGGGGTAAATGTGAACTGCACAGAGAACTCCCTTTGTAAAAGCAGGGAAAGGGAGGAACAGAAAGGACTTTCCCATAGCGTTGTGCTGTGTGCTTTCTGCCAACATCTTACTTTATTCCAAAACTCAGACATATGCAGACAGAAATAGAGCATCTCAGTGCTATCCAAGATGCTGAGCACTGATCGTTGGCAATTCTGAATTATGCAGCTTTATCTTTCTGACATCTGTTCCAGTGATTGCGTTACGTTCTGATTATAAACTGCGGTTTGTATTCTGGCTCTGTTGTTTGATTTTAGGGAGAGGGACCTCAGCTTCCTCTCTGCTTTTACCTATAGTTTTGCATTTTTGCATTTTGCATAAACAGAGATAAAAAGGTAAGAAATTGCTGTGTATGGGGACGCTCTCTTGAGGAAGTCCTGGCTCCCTATGAAATAAGCAGTACTGTGAGTGACAGTGCCTTCTGCAGGTGAGCGTTGGAGCCACTGAGTCACAGTGCTGGAGATCTGTGCCCATATGAGGAGCAGAGAGTGTTCTACACCTGTGTGCACAGAGCTGCAGTGATCAGCCCTGATCTCTGGTGTGGGTTCTGTGCTGTGTTTGTCCCCAGGGATGGACCTTTGGGGTGATGTCCTCAGTGGACCATCGTCACGTCTGGAAACCATTTTCCCTTTCCAATTAAACCTGATGGATCCTGACTTCCCTGACCTGCAGAACATGTTCTGAGGTGTTGCCTATGGATGGCTTTTTGCAGGAGAGGCACTGAGCAGCAGCTGTGGGGATGCTTGTACAGCATCTCCCTTCCTACAGTTGTGTGATAAGAATTGCATGTGAGTGCTGGGGACCGAGTTACCAATCCTGTTATAGGATCAGGATTCCTCTTTCCAAAACAAGAAAAATTCTATAATTTTACCAGGTACCATTAAGTACCCCATCCTGCAGCAGCTAACCAGCGTAATCTCCAAGACTTCAAATGAAAACCATAATCAGCTCTGTAACCCAGAAGTCTAATGAAGACCATTCCCATCCTACCCATAAGGCAGGATCCCCACTGAAGTAATTGCGGACAGGGGCAGGGTGCAGATCTCATTATCAATTATTTTAATCCACACCAAAGAAGCCGTAATAAAGGGAAATTGAAAGAGGCCAGCGTTCTTCTACCAGTGCTCACAGGGACGGTGCTGTGATTCACCTGTTGAGCTGAGTCCTCTGCATGCCCTGTTCTCACAGTGCAAGGTGGAAATGCTTTGGGGACCCTGGGCTCGGTGTGAGGTGGAGGAGGAAGTCCCAGTAATTTGGGGCTCGTTGAGGTCCTCAGAAGTCCACATAATCTGTCCCTGGTCCTGGTAGAGTTTCCCCGTAGCTGTGGCTTGCAATAGCCTGACCTTCACCCATCTCCCTAAGTGCAGCCACGTGAATCCTGGTGAGAAGGACAAGGGTGGATATGCGGCAGGGAGAAAGCTGTTCGCAGGGATGTGTTACAGTGCGGGTCCCCCACATCCAACCAGTCAATGGGAGAAAGTAGAGGGTGAGGCTGTGAAGATAGCTCTGCAAGAGGAGGAGGCAGCTGGAAATCTGCTCGTCATTAGGATGATAAAACCGGGTACTGGACCAGCCCGTAGTGGAGCTGGGCCAAAAGGAGTCTGCTGTGATGTATGTTGGCCACCCCAGCTCTCGTGTTCCAGCCCGGAATTGCAGTCCAAAACCTACATGTGCTCCTCTGCCAAGAGAATTAATGAGAACACATGGCCTCCATCTCCCCATGCTGAGCGCACCCCGCACTATTTATTTGTAGTAGGACCAGCAGCCGTGCTTGTGGAAAATAATATTTCCACTTGTGTCAGGAGCCGTGTGTGAAATAGTAAAAAGTTGTTACGGCTTGGGTAATTAAACGGAGCGTAATTTTCCTCCCTTTTTCCTTTCTGATGTGTGGGGGCCTTAATCCAAACCTTTATGGGGATCTGTTCCCCAACTGAAGCCTCTCTGTGTTGAGGGCTTACGGTCTGTGACGCTGTGGAGTTTGGAGAGGGAAATGGCAGAACGCATGGTTTGCATAGGAAAATATCCTACCAGTGCAACACCCCGTGGGTCCCTGAGGAGTCTGTGTGCTGCAGCATGGAGACAGACACTGATGGAGAGAAATTCAGGTGGTGCTGCCTTGCTACCTGCAGACGTGTGCAAGGCTCGGGGGTGCTGGGGGGTACTGGGCTCTGACATCCATTGGGTTCTATTTCTCATTCCTTGGCTTTGCAGCTGTTCCACTGCTGGCTGTGGTTAGAGGGCTGTTTATCCTATAAGAAGTCTTGGTTGCAGGAGGCTTTTGCACAGTGGGACCTGCTCACGCTGCTGTTAACGTAGAGGGAAGCTGCCTCTGGATTGTAGGTCTGTTTGTCGTCATTAAGCGTTTCTCTGCTACGTACACAGTGGTTTACAAATGCATGTGCAGCGGTTAGCAGAATGCAGCTCAATTTCTGCTTCCATAGAAGCACAGGGCACAGATCCCACCGCAGAGGAGGCCTCAGCAAGGAGCCCAGCAGCAGCCTGCAGCTACAGGAGGCTTTGGGCTGCTGCAGGTGATTTTGCAGCTTGCGGAGTATTGCCTGGTCATGGGCTGGAGCAGCTTCCAGCATGGGTAGGCACCAGGAAGGGGAGCACTGACCTGCTCTCAGAGCTTCTCATCCCTCCCTCCCCATCACGCTGTCTCTGGCCCTCCCTGCCCTCATTCTGAATGTGCTGCCTTCCTGGCACGAGCACAGTGCCTTAACACGCTCCAAATGGAGAAAACCCTCAGTGCAGGCCTTGCATTTAGAACCTCCTCCCAGACCTGCAGCTCCCCAACACGCTCGCAGCACTGAGCACCTTGCAGCCACATGTCTTGGCACAGGGAGGTTTGAGTGGCAAAGGCAGGAGATGAGTGTTTCTGACTTGCAACCAAATGGAGCCGTGGTTTGGGATGCTGGAGGTGGTCTTGGCAGAGTGGCTAAGGAGAAAATCTTTGGGCTTTAGAAATGGTGAAGTCCTATATGAGTTGCATCCATCGCATCTCCCCGTACCCAGCATGGAACTACATGCTGCGGGATGCGACCTGCCATGCGTTTTATGGTGGCTGCCAAAGTGTTGTTGCTTTTTAATTACAGACAGATATCTCATAAAACCCAGCCACCAACTGGTGAGAACAGCTGCCAGAGCAGCTGCACGGGGAGCAGGGAGCCCCGCTGGGCGGCCGCCTTCATCACCTCCTCCTTTCTGCTCTGTGCCATCACCCCATGGGGTGCTTACATGTGTCCCAGGGTCACTTGTGCTGAGCAGGTGCCAGCCCTGGTACACACCGGGCAGGGAACCTCTCTGTGCCCAGCTGGAGCAACTTGTATTTTATTTCTTTTAATGCAAAGAATTTGTTTTAAGTGGAGTTTTGAAGGGAAGACCTTTCATCAAAGAGTTTCCCAGCATCATGCCAGCAAGCAGACCTTCCACTGCGACAGAGATCGTAGGATGGTATGGGTTGGAAGGGTCCTCAAGGTGAGACAGACGGATAAAGAATAAAATAAGTAAAACACCCCTAAATCAGGAAGGGCTTTGCCTGCACTGGGAGTGAGATCCAGGATTTCCTTCCCACTCTTGGGGTGCTCAGGGTACCCCCGTGCAGAACCCTCCCAAGGACTGTGCTGAGCTTCTCAATCCCAGCCAAAGGTGCACTTCGGTTCTCCTGACAGTCAGTGCTGCTGCAGTACAGCTCTGTTCTTTGTGTGAGACGCTGCGCACACAAAGGTCACTTCTTCTGATTTGTACAAATTATTGCTAATTATTCTGGAACTGTTTTTCTTAAATGGAGGCTGTCAGTCAGGGCTGCAGCTCCCAGCAGTTCCTAGAGAAGCTCTCTGGAGCACAGTGTCTTTTGTGCCTAATTACAGGGCTGCTGACTGATAGCTGTGCTGATAAGGGTGAGAAGCAAGGAGGCTGGAGCAGCTATTTAACCACCTCCTGATTTCTTTGCTCTCTGTATGCTGTATGCTCTGTGCCTTAAGAATACAAAGTGTTTTTGAAATCAGTTTTGGTTTGGATTTGTGAATATGTGCTTTGAACTGAAATTTACTGTCAAATTACCAACTTGAAATAAAATGGATCTATAATCAGAATAGCCCAGGCTATCAGCTGCAGTGACATGGAACAAAATAGGTGCAACTATTTGGACAGGAGTTGGACTCAGTGATCCTTATGGGTTCCTTCCAGCTCGGGATGTTTAGTGATTATATGTGACTGGGTTTTAAAGCAGAAGGCAACACGAGGGTGTGAGGTGTAAACAGGAGTTATCTCTGCGTCCAACACTGGTGCAAATGCAGGTGGGGGATCCTGGCTGTGTGTGCATTGGAGGCTGGAGCTGAGCAGTATGGGCTCTGCCTGACCTCTCTGCTGCCAGTTGTGATTTCTCCATCTTTCAGTAATGAGAATTTTGCCTCATGAAATCCTCGGTGCTGGCAGTAAAGCAGTGACACACACAGTGTGCTGCCAGGCAGCTCTGCACCGCTGCGTGGGCGCTGCTTTTCCACACCGGCCCTCAGCCTGTGCACCCCACCCAGAAGTTTTAGTGCTTTTTTTGTTTGTTTTCATCTTTTTCTCATCTAAAATGGACCTTCTTGCAGAAAATGTGTTATCAGGTGAGGCTACTGCAGAATTGGCCCAAACATGGAGGGTTCTCAAGGGGAGGGCTGGAGTGGAGCCGGTGGGTGTGCCATGGGTTCTGGGGCTGCACACAGCCCATCATTGCTTGAAATGGTAAAACCTGTGCTTCAGCAGATGGGTTTCTGTGAAATAAGGAGAGAAAGCTGTTGTCCTGTAGAAGCCAAAGCCACTGTTGAGTCTTCAGCAGAGAGAGGGATACGAGGCTCTGCCTGGGGCGGATTGCAGTGCAGGTTGTGTTCGTCTCCAGTTGCAAAAACAAACTGTTCTCTGAGCTGAGGCAGCCGATACCAGAAGGAAAAGCACACTTCTGTGCTGCTTGGTTTTTCTTTTTTTGTTCCATTTGGTCATAAGTTTTGAAAAATGACCTTTTCTGAGGCATAATTGAAAAACCAGTTGTGCCTCTTCACACGTATTGAAGGGCCACTTAGCGTGGGTCTGAAGCTGAGGATTAGGTGCTTTCTTCTGGGTTTTGGTGATTTGCATGATGTCAGTGGAAGAAGGGCTAATTCTTGACCTTGCCTGCGATCAATTAAGTAACAAGATCCATCATAAGGTAAGTGCATGAAGCAATAGTATTGGCAGATGAATGTCAACACGACATCAAAAGCTTATTACAGTGTATCTGGATTTCGTATCAGGCTCTGTGGGAAGGTCTCTATCTGAGACAGGTTTTCAGATGAATCCCAGGTGCTCTCTCTGTAAGCCATGTTTGAATGTAGTTTGCTGGAAATGTTTGTTCTCCCTGACTTTGGGCTGAGCTCTGTTGTTCTGATAGCAGTTAAACATCGTGGTTGCTTAAAAAGAGAGGGATCAACGGCTTTTAGGGTGGAACATTGGGGCAGACATCGGGGTGGAAGCACTGGGGAGGATGGGTTTTGCTTGCTTTGCACTGCTCAGGGTTGCTTGTGGGAGGTGCAGGGGCTGCAAGGTAGAGCTGAGCTCTTTGGGAGGGCACCCAGCTTCAGCACGGGCTCTGGGCTGTGCTGCAGATGATCGCTTCTGGAAGGGCAGCAGAGCTCGGGGATACTGCAAAGCAGTGGTGAGCTTACAGAAGTGAAGCCTTCCTCGCAGAGCTGCAAATTGAGAGGACATATTGATAAATAGCGACACGTATTCCTAGTTGTGTTGTATTTTGAAAAGTGAAAAGGCGTACGGGTCTACTGCAGTCTGAGGATGCTGCAGAAGAACCAACGTAATTAACGGCGTGGGAGTTAACGCAGAACAAAAGCGCTGTCCCTTCTGGTAGGGGAAACCTGCGAGCTGTGCTTGATTCCAGGCCTGGAGTGCCTTCTAGAGCACCACACCAGCACTCTGCCTTGTGTTATCCCCAGCAGCCAACATGAAAGACGAACAATGAGTGGATTCTCAACCTCATGAAAGCCAGCGTCAGCTCAGCTCTTCCCTCCATTGGGACCAGGATCCCCACAGTGAGTTTAGGAGAGTTGCAGATGAGTGTCTGCTCAGTGAGCTGTCGAAACAAAAGGCAGAGCTGCAGCCCTGTGCTCTCAGCCTGCGCTCAGGAAACCACACAGTGCTGATGAAAGTGGGACGTAAGCAGGTGCTGAGAGAGAAGCGTTCAGAGGAGCTTTGAGAGGAATCTAATAGGACAAGGGGAAATGGTTTCAAACTGAAAGAGAGGAGATTTAGACTGGATGTTAAGGAGAAAGTTGCTAAGGATGGAGAGGAATGGCACAGGGTGCCCAGAGAGGTGGCGGTGCCCCATCCCTGCACACACCCACAGTCAGGCTGGATGGGGCTCTGAGCACTGATGGAGCTGTGGGTGTCCCTGCTCAGTGCAGGGAGTGGGACCAGACGGCCTTTAGAAGTCCTTTCCAACTTCAACTGTTCTGTGATTCTAATGGCAGGAATGTTAAGGCTGGACTGAGCATGCAGCAGTGACCCCAAGCAGAGCCCCGCTACTTAAAGGCAGCACGGCACATTTTCCTTATCCTTTCAGTGCAGTTTGAAAACGTTATTTTTTCTGTGCATGTTTCTTCACCAACAGTAACTGCACTAAAACAACCAAAGGTGAAGTGAGCAGCTTCTGGGGTTTTTGGTTTGGTGTGAGCGAAGCAGGGCAGTGGCACCCATCACTGCGGTCACCCACTGCTGCCACAGCTTTCAGCCGATTTCCAGCAGCATTAAAGCAGAATTGGAGAAAGGAGTGAAAGCTTGGTGGAAATGCCCCCTGGGCCTTTCTGTTGGGAGCCGTTGGAGGGTTTTGAGTCATAGGAAGACATCACCCCCTGCCCTCCAGGACTGGTGCGGAGCTGTCAGTCACACACTGTGAATGCATTGGGGATATGCCAATACTGTTTTCAGCAGTAATACAATTCCTCTTCCTGGATTCTTTTCTGTTTTTCTTAAGGATTTGTTTTAAGCCTGGTGAAAGCTTCCTGTACAACTATTGGGTTTCATCTCTTCATTACGCATTCCCACTGTTTCAATCTCATTTACAGACCACCCAGGACCCTCATCATTTGCCTTCTCTCTTTTCTTTTTCTTTTCCTTTCTTCCTTCCCCTCTCCACCTGTTTGGTCTTTCTCCATCCTGATCAGATGAATCCATAAAGGCCTTTGCACACACCTGACCAGATCTCCCCATGCGTAGCATCCATCCCATTGCCAACTTCTCCCCCAGGCAGTGCTGGAGCCCACTGCTTCCTGCTGCCTCCCAGGGCAGGTTGCTGCTCATGCAGTGTTTGGGGCCCACGAGGTTTATCAGCTCTTCAGGTAACAGAGAGAGCGCTCAGATAATTACTTACACTGTGGATTTATCAGTGAGTTAATGGCGTGTTTTAAGAGATCTGCAAAGAGAAGAAAGATGACAAATTTCAGTGCTACCTGGAAGGCAGGAACAAGACAGGAGACGGTTTGGGAGCTTTCCAGCCTTTCCCAGCAGTGTGCCTTTTCTCTTTTGCTTTATGGATGAGGATTACTTCACTGGCCTCTTCCAAACAGTGCCAGCCCCGATGTCAACATGGAACTGCTCAGCACACGTGTCCCGACCTCCACATCCTCAAATAGGTGAAAGCGATGGCAATAATCATTTTGATTTTTTGCTATCCTCTGTGGCACGTGCAGACACGACATGTTATGTATCCTCATTTCCTGCACAGGAGTTGTGTTTCACATCCATCCCCACCTTCCCGCGTTCAGATGGGGCCAACCACCACTCTGGTTGTCCTACTGCCGAGACCCCCGGGGTGGTGCAAACTGTTGGTGTCAGCCAAAATTCAGAACTCTTTTCTTTTTGTGATGTTCACTTTGTAAGGGCCAGAAGTCCAAGTGAAACCAAAGATTTGAACATGTGCTTTTTCACATATCAACTACAAAATGATGTGTGCAGTGCTCCAACGTGCAACTAAATTGTCTGAAAAAACAGCCCACATCGCTGCCATCTGTCTGCCAGGGAAAGCAAAATAAGTCCATGCTTTTGATTGCAGATAGAGTTTAAACAAACAGGACGTTTGTTTATGAACTGGCGCTTTCTTCTTTGGAGGTCAGATTGTGTTTATGTGGGATTATGAGCACACGGTATGGTTTAATCTCTTTCTGTGACCATTGGATGTGTTATGTTGATTTAGGAATGAGGGAGTTTTTCACTCAGAGGGTGGTGACGCACTGAACAGGTTGCCCAAGGAGGCTGTGGATGCCCCATCCCTGGAGGCATTCAAGGCCAGGCTGAATGTGGCTCTGGGCAGCCTGGGCTGGTGGTTGGCGGTCCTGCACATAGCAGGGGATTGAAACTCAATGGTCATTGTGGTCCTTTTCAACCCAGGCTATTCTATGATTCTAGGAAATCTCTCCTAAGGTATTAAGTGAAGTACGGAGTTTGTGTCCTACAAAATACCGGGCACAGAAGTTCTGCCAAAGAAGCTGTGTTCCCAGTGGTGGTCCTTTTCCTGCCTTTGGCCTCTTACTACTATTTTCTTGTGAGAATAATTGTAAGAAACTCTTCTAGTTCTCAGGTTAATACTGTATTAATTATTGCATGCATCAAAAGTTTTAAATTCCACTTGAAGTCTTATTTCCACAGAAACAACTGGGCCAGGAACAAGAGCAGCTGGTGACAGAACGTCACAAATCAGACTTATACCAGCAAAAAGAATGGCTTGAACTATTTGCATATCTTCTATTTGCTTTGAATGGATGCTGTTTTCATCTTATGCTCTGTGTTCTCCATCTTTCCCCATTGAATTTGTGTGGAACTGCAGCCCGCGGGTAACGTCAGCAATGCAGGGGGCTGAGTGCCCGATTCCCTCCGTACTGCAGAGCTGGCAGACCCCCACCCAATTGCCCTCTGCATTTCTTCCTGCTTGCAGCTCTCACGTTGCTCCCAGCAATCCCACGTGGCTGCAGAAAGCACAGACGAGTTCACAGCGATGCGCGGTGTTCTGCTCCCGAGTCGTGTGTGCCAAACTGACCTTTAATCTTGGAGTATAAATCACTTTCCAGTCCTATTATTTGTAAAATCCTACAGGCTTGCAAACGCACAAAAGAAGCCTTTGTCTCTTATTAATTTAATTTATAGGTTAAAGTTTCAAGTCAGTGGCAAGCAAAAGCTGATTTACTGTTCGCTTCAGGAACTGCCATTCTGGAGAGCACGGCATGTGCTGGGCTGCCTAGAACTGTGACGTGTAATTAGGAGCTTCTGTAATTACATATAATGCAATATAATTTGCTTATCTTTTTGGTATGTATTACACATAAAAGCTGGGAGGGTAACTCAATGTGAATTAGCTCTTTCAACCCTAAAAGCGCATCAGATCACTGAAAACACTGCTTTGTGTCTCATTCTATTAACGTCATGACAAGATCAATGTTTTCAAGCATTTCAAGTCGCTGCCCTTTTCTTTTACATGTAGAGTGGTCCCATCCTCTTTTCTACTGTGCGTTTGTGCTGCGACAAAATAATCACAGAAGCATAGAATGGTTTGAGTTGGAAGGGACCTCTAAAGGCCGTCTGGTCCCACTCTGTGCACTGAGCAGAGACACCCACAGCTCCATCAGTGCTCAGAGCCCCATCCAGCCTGACTGTGGGTGTGTGCAGGGATGGGGCACCGCCACCTCTCTGGGCAATAATAGCAAATTCTGTAATAGAATACGGAGAAAAGCAGTATTGATCTTTTCCCCACTGGTTTAAAACCAAATGGAACCACCGTTCCTCTCCTTTAATTTGGTTGAAGCCATGAAATTCCACTGCTCCCATTGCAGTGCCGCCCCAATCCCTCTGCTCTGTGGGCTTTGGGCTGAGCCCTGCAGTGTTCAGCTGGGATCACTACGACTCGAGGCGAAGAAATAAAACTCGTTCATAGCAGTGCTGTCTCCTCATGCTGCAGTGTGAGCAGTCTGCACCAGGTGCTCAGCAAAAGCTTCTACCTCTTAAGCAGTTCCTTTGGTAAGGCACAGATAGTAGTTGCTCCTGCAGGCATTGTGGAAATGTTTGTATGAAGAACGGCGTTTATCTCCTACGTATTCATGAACTGACTTATCTATATTTTCCAAGGATCGTATTCTTCCTCTTCCCTTTCAGCCCGAACGTCTCAATGGCTAAGAGGGCTTTTATTGCTCTGGCATTAATCACGGCGTTTGACAGAATCGAGCTGGATCCCGTCCAATTAGGCTGAGACAATATTGAATTTCGAACTGCCGTGCTGGATCCATTTGAGGTAACAGAAGCTCACCGCTCCCCACACTCAGTGCTGGGGGAAGGAGTGCCACCCGTTCCCTTGGAGAAGCAACTGCTGGAGCTCAGCAAATCCCCTTCTGCAAATAACGCTCTCAAAGAGCGTGTGCTGAGCTACCAAATGCAGGTTGGCTGCTCTCCCCGCTAGTCCAATGGTAGCACTCTCCGCGAAGATGTCTGTTTGTTGGTAGCCCAAGGGCCTTGCAACAGCCTTCGTCTTGTTTGAGAGGATTTCCTGTCATCCATCTGAGGAGGAGAAATAGAATCCGACGCAGGGGGTGGCCCACGCACTGAGGGAACTGAGTTACCGTGGGTGAGTCCTGGAGGCAAGGGTTGCAATTAACGGTTTGTGAGCAGCCCGCAATGGAAATCTGTTTGAATGTGTTACCCTTGGCCTCCAGGCAAATAAGCGAAATATTTTAATTCAAAGAGTTAATTGGGATTTTAGCAGCCTTTCAATATCAAATCTGGCGGATACTTTGTAACCCTGCTCTGCTCTGCTCTGCTCTGAGCCAAAGGACTGGGAGCACCAGCACAGGCATGGGAGCCAAACGTAAGCAAGAACAGGCTGGAAATGTTTCTTGACTTATGTCCCTCATTAATTATTATAGCTATCATAATAATTGTGTTTTTTGTATTGCTGCTACATATCAAGCTGGTGCAAATCACCGTAAAGAATATTTCCAGCAAACACAGGCAGAGCCCCATGAGATGCACGGCCACATCCTGAGGGCTGTGCCCATGGGGTGCTGGCTCAGCCCTGCTCCTTCACCCCGCTCACTGCTTCTGTTGGTACACAGCTGGGGGACGCATCGCAGCCTCTCCTCCTATTGGACATAGAGCCTGAACTATCTGAGTGCACAGGGGATTGACAGGAGAGAGCGGGAGCCAAAGCAAACTGCAGTAACCTCATTTCTCTGCCAAAGGGAGTGAAAGGATAATGTAGCGTGTAGTTATCAAAGGGGAGTTTTCTCAAAGCCGGTCAAACCTGACTTTGCTAATTAAACTTTGGTTTTATTAAAGGGAGAGCAGCTCTCCTTTGTAACTCGCTGAGATTAAAGTTGATGGATGGGTGCCCCTGTGAATTCCTGCACCGTTGGCTGCATGTGCTGACCCTGGTTTGGATGCTGCTGTTGGGGAAACCTTCTTCCAGCAGTTCTGGTCCCAGCGCCGGGGCTGCTCGGGGAGGTCCTGCAGGGGCTGTTGGGGTGGCACAGGAGATGCTATGGAAGTATCAGCACTGGAGCAGCCCTGCAAAGGCAGGCAGCCTACACTCTGCTCTGCCGCCAGGTGCTCGCTCCCCCTGCCCTCAGTGCCAGGCAGTGGCTTTGCTGGAAACCAGCTTGCTGCGGCTGGGGGAAGTGCTGAACCCCTCATTTCCCTGCACGTGTTTCAGGGGAAATCCTGCACTTCGTTAAGTCAGTGCATTTTACTGTGGTCTGTGAATTTGTCATCAGCAAGGACTCTTTTGTGAAACTGGAAATAAGCCGTCACAAAGCAATTATTATTTTCTTTTTACATTAAAGCATTTAATTTCTGCAAAATGTTCAACCATGAGGATTCCTCTGTATGTCTGCCTGCAGTTTCTATCCTTCCCACCAGAAGGACCAACAGCTCAGTGCCTCCCTTAGCTGCTCTGCTGCAGCCGTGGGACTGATCCTGATCACCTCAGGACATGCAAAGGGCAGCTGTAATTAACAACCACGGTCCTGCAGCTTCTTGCATGTGGGAGATTTGCTTTCTGTTGTTTTATTGCTTCTATAAGCCCAGCAGTATGACTAAGGGCAATCCCATCACTTTCCTTGTTATGCAAGGCTTCTCCAGCTAGAGTGTGCTTCTGAGATGGTGGTTGATGGGTTCTCTTGTTTGTAGGTAGGAGAAGCTGCTGCCAGCTGGAAGGCAAGTGATTGCTTTATTTACTTTTCAAACACCTGAGCAGCTCAGGTGCTTTTGGGGCCGCTCTGCAGGCTCTGCCTTCTGGTGTGTCCCATAAGGATGTGCTCCGGTTTCATTTCATGCCATTCATCTCCAGCAAACCTCAGAGGAGTTAGTGCTGGGTTTGAAGCCTTTCAGCCTGTCTCCTTCAGGGAGTGCTTTTTGGAGCAACAATAAGGGATTTTAGCAAGATCACCTCTGCGCTGAGTATGGTATGAGTTTAATTTGCTAGTTAAGATGTTACTGACTTCTCCTAGATTTCTAATGTTTCCTATTCTACGAAATCTTATATATCACCTATACAGGAGTTGTTGTGGCTGGGGGTTGCAGAAGAACACGCAGGAATTCCTTACTGCTTCTCTGGTACTTGAGTTCAATTTACACCATACACCAAAGAAATGTCTCCCTTTGGGTTAGGATAGGTTACGGGCTCTGCTGGTGCAGGAACAAAGGGCTGTCTGTTCCAGCGGGCATGTCTGTAAGGCAGGAGGGGATGCTGCAGGCAGTGAAGATGCGATGCAGCATTTCGTGGACACGTTTCACTTTTAGGAGCTCACAGACAATGAGAGCGGTTCAGTAAAACTGGACACAGACAACTCCTGGGATACTGGAGGCGCTGAAAGAAAGGAGGTGGTCAGAGCTCCACGTGCTTGCAGCACTGGTTTCTGCAGGGACGTTATTGCAGCCCTTTGTGGTTTGGTGGGGCTGGTCTCTTGCTGAGAGGAGCAGCAAGGTTGCATGGGTCGCTGGTGGCCCTGGGCTGTGTAGGTGGCCCCAAACAGCTCTGCCCTCTGGGGACTGATCAGTCCCCTCCCTGTGCAGCCATCTCTGCAGTGCTCTTCCTGCAGACTTGTCTGCTCCTGGAGCTGCTGCAGGTCGCTGCGTGGCCCCGTGCCCCTGGGGTCCTGTGCAAACAGAGCCTGCACGGTAGCGAGCCCTGACCTCTCCTCAGGACTTTTCGCACCGGTCAGAATGAACCCCCATGGACCCTTAATGGGTGTTTTTGTGTTTGGTTAAGGAGGCTCCACAACATGCTGGTTTTATGGGTATTGCATTTGTGTGCACCAGAGCTGGGTTTAGTGTCCCTTTGGGATGAATGGCCAAGTTACTCCCCCACTCTTTTCTTCCAGAAGTTGTATTTAGAGGTAAAGCAACTGTAAAATTGTATAATCTCTCCTCAGACAGCACTACTGGAGGATAGAATTGAAAGCCACGAAAAAGTCAGCAGCAATCAGCAGTGAATTTCACCTTGGAACCGTGGCTGATATGATTTGAAGTTTTTCACCTGCTGTTAACATAACCATTGCCTTTGGTCTCAAAAGCAACTGAAGCAGATGTATTATATTGCTGAAGGTGCAGAGATTTTAGCATCTGATACCATGCAATGAGAGCTGCCTCCTCCTGTGTCCTCCTGGCTTTGAGTACCAGCAGAGCATTGTACTCAGTGCCTTTGTGCTTAGGGGCAGTGTTGTGGTTCTTCCTTCGCTGATGCCTCCAAAGGAGCTGGCTACATAGAATCATCCAGGTTGGAAAACACCTCTCAGATCACCAAGCCCAACCTCAGCCCATCCCACCATGCCCACTGACCACATCCTTCAGTGCCACATCTCCATGGTTCTTGAATTCTTCCAGGGATGATGACCCCACCACTCCCTGGGCAGCAGCGCCCGACCGCTCTTTAGGAGAAGGAATCATTCCTAACATCCAACCCGACCCTCCTCTAGTGCAACTTGCAGTCATTACCTCTTGTTCTAAACATACGTATGTACCACTTATAAGACCCCATTTCTCCCAGGGGGTTATCCTTTGCCAACTGGTAAACTCAAGCCTAGCCTGCTTCTGCGAGAGCCTGATGCTTGGCTGGCTGTTGTTTGAAAGCTTGCTTCAGGATTCAGCTCTACCTGCTGAAAGAATTTATTATAAAAGATATTGAGAGCTTTGTCTTGTTTCATTTACAGATTTCATGGGATAAATTGTGTCCATGTTGTGGGACCGTGGATGCGTGTCCACAACACCAGCTGTTTTTGATAAGCTATAAAATGGCCCATCTCGAGTAAATCAAACACAAATTTTACAAAACAATTATGCATCGGCATTTTTATTCCCTTCCCTCAGAGTTTGAACTTAATTTTATTGCTTCAGATTTAGCAGAAATTTAATACTTTCTAATCTTCTGAGGAGCAAACCATCTCTCTGAGGCCCAGCATTCCTTGGCTGTGCAGCATGGATTTTTGGTTCCAAGCACAGCTTATATTTTACCAAATTCAAGTTACTTCTGTACTACTGTACATCTGCCCAACTTCAGTGGACGTGGGAAACTTTTGAAGTTTGCTCAAGAATGTGCTTAATGTTTAGCTGCAAAACAGGAAAGATTCCCCATTTAAAATCTTCCATGCAAAGCTCATTTGGTCAACGTGTCGGACCCAACCAACGTGCTGTGTTGTTGAAGCCATCGGGTCAGGCCTGCAGAGGAATCTGTATATTCAGTGGGGATCCAAGCCTTATCTTTATTGAAAGAAAGTCATTTAGAGCTACCAGTGCAGCCCTTGGTTGTGTGTTAGTAGGTGAGGATCTGCTCTGCTCTGCAGCAGGGCTCTGATGTAATAAATACTTCCATGTGTGAGAGCTCTGATGTTTAAAGATATGTGCGTCGCGGACCTTCGTGCATGAAGACATCCCCAGCTCAGGGCTGTTTAATTGTGATTGAAAAGCAAGACAATGAGAAGGAAAATCTGGCACATGAGTGGGAGGGGAGCAGGGTTTAGAGAGGGGAACCCTCAGGTGCTGGAAGCGATGTTGGCTATGCCTGCATAGGACTCCCTGGCCTTATACAGAGGTTGGGCTGCTGCGGGTGTTGGGCTGAAGGTTTAGGTTGTCACTGGGAGTGCCCTGTAGTGCTTCCCATAGCACGGGGCATCCCAAACCCATCATCTGGGGAAAAGTAAGGGCTTGTTTTATTGTGCTAAACCAAGGGCTTGTGGTTAGGTACCTTTGTTCTAGTTTCTTTGAAAACTGCATGTTTCTCTTGTGTTCTGCATGGGCTGTCCATGTGTAGCAAAAGTAGCTTGTGTTGGTAGAGCTCATCGTGTTGGTAGAGCTTGTGTTGGTAGAGCTGGTGTTGCTATTCAAGAGAGGCAATGTCCCTGCAGGAGCTTGAGCTAAGACAGTGACAGCAGAGTCTCCTCCGTCCTCGAATTTTGGGGCACAGCCAATGGAATCACCATCCCTGGATCCCAGCTGAGGTCTCAGATTGCCTGCACGTTGTCCCATGGTATGGCCTTTATGAAGTGCTCCTCCCAGAATTACCCCTCAGAATTAATGCTGTGGGGTAAGACTCTTGGCTTTAAAAGCTGATTTCCAGTCTGCTCACTCAAATAATACCCTTTGTTCTCTTAAACTAAAATGGTGCCGTTTTGTGGAAGGATAGAGCCCGGGGCTGTTCGCAGGAGGGCTGAGGTGGGTGGAAGAATGGTGGCATTATCCCATGCAGACATGAGGTCAATCGCACTGCCTCTGTGGGCAGAGTCCTTCTGCTTCAGGGGAGCAGTTTGGGTTTGCCCCCTTCCCCCAAATCCCAGTTTTGCAGTGGTTTGGCTCAGTGGGTTTGGCTCCGGTGTGGAGGTCCCTGGTTTCCCATTGACACATTTGCAGGCAGCCCTGGATGGCGTTGCTCTTTGTGAGTTTGTGCCAGACCTGTATTATTTTAATGTGGCTGTTAGTGTGTAAATCTGTCCTTATTGTGGTGTATAAACAACAGTGTTTTCCCTTTGCAGTTTAAAAAAAACAAAACAAAAAAAAAACACAGCATTGTTTATTCCTCTGGTTTTTGTCCAGTAACGCTGGGCATCTACTGCCTGAATGCAACGACTGAGCAGCAAGCCCTGCTTTAGAAAGCAACAAGAGATGGTCTGCCCTCTGATATTCGCTCTGTGGCTCTGCTGGGGATGTTCCCAGGCAGGGAAGATGCAGCCCAGAGCAGTGGGTCCGGGGGCTCTTCTAATGGGACCCCCAGGCAGGTCCCCACGGAGAGCCATTGTGAAGTCTTCAGAGGTGTTACGCCTCTTATCTGCTTTTTGTTTATTAAAAAAAAAAAAAAAAAAAAGGCTACAAATAAAGCAGTGTCACGAGATCCCACTTGTAATTGAGGCTCCGAAATGAATTAGCCACGGTGAATGTTCTGCATGGCTTTCCCTCTCCTCGGAAGAAGGCTCCTTTGTGCATCCCTGCTGACGGCAGCCTGGGCAGCATCCGCACATGGGGTACCTGAGGGCATCACAGGGCCTTTTTCTCCTCTCTTGTTTTCACACTTCTCTCCCCATTTCCCTGCCTGTCCTTTCACATTTCTTTGGACAGGAGGATTTCCTACGATCTCCTTTCAGCATCACTTCCTCTTCAGCCCCTGCGCTCTCCCCTCACTGTGTCTGCAATCAGCTGTAGCTGTGTGCCCTCATTTCACTCGTTGCTCATTAAAAGTGAAGGATGGTGGAAGAGGAACAAATGCATTGCACTGAAGGGCTTTGGGGCATGGATTTCCAGACCAGTGCTCAGCCAGCCTCCGCGCGGTGTGTTGCTGCACCTCGCACACCTACGCTGTTTGCCTGCAGTCGTGTTCCAAGAGAAGGGCTCTTGTGCCTCTTTCTTCTTTACTTCTTCATTTGGGGCTCACTGGTTTCTGTAGATCTGCTTTTTTTGTAGCCAGTTCCATCCTTTTGGGGAATGATGGGCACAGTTTTGCTCCTTGTATGTTGGCCGAGCTACTGCTTTCAAGTGCGTTGTCAGCAGCAAGTCTTCATTTCTGCAGTGTTGGGTTTTTTCCCACTTGTTTCTATTAATCTCTACAAACTTGGCCTGCGAAGGAACTGTTTACAGCAGAGCAAATTCAAGTCTCCAGTTGCTAGCCCTAAAAAAATTAACATTTATAATTAATAGCAATGGTTCAAAGTTTCTCAGGTTTGGGTGCAGGGTGCACCCATCCCCAAACAGTGTGGATGGGAGGTGTTGGAGACCCAACCCCCACTGCGGCCGATCTCCCCAAGACAAGGGAGCAGCGACCAGGACAGTGCTGGGTTGGCTCCATTCCCATGTGGCTCCAAGCCCGCAGCATCGCAGCCCGGTTCCTGAGCAGCTTCCAGCAGTGAGCACCCCATGCCATGCTGTGCCTCGTTGGCCATACTCTGCTCCAGGAGCACTGCAGCCACCGGTGCGATACACGCGGATACAGAGCCCAGTGAAACCCACTCCCCATCAGTCTGGGAACCTGGCTGTAATCCGTTCCAGTTGCAAACTCGCAATCAGTCCTCACCCTACACCCTTTTAATACTTTTGGGGCTGTTTAAGCTAAATCTGCTCAGCATGAGTATAATCTCATTTTACTGTTCAGTGCAATGTTGTTCCAAGCGGGCCAGGCTAATTAAACTCCACGGCCGCTTGTGCACTGACACTTTTGATGGAGTAACTGGAGTAATTCATGGGTAAGTCCTGCATTCAGCCGGGCCAGGGCTGACATTGGAGACATATTTCATAGAGCAGTAATGAGCCTAAATTTCAGGTATGCGTCCTCTTCCCAGCCCTCCCCAACATGGCAGCGGTCACTGTTTACCCAAGGAAATTAAAGCCAGCAATGTGCATGCTGAGTATTTTTATTTGTTTTTTTCCTTTTTGGGGTCCCGACACCCTCCCTGCCCGTTAAAGTTTGTGCATGATTGATTTTAGGGGGGTGGATGAAAAGAGCAAACCTCTTCCACCGCGTTCCAAATCATCCATCAGAAATCGCAGGGGAGACGTTTGTGCCCTGGGAGCTGAGCGCGTTGTCCCAGCTTTAATTGTGGGGCCTGGATGTGTGCAAACAATTTCTTAACGTAATTGGATGAGGGTCACTGCCTGCCCTGAGATATATGGGCACGCTAATCAGAGAATAATTTCAGCCGAGGTTGAAGTTGCCAGTAAAAGTTGTAAAAGTTAATTTTATAGGAGTTTGTACAAAATATCAGCGAGCGGTCGTGCAGTTATGGTTTATTTGCTTTGTCTAGTGACACTTTTATTATGTTTTATTATTATTATTTGTGTTCTAAATGCAATTTGGGGCAGAAGGGAAGGGAAGAGGAGGGAGCACTGACCTGGTTCGCAGTGTGTGCAGATGGATTGACCCAGGTGAGGGCAATTCATGAACCCATACAAGCTGCCCTGGCCAGGACTAGGGCAGAGAGTCAGAGCTTCATCAAGTTTTGGGGTAATTTATGTACTTTTACCTTTACATTTATGTACTTTATATTTATGTACTTTACCTTTATATTCCTCCCTTTGCTTTCCAACAAGCAGCAAAGCTCAGCCAGAGTGCGTGAAGTAAGTGGTTCTGTGTGTGCCTGCAGGGAAGGGAGGTGGCACAGCGTTGGGAGCGTGTGGATCCTGGGCTGTTTGCAGGGCAGCAAACCCAGAGAGCAGTCCGAGGGGGGAGGCTTCATCAGACCCATCTCTGGAGATGGTTTTTGTTCTACAGCTACATGACTTCTTTCTTAATCCGTGCCTAATAGCGTTCAATTTTACAGTTCCCGCTAATTAATAGGATTATTAATTAGTATTAATAGATATGGCTGTAGCCCAATGTCATCAAGTGTAATGGCTTCCATTTATTATTATTTCAGGTGAAATGCCCCATAGCTGAATTTTTGCCATACTGCCTTTTTATTCTTTAAGCTTCAACAAAATCTGTTGTCGAGGGGCTCTGATCTTAAAGAATTCGCTAGGCACCTAATTGCACGGGCATGCAAATAGCCCTCAATAAAAACCACATTCTGGAAGCATGCAGAGGGTGAAGGAGCAATGGAAGCACCCCTGGAGGTCCTGAGGGGTCTCAGGGTGTTGGCAGAGCCCTCCTGGACCGGCTTTGTGCAAGCAGCAGCTCTGCCAGGAGCGGCTCTGCTGGGCTCCGCACCGAAACACGCGCATAAAACCTTACAGCCCTTGTAAATGAGTAATGGCTTTGGAAAGAGCCCCGTTAAAAGAGCAAGCAATGTCAGCCCTATGGAGTTACCCATTAAACTGCAGGCAGTACCCAGAGAGCTGGGTGAGGGTGCTGCAGGGCCCTGCTGGGCACAGCTCAGCTCCTGCCCTTTGGGTCCGGCTCCTGCTTTTCAGCAGCATGACTTCCATGTACTTTCTCAAAATAATTTTCTGTGGTCCTGGAGAATCCCCTGAGCTTTGCAGTTTAAATAAAAGCCAGACCTCAAATGAAAGCTTTGTAACATTCAAGCAGCCCGCACTGATGGTTTCTACGGCACAGCACGACCCTTTTTCCAAAAGCAAACATGATGGTCATAGGACTCAGTGAAAGATTCTGGGCTATTAAATAGCCTGAAATGCATTCCAGTGCTTGTCTGGCTACCTTTGTATTTTTGGCTTCCAAAGTGAGAACTGGGATGTCTGGAGGTTCTGCTGGTGAGTTGGGCCTGTGCCTCTGTCCCCAGTAGAGATGTTAATGTTTGGCATTGAGGCATGGTGACACCGTCTTGTGACCTTTTCCTTAAAGGATCACAGAAGCATAGAATGGTTTGAGGTGAAAGGGACCTCTAAAGGCCATCAGGTCCCACTCCCTGCACTGAGCAGGGACACCCACAGCTCCATCAGTGCTCAGAGCCCCATCCAACCTGACCGTGGGTATCTGCAGGGATGAAGACATCAAGCAGTGGTTTGGGAGGAATACAGGTTAAGAGAGAATCACTCACAGTGCTCTGCCATGGCGTCAGAGGGGCATCCTTGATCTGAAATAGTGTTTCTGCTGCCCTTGCTAAGAGATTGCTTTGTGCTACCGATGTGGGTCTCATTAACCTGGTGTCCTCCTGCAACCAGGAGCTGGCTTTGGGAGCCCTCCATGGGGTCCCTCCATGCAAGAGGTGAGAGGCGGCACAGGAGCAGGAGACGCGGGATGGGGGGAGCTCCAGGTTGGGCTGCCCCGCAGATCCACTCCTCAGGAATGATCTCCTGTGGTTTATTTGCTGTCTTTTAAATCTCTTTAAATGCTCCGGGCTCCCAGCCCGCCCGCAGCCTGGCCAGCAGTTGTGTTTGTTCATGGTCACCAGAGTTTTCCACAGTCGTTTCACATTAGTCGAAAGGAGGATGTTTTGAGCGGGGGTTGTGTAATTGGAGTTGTTTTGCAGAGCCTATCATGCACCGTTCCGTGCACCTTCCTGCTATTCATCTCCGCTGGATTTCGGTCCGCACAATCGCTATTGTTTTCTGCTGGACTGAGTCTGGTAGCAGAAAAATGGCTCAGGATGGACCTCGGGGAATTTCATCCCTAATAATAAACCGCTGGAGGAGTCGGCAAGCATTCTGCATTGACGTTTGACATGAAATGGGCCTTTTGCCATTGCTTTCAGAGTGGCTGCTTTGCTTCTCATTTCTGGGGCTGCCTGCACATGCACTGAGGTCACACTGCTCAGCCCTGCACCTATTCAGCCACATGCCAGGTGGCATTTTTACTTCGTAGGACTGATCGAATCAGGTGTCAGCAGCATTTGAAACGAATTTGCCTTGTGAAACACTGCTGTACTCCTCTGCTGGTGATGGGAAAGGAATTCAGATCTGTGTGTGCTGCAGAGATCACTACAGAGACTTCCTACCTGCCCCTTCCTTGTGGCCTTCCTTGCTGGAGGAGGGGGCCAGGCTGGGCTGTGCCTCATGCCTCCCAGCCTAAAGCCAGAAGGGCACTCATGGCTTCCCATCACACACTCATTAAGCATCTTCTCTACTAATGGTTGTCTCCATTAGGAAATACCAACCAAAGCTTCTGGCAGACCCCACAGCTCCTGAGAAGCAGCAGGGAAGATGTGGTGGGAGGCAGCAGCAGGCTTTGGTTGGGCCCCGGTCTCCAATGTCGCGTCAGCCCACCATGAGGAGGACGGAATTAAGAGCTGGAGACCCTGCTTTAATTAAATTCAAAAGTGCCCATAAATTCCACTCATTTTTTCATTAACATGTAGGATCAGGAAATCATGCTTTCAGCTCTCAGGCTTTAATAAGGAGCCCAGCACAGTCTGTCTCCCGTAACTTTTTGATGGCTAAGTCTATTAACGGGTGAGAAATTACTTAATTTGCCTCTTCTGTTTTATCTGACACAAAGCAGTTTCACAGCTCCGGTTTCTCGATTCAGGAAAATGTGTTTAATTTTCATCAGACATCGATGTGATTTGTGGTCTGTAATTTAAACAGATAGTATCACGGCGGGGCTTGTTGATATTTAAGGGGATGCCTGTCACAGCTCTTATTTATTTTGCTTTTCTGTTGTTTCTGTGTAGGTCTGCTCTGAGGGGCTCCATCCCGGCCCTGGGCAGTCCACGTGCAGTTGGCTCAGGGTGCACTGCTTTTCTTTTGTGAAGGAGCTGGGTTTGGTTCTGACGTGCGTTGCTGCTTAAAAGAGCAGAATTCCAGATCTTAAAGTGCATAAATTCCATTTTCAGTGTCAAGCACACGGGGATGCAGGGTGTGCCCCAGCTCTGCAGTGCTTGGTTCATTCCCTTGGCTGAAGGGGATGGGGGAATCCTGAGATCCTCAGTGTGGATAGGAGTGGTTCTGCAGGCAGTGCTGACTGCTGTCCAGGGACCCGTGTCAGCAATGGGTGTGAGATACAAAATACCTGCTTGTTGTTAACATCAGTCTGAACAATGATCTTTGCTTTAAAATAACAACTGCTTTAACAAGAGTGCCTTGACAGAACTAAAATCAGATTGGATACTGGGAAAGATTTCCTATAAGGAATGCTCAAGCATTGGCACAGCTGCGCAGGGAGGTGTGCCAGAACCACGGGGCTGTGGCACTTGGGGACATGGTTTGGTGTCATGATGTGTTGGGGTTGGACTTGGGGATGTTAGAGGTCTTCTCTGACCTTAATGGTTGTATGAAAACAGACAAATAATAGTTTCTTGTCGAGGTGTAAGTCTGGAGTTCGACTGCAGTGTTTATGTGACTGCTGATGGATGGAGATAAGCCTTGGAAAGCAAAGTGGGGCGCAGGATGGGGGCGGCTCTGCTGGCGCTGGGATGCACTGTGGCAGCACCAGCTGTGGGAGAGGGCTGGGCCAAAGGGAGCCCCTGGGCACGTCTTGGCAGAGGTTCTGAAAAAGAAAAAAAAGTGGTTTTAATTATTCTAAGTAGGAAAAAAAAATGCTTGCATTATTGAAAACATCTGCATCCAGCTGGGATCGCTCTTATCAAGTAAAACGTTAATTGCTTCTGACTGAAGCAGCAGTATGTTTATTCAAATATGCCTTTCATTTTGATGATGCTGCTAATTAAGTCCTTTATTTTATTTAGACAATTATGTCTAAACAATTGCACCGTTACGGTAGCTCTAATTTACCCGTTATTCTCGTACTGCAGATCACTTTAGAGCGGCTTTAGAGCGGCGAGGTGAGGCTGGGCACGGTGCGGCTCAGCCCCCCGCACAGCTCAGCCCCCACGTCCTGCTTCTGCCCGCAGTGCTGGCAGGTGGAGCTTTGCTTTGCTTTGTATTTCCTCGGTGGATTCTGCTTTGCAGAGGCACGCATCGCTGCTGTTCTCATCAAGCAGAGACGTGGTCCTTTCCTTGCACAGAAACGCACGAGCTGAGGTCTGTGGAAGGGACCGGACTATCCGTTGCATTTATTTGTGAGTCACTGTCGCACCCAGTTCCATTTTGTTCCCTTTCTTTCCCTCGTGTCCCTGGACAAAGCTCAGGATCAGGGGTTCAATGAGCACCTTCCCCCCTCCTTTTGGAGCGCACACTTCAGCCAGTGCTTTTCCCATCTATTTCGACATCAGTATAAACCAGCAGTAACGCCACTAATGAGTGATGTGGGAATGGCTCTCTGCAGCCTTTTGCTTGCAGTTTTGTTTCTGCATTTAGAAGTGCTGCCATGAAAACAGGATCCTTTCTCCCCCGTCACCACTGTCCCCATCCCCTGGTGCCGCTGTCCCCGTGCCTGGCGCCGCTGCTCGGTGCCCACAGATGGTTTAACTCCTGCACCCTCGTCGTGCTGTGCTGCCTTTCTCTGCTGCTCTTTTCTCCTGGCACTTCATTACCACAGCTTTTTAAAACTAAGAAAATACCTCCAACTGGTAAATCATGTATTTCTCTATAGCCTCTTAGTCCTAAAGCCCTCCATTTTCAATGTAATTAACGATTTACTGTCCCACACTTAGCCTTTTCCCTCCTCTGCTGGCTCTGTTTGTGGCAGCTCTGACCCTGTAGCTGCAGCTTGCTTCTCTCTTTGCCTGTTGCCTCCTCCTTGCAGGCACCGGGGTGCAGGTTTGAAGCTCTTTGGAGAGTGGGTGAACCTCACAGCTGTGCTTTTTGGCTGGGATGCAGTTGTACAGAGTGCTGTCAAATGGGGAACGGGAGGGCTGCAGGGTCAGTGATGGGGCGTTCTGCAGGCAGTCTGAGCTTCCTGTGTGGAAGTCCCAATATCGGTGCTCTGCTCACTGTTTCCTCCTTTGGGAACTGCTCCTCCCCCGAGCTCCAGCACACAGGCAAATAAATGTAAATATAAATAATATTTTGTCAAATAAATATAAATAATATTTTGTCAACAGTGTGGGGTGGGGGAGATGTCTGCAGCCTCCCAAAGTTGTTTGTAAAGAAATGCGGCTGAAGACCTCCCTTACCTCTTCCATCTTGTTTACACCTGCCAGACCAGCTATTAAATTAAAAATACACCTGCCCTGAAGGCTTAGGTCTGTCTTAAGCCCCAAGCTTTGTATTTTCAGGCTTGGTGACCCATGCCCTTGGAATTACAGGGTGCTACGGGCACTGCGAGCCACGGGGGCTGAGCACCCCAGGGACCATAGTGGTCACCCAGGGTTTAGACAGCCGACCCCCTTGTGCTCATCATCCTGGCTGCAAACCAAGCAAACAGGGCTATGAGTAGGCTCAGGCTAGCTAGTAGTATGGCTTGATCCAAATTTAGGTGGTGGCTGCTGCTTGAACAGGATGCTGATGTTGGTGCCACACCTTTTCTGTCTGGGATGGGGCAAAGGGATGTGTTTGCAAAGCAGGGTGCACACAATACCTCCTCCTCCTGTCCTGCCTGTGCCATCCTATTCAGGACAGTCTCTGGGTCATTGCAGAACCCACAGGTGTGCCCACAGTCCCGTCGCTTGCAGGGACGCAGGGCCCGGGGCACTCAGGTGTCTGTCTGCATCAAAGGCTGTTTACTGTCCTGGGGACAGGGAGCGGCTGTGTTGTGTCAGCTGCGGCCGGAGGCTGACAGCATCTTCTCCTTGTCCCTGGATTCCCATTTTCCTGAGCAGCTCAGGAAGTGCCGCGTGTTGGAGCCCCCAGCACAGTGCTGGGCAGGCTGGGGCTCCCTGCTCTGAATGCAGCCTGCTTGTTGGTGCTCTCCATAACTCAGCAACAAAGCGGAGTTTCCTTGTTTGTGTTTGCTGGCCATGTCAGGGGGATGATGGATTGGCCTGGAAAGGTAAATAAGCCGCCAGGCTGCAGCGTAGACCAAGCAACCCTGAGAATGTGCAGTCACTATCGTGAAGGCCTTTCGTTTGTTACGTTTGATTTGACAGATTGTGGTGATTACTCAATATTTTCACTCTGTTTTGGACCCTCGCTGTTTATTTCTGTTAGAAGTTACTTAAACATCCCAAATTTGTTCTTCTTACAACAGTTGTTCAGAGAGGCTTTCAGGCAATAGGTGCCTCTGACTTTGCAGTGCAAATAAATAAATACTCTGTTTCCAGGATTTCCATTTTAGTTCTGTTTATTTTCCTTTAATACATGTGCACATACGCACCCACGGAATGGCCAGGGGGGCACGGTGAGGTACAGGCTTAATTCTGTCCTAATTGTTAGAGTGATGTGCCACGACATCCTGCTCTTCTTTCAGCCCTACGGACGCTGTAGTAAAACAAATAAGACAAATAAGAAAGCAGTAACCATGTAATAGAGCTTATAGTCAAGAAGTAAAACCTATTGTTTAGTTGTAGCATTGCCAAGCTGAAAAGGAATGGGGGGAGGTGGGGGGAAACCCTCTGTTAACGTTCGTGCTTTGAAATGCTTACAGCTGCCATCACATAAAACCCATGAAAGGATTATTTTCGGAAACTTTGTTGGCAGGACCGTAAGGTCAGTATTTATTGTCAGCCAAAGTCACGCTACTTTGGGGCAAAGTGCACTGAGTTGCTCAGCGTTAGGTGCTGGCTTCCCTGGCCTTGCACCAGGACAGCTCCCGGCCCCAGCCCGGCGGCACAACGGGCAGCGCTGGGTGCAGGAGGTGGGTGTCGGGGTGTGAGGTGCAGTCTGCGGGGCAGTTTGCCTCCTGTGTGAGGTTGGCAGTGGTTTCCGATGGGGATTTCCTTGCAGAAAGGTCTGCCGCGGCTCTTTGGGATGCGCTGTGCAATCAGGGATATCCAGGGCAGGTAGTGGGTGGAGTGAAACCGATTGGAATAACACTTCTACATACGACAGACCAACGGTGCAATTAAGCTCCTGGAGCAGAAGGGCTTCTGATGGCAGATGCCAGCATTGGCTGACCAGGACGCAGCGCATCGCCACGTGCTGCCTGCTCAGTGCCCGCTGCTCGTGGGCGCACTCATTGCTGTCAGCAGGACATCCATGGCCACGGCACGCAGTGTGGGTGCTAATGGGGGCTGCTGATGGGGCTCCCCATCCCTCGTTTTATTTCAACGCTCCCAACAAAACGAGCTAATATCTACCCAGTGCCTGGAGCCACTTGGAATTAGATTAAAAGTTTTCATCAGCTCTTCCTAATAGAGCCAGATAAACCAGGCTAATAGTCATGTGTTGAGTTATTGAAGGGAAGTGCAGGTAATATGCAATCACCTTTAACCTTCAGCTTCCTAAGACCTCCTGCTTAGTGATTGTTTGTCTGTGGTGTAAACCATAGTCCAGTTCATAAATTATTATGTAGTTCCACTAACCTTAATGCAGTACAGGTTTCACGGTGTTTCATTTTGTAGTGTAAGCTAATTCTGGCTGTGCACACAATAAAGCTCCAACGTTGCTAGAATTAACCCTTTCCCTGACAACTATTAGTTTGCCAGTAAGTGAATTTCTGCTACTTTTGCACTGGTCTGTATTTCTTTCTGGGGCGTGATCCATATGTTGCGGGTAAGAATTTTGCACCGAAAGGATATGTATTTTGGTATAACATCACATACAGTAGCAGCATGATGGTTTTTAATGGAATACAACGCAGTAGAGCAAAACATCCCATGCTGCATGGTGCAGCATCCCCTGCAGTGACCACAGCATGGCAGCCTCATGGCATGGCTGGGTGCAGAGGTGCAGTGGAGCCCCTCCTGAAACACAGATGTCTCAGAGCATCAGCACACAGCTGGACGCTTCTGTCATTTGGGTAATTCCTCTCTGAAGGAATTTTGCGTATGTATTTCTACCTGATATTCAGAGATACACCAATTGCCGTTGCAATTTTGAAGTTGTTTCTCAGCATTTCGGATTGGATGGAGGTTTCTTTTCTCCCTGTTGGGTTTTTTAAGCTTCCTTTATGCAGAATTGCTGCCGGACTGTGACAAATCCCCCCGCCCCACGCTTCCGAAGAGCGGCCCCACACACGGCCACTGCTGCCCTCTGCGGGAGCACTCCCAGCGGCCTCCATTCCCATGCACAGAAATCCTCACCCACCGACCACACAGCCCTGGGCACCCCTCCCTCCCCTGCTGTGCCCGCTGTTTGTGCCGGGCTCAGGCTGAGTTGCAGCACTGTGTCTCTGGTTGCTCACCTGCACTGTGCATGCACAGTGGTGGGAGCAGAAGTTGTCCCCATGGAAGAGCGTTTCCACTGCTGTACACCAGCCTTGCCTTTCTCCTCTTGACACCTTAGGAATATTATAAGCTAGTGAATTCATATTGCTTTAATAATAACGTATCAAGAGCATGGTACATAAATTGAATGTACTTAAAATTTAGTTGCAGCTGATTATTTTCTTAATTTGTTCTCTCTGAACATCTCTAGAGCTTTTGTTTGTTTTCATGCATTTTTTTATCACATTTATTCTGAATTTGCTTCTTCCTCTTGTTGCACAAGTTGCCGTTTTTCATTTAAGTAACAGATGTATGACCTTGCATTGAGGGCTGCCTGATACACAATGTAAACATATGCTGAGAAAGGGCTGAAAACCTCTTGGAAGAGCAGAACGACATTGCTTGCAGCAGCTCCTTAATGCCTGCCACAGTGATGGGGGCATGGGTGTTTTGGGGGAGCTTTAGCCCAAACCGTTAGGCTTTCATCATTTGCCTTTGACACTATAATTTTTTGTCACAAAGAAGCCATGGAGGATGGAATTCCAATTTCACTGTTGCATGCAGGACAGGTCAGGCTGTAGGCAGGAGCTGCCGACTCCTGCGGCCGCCGCTGTTTGCAGAAGGCAGCCGGAGCGGACGCGCTCCCTTCCAAGCCCTCGCCTTTCGCCTCGGTCTCCAGCAGCCTCATACACTGGCATTCTCAACATTTCTTGTTTTTGGAAAAAGTTATTGCTTCGTTAGCTCTGCAGGACCTGGATTGCATCCATGAGGTAGGAGATTTGCACCAGAGAAACTGGACAGCCACTGAAGCCCATATTGGCTCTGATCTTGGGCCAGCTGGCTCTGGGGAAACCCTCTGCTTTTTTGGTCCTTGGTTCCTTCTTCTGGCTCTGGGTATGAGCCCCAGTCCCATTCTGTGGGGTCTACTCACTTGTGAGCCCCATCCTCACCCCTCTGGCCAAGCACTGGGACAGGGCCATCCTGTTCCCCTTGGCCTGGGTCTCTTCCCATCGCTCCCAGCTCCTCCTGCCCCCTTCACAGTGACCCCATGTGCTGTCCTGCTCAACCACGTAGTGCAGACCTTGCCCACACCAAACACAAATCTCTTACAGTCTCTTCATCCAGACTTGAAATGCAGCACCACTTCATGGAGGAGAGCCCATAGCTGCTTCTGTTACTGCTGGGCCAGAGCTCCTCAGCTGGGACCCTGCCTTTGAATCATCCTCCTGCTCTAGGCTGCGTAGCCATCACCCTTCTCGTTCTTGCCTGGTCCAGCCAGAACGGAGGCCCTTGGTCTCCATAGACCGTTGGTTTCTGTTGGCCCTTAGGGTCCAGCTGTGCTTATTTTCACAGTGCCTTCTGCAAAATTGTTCTCAGCCCTCCAGGACCACAGGCACTCTTCTGGCACCCAGCACACACTGCTGGCTTCCATGCTAGTGAGGGGAACCGTCCTGATGTCTCCTGTTGCAAATGGGCCACCCAAACGCTGCTGGCAGAAGGCTCAGGACGCCCTCACAAGAAGGCCTGCCTCCACTTCCAGTTGGGTTTCTGTCACCTCATCCAGCATGTCTGGGCAGTTCTTCCGCCTCTTCTCTTTGAATGGTGAGCAGTAACAGATTTGCTGGTTAAAAGCAGGAATGAGTCTGCACTGGTTCTTTTATTCTTGCCATCCACACAGCCTTGAGACGATGAATGCTATTTCTTCATCCCTTTTCTGGCCGAGCCCCCAGGTGGATGCCCATGCTCAATAGATTGGAGGTTCTGTGGGCTCTCTTGGGAGCTCAGGAGCTCCATTCATGTGACACTGAGGGACACAATGATTGTCATCTTTCACCAATACTTGGCAGTCAACTAAGCGTCTCCTCTGGGTTGAGTCTAGCGCACAGCAAACCTGCATTTAGAATTCAATTGAGATAATTCTGGGCAGCCATCCCTACAGCGATGTCTTTCTGTTGTTGACTGCTCTATTTCAATTTCTCTCTGCTCTAGGCACGGCACACTGACAAGCAAGGCAGCAAATAGCCGTGGCTATACTGAAGCAAACATGAAATTGTTGATTCAGAAAGTGCCAGGAGCTATGAGATGCTTCTCAACTCCATCCCAACTGTATCGTCTTTTCCATTGCGGTGGTGCAAGGGGGCCATTTATTAGAGCAGCGGTGCGGTTGTATGCCATCACACGAAGGGTACTGCTGCTGCTGCAAAGAAGGAGGGTCCATGCGGGTCCTCACTGTGGGCTGGATACAAACCCTCCTATCTGCAGAGCCGCCGTCACCTCCTTACAGCCGCTTGCGTTTTTCTTGCAGGCGTCCGTTTTCCGCCGAGCAGCAGCAACCCATGTTAGTTTTTCCATATCCACCGGGAACCGCACTCGTTAAAGCCATTCCACGCGGGAGGGGTGCAGGGATTCAGTTCCTTCCAACAACACGGCGTGCCGCTCACGGCAGGCACGGCGTTGGGGTGAGCAGAAAACATTGCCCCATTCAGCAGCGCGGCCTCAGGCTCACGCCTGCGACAGGCTCCCGGTCTGCGTGCTGCAAGCTGACACCTATTGGCACACTCTGCACAAAGAGGTCCCTAATAATTCGGAACGCTCTTTAAATGCAACCAGAATAACAACACCGGCATCATTTTCACTTTCTTATTAGCTTCTTTGTGACCTATCTGGGGAGCCTGGGAAATAAGTCCTTCAAGCACTGACTTACCCCTGCTCCTCTCCTCCCCTGGGCTTGTCTGTATGTATCAATTCATCCAGGTCTCAATATAATTTGGAAACTGGTTGTTTTTCCCTTCAAAGTGTGCAACATTGAATTTTTAATGGCGCTCTTTCCAAGTGTTTGCTGGATGTTGAAATCAAAGTGCTGAAAAGAGGAATTCATGCAAAAATGCATTAAAAAATCCATGCATATTTTAAAAGCAGACTGCCTTGGAGTTCCCTTTGCAGTGATGCAGTTTGCATGCTCCTGAACAAGTCGCTGTGGTCCTTCTGATAGCAGCGTCCCAGGTTGCTGAAGACCTCCTCGTCCCAAGTAAGAAAGAAGGGCAATAAGAACAACTAACGTGCCCATGCTGCGCCAGTGGCTTGCTGGGGTCTGGCATCACGTGGAATAAGGATGAATTTAGGTACATTCAAAGCTCTTGGTGTTTTCCTTCAACGTGTAGCATTGTTTTCCTTTCCCTTTTCACTCTTAGGGAATGACGCCTCTGTGCCCGGCGCTTTGCCCTGGCCTTGCAATTGTGTTGGTTCAGGACCAGCTGGGTGTTCAGATGTGCTGCAAGTGAGCAGGATGTTGGAATCGTGTTTTTAAGAGTTTTGCCTTTTATAAATGAAAATGTGCCATTGGAATGGAGGTTTACATCCAAGCTCATCAGCCCCTGAGCTTACGCTTCGCAGTGAGCACAGGACTGGGCTGCGACTGGGAGAACTGCAGCTCCCAGAAAGTGTAGGCGTGTGTGTGCAGCTGCAGGAGTGCTGCAGTGCACGGCATCTGGACCTCTCTGTGCAAGTGTTTAGCTGGGGTTTGAGACTATCTGGGTTAGGACTATTGAATCTTCTTATTATTTTTTACCTGGAAATTTGGGGTTAATTTCTGTATCACATGAGTACCCTGTTATTAGCAGTGGGTACCAGTTTAAAATGAAGCAATGTTTAGGGAATCGTCATTAATTTTTCCCCTAAATATGGGAAGGAATTGTTGGCCATGGAGGTCTTTTAGCAGTACTTGCCATTGAAGCATCTGAAGAGTTTCATTTTCTAGCTTATTGCTAAACTTTATTTTAATTAGTGCATCAACTTGGAAACGTGCTGCTCACTGGGACATGGGTTAGGACACTTTTTGCATTGCTGCATACTTTGAATGCACTGAGCTGCTTGTGTGGGCGAGAAGCTTACTTTTTAAATGTTTTATGGAAGGCACAAAGTCTCAGAGGTGTTTTATGTGGCAAGCTAAAGATGTAATTTAATAACAACAAATAGTTGAGCGGTTATTCGGGGAAAGTTTGCCTATGTGTAGATAGACTGAAGAATGTAATGGAAAATCCAAATTACCTTTGCACGGCACACTGTTTTCTGTCGTCCCCCCCCCCCCCAAAAAAAAAAACCAAACACCAAACAGTGGGCCTATGGCTTTATTCCCTGTGATGGGTCTTTATGTTGCTGTCTGATCCTCAAATCTTTGCATTGCAGTGCAGAATGTGAGGTGGCTGCCTGTGCAATGTCTCTTGCTGCTTCCACTTCCACAGCTTCCAGGAGATTTCCAGGGCTAGCACGTGGTATTGAACTCAGTACCACTTGCATGTTCTGGTGATGATGGTACTGTACATTTATGTAGATAAGGAATTTTGCACACGTAGCAATAGACTTAAAGAAAACCAATTTTTTTTTTCAAAAAAAAAAAAAAAAGTGGAAATCTTTGATGTTTTGGAAGCCTTTATAGAAAATATTAAAATTGTTTTCTGCTCCCATCACCCTCAGCTGCTTGGCACTGAGCTGGAAAAGAAAGGGCAGGCTGCAGAGTCTGGCTCTTGCATCCCTCCATGTGCCACAGATGGAGTCACTTCCTCAGCCCCCGGAGGGCTTTAGTTCAGGCTGTGAGTGCTGGTGCATTGCTGACCTTGTTCTAGAGCAGAACTGGCAGGACCCCAAGTGAGGACTTGGCCACCTGCCCCCTTGAAGGGCACAGAGCAGCTGCCCCGGGGGGCACATGGCCGCGCTGCTCCATCCTGCAACAGCACCAGGCTTGAGTTTCAGCTCCCACGTTCGCCAAGAGGAGGGATTATCAAGGAAATGTAGAGGGATGCATAGCAGAAGTGGCATGAAATGTCATTAAAGGAGCAGCGGTGGAAGGGGAGGGCCAGGCAGCTCACAAACCCCTGTGCTGTTCTGATGGCTCGGTTAACGGATTGTGTTAGGCACGTCATTCCTTGTGCCTCATTCCCCTCCAAGCTCATGCCGTGTCTGTGTGGGGCTTTCTGCTCTGCTCTGTCGCTTCCTGGCCACTTCCACAGCATTCAGCACCATTGGGTCCCAGGCAAAGTGCTGCACAAACAAAGCCACTGCTTTCCCTTGTGCAAACACACTCCGGGTGACCAAAGGGGATGGCCGGGAGCTCGCTCTCACCTTCTTGTTTGCTCGTTTTTGGCAGGGCTGTTCTCACGGCCACACTGTGATGTTGGGAATAATCCCTAAATCGTAGGCAGTCGCTGACAAAGCTGTGGCACATGGCACGGCTGTGCGCGGCTCTGGGCAGTGGTGATGGCTTTGTTAAGGGAGCTGCAGGGCTTTGCTCTGCATTGCTAACAGGGTTATTTACATACTGGGGAGGCAGAGACGTGTGGGGGTGGCCCTGTATTGCTGTGCTCTTTTGCTCTGAGTTTCTTGTGGACAGTCGCGTTAGCTTTATTTTGTCCTTGATTTAAGTACAGCTGGAAAGGCAGCTCAGACTGTATTTAATAACTAGTCCTTCAACACAGAGAGGTGCGGAAAGTAATTTGTCCCCTTGCCAAGCACCAGAAAGAATGGGCATTTTGTTCTTCGTTTCACGGTGATTTTACCTGGGTGTATTATGGAAAGAGAGAGAGACTTGTGCTACTGTTACTCTGCACGCTGTGTTGATTTATTGAAATTGGACCCTGCAAGTGTAAGTTGTGAGGTACGTTATGACATGGAATTTCTAGGAGAAATATACAATTGGTCTGGTTATTATTTTTTCCCTCCGCCGTTCACTTGGGCGTGTTTCCAGCTTTTGCACTAAGGAACAAGACTTTAAATTAGTGTTGAATTTTAACACAGTGCAGCTTTGCCACCGCGTTCCCGGCGTGTTATTATGAAGCATCTGAGTTGCGTGCTTGTTTTATCAGCAGAGCTTTTTGCTGCCTGCGACTCAGTAATGTTTGAGCTCCCTTCTGCAGTTTGAAGCCTTGCTCACCTGCCCTGAGGCGGGTGGTTTCCGTGCATCTCTTTTTCAGAGGAGCAAATTGAGAAGAAGCAGTGGCCCGGCTGTTGTCCCACCCTCTGGCATTGCCCTTTGGGCCTCAAACTGCACCTTCAGTTGCACCATTCCCCTTCCTTGCGCCTCTGCGTGAATTTGGGTGTTCAGGAAATGCTTTTGACCATTTTATTTACGAGATGAATGGCAGAATGGAATAAATTTGTTGGGATTATTGCAGCAGTTCTTGTGTTTAAGTGAAAGTGTGTGGGGAAGGCAGGCGGCTTTGCTGGGGGAGAGAGTGTAGCTGGCCTATTTTGTAGGGCTTTATTGCTCATATTTCTATATAATTCAGTATCTGCTTCCAGAAGCTGATCGAGACATCAGGAAATCAGCGTTCTGAAAATGCAGGGATTGGCAGTGGGCTGATGACAGGGCACGAGGAAGGCCCAAGCTCCATCAGCAAAGGAGCAGTGCTGTGCACCAAGCAGGCACTTTGCTCACTGCGGGGACAAACTCCTTCGATATATGAGGTTCCTGGAGGAAGGTTTCACTTGCACATTCCAGGCACGTCTGTAACACATGGGAGATTCTCAGCTGTACATGGCAAGTTATGTTCTCACCTCTTTGTCTTTCTATTAAGAGCACCGCTTTTAGAATATATAAATGTTATAAATGGGGGAACAGGCGCGGCGTGGCTGCATTCTCGGCACGTGTGGCTGCCAGATGTGCGCTGGCACTGGCACAGCCTGGGAGGGGCGAAGCCCTCCAATATCTCTAATAAAGCACTCGGCGCATTGGTTATGGAAACACTGACGCAGATGAGAAGACCGCAGGGAAGGAATTGTTTGGAGACATGGAGCTGCGTTATCCATTCCTGGGATCTGTAAGAAGAGTCAGTTCCCTGATAGCCGCTCTGATCAACTAATTTCCTCTTAATCTGTACTGAAATGTACATTAAAAAAAAATCCTTCTCTTAGAATTCCCAGCATTACGTATTCTTTCATTATTTGCAGAGCAAGAAGTTCAAGATGAGCTTTTTGAATTGGTTCTTTCAGACCTGTCTCCATAGCTCCTTGGTACATACCTAGAGTGCTCCTACTTGCTTTGAATTACTGTCTAGGCAGCTTTTAACTCCAAAAATTCTGCAAAATCAGTGGGGTTACACCATGTATGAGCATTGAATCTGTTCCATTAACAAATTCTCAACAAACAAGCATGCAATTTGAACGTTGTGGTGCTTAGAAACGTGGTGGATTTTCACTGCACTTCACCATTAGTGTGTTTCTGTTCGTTGTTGTCCTACACAGCTATTAATGGTGCCTGTGATCATCAGGTTAAAGCACTTCTATGGGCTGATGTTCCTCCATGTTTGCCTTTTGACACGTGCAGTAAGTAATTCAGCAAAACGCTGCAACGTGCTTAATTTTAGATCCACTCGTTTGGGGCTGGTTGTGCACCCACGTGGTGGCACAAGCCCAGCACAGGGCAGCAGCAGGCTGGTAAGAGGCAAATTTAGGGATCACACATTGGGCAGAGAGCTGCTGGCATGGAGGGACCACGGCCACTCAGCTCAGGCCCTCTGCCATCCTTTGCTTCCCTCGTGCTGTTTGATCAATGGGAAAAAAGCCATCGTCCCTCTCCGCTGAAAGATCAGCTCCCGAGTAATGATGTCCAGCTGTACTGACAAAATGTGATTACTCATCAGTTTGGCTGATGACTTAATCTGGGGCTGATTAGCATCTCGGAGACAGTCCAGACAATCAAAAATGATGCATAATTTTGCTGCAGGCCACGGTTTATTTAACATTTTAGCATCCTCCCAGCTCGTGTGTAGGCACAAGCAGGGAAGGCACTCAGCTGCTGGAGAACAGGGCAGGCCCCGGTGCTGCAGTGTGTGCTGGGCTGGGTTTTAGGAACAGTGCCCTGCAGTAGCACCCAGCTCCTGTCTTTGGGATGGGAATGGTGATAGCTTTGTGCCACTGGTTTGCTGGGGCAGGCGATGTGTCAGTTTCACAGCACTGAGCACCCTGTGCTCAGCACAGGCATTGCTCCCAGCTGTTCTGTGCCACTGAGACGAAGATAACCCACAAAAGCAATGGAACCTCCCCCCCTTCCCACCAGAAGAAGCTGCATCCTTCAGCAGCTGGATGCATTTTCCATTCCTCCTTACAGCTTTGAGGTCGTCACCCCCCATGGGTCTCCTTGCTGCCAGCAAGATGACAGTGGGGGGCCCAAAATCCTAGGACTGCAACTGGGACAGGGCTGAGGAGGCAGCAGGGCTCTCCCCGGCAAGGGTTAAAGCCCAACCGGGGCTGCTGGAAGAGTTCAGTTGTTTTACATTAGGACGGGGCAGCCCTGGCTGCCTGACGTGCTCTGGGACCCGGGGGCTGAGTCCCCAGTGTTAAATCTGCGTAACCGATGCCGTACAACTGGCACCAGCCTTGACCACAAGTGGCCGTTAAAATAAACATCCCCAGGCTTAACTGACAGGCAGACTCAAGGAGAAACAGGCCTGCATGACGGGGAATATTAAATACCCGGCGAGAACCTAACTTCATCAGACAAACGCTGCCTCGGCCTCAATGCGGCTCTGTTCGGGCAGGCCTCGGGCCTGTGCCGCCCTCGGGGGCTCGGGGTGTGTGCCAGCATGCAGAGCCAGCCCTGCAGAGCAAACAGGACCCGGCCACAGCCAGGGGACAGCCTGGGAGGCATCTGGAGAGAGGACACCCTAAAAATGGCCCTCGGTGAGCTGGCAGCTCGCTTTGCTCCGTGCCCGAGCGTGGCTCTTGAGGGAGCAGTGCCGCTGCTGTCCTGCTGTCACACAGCCCCTGAGCTCGTGCTGCGTTTGCGCTCGTTAGGAAAGGAGGTAAAAGGCTTTATGAGAAATGAGGCACTTGGCCTAGGACCACGTTCTTATTTATAACCATGACTTGTACACCCTCCAATGCAGAACAAGTGTGAGGGCATTATTACGTCCACGGGGACGGCAGGACGACACATTTATTGGGTGGAATTTATTTGTCTGCAGAATTTATTTACTTTTCTTGTAGGAAGGCATAGAAACAAGCTACGCTTACAAAACAAGCAGGCGGTTGCACAAGGGCAGCGCTTCACGGAGCTCCAGGCGAAAGGATCCGAGCGCTCCAGCGTGCTGTGCCCGTCCTGCAGCCGTGCCGCACTCCGTGCCCGAAGGGGAACCACCACAGTTGTTGAGAACGTGCTGTAGAGCTTTCCGTTCCTAAACGGTGCCTAAAAATACGTGTGGTTATTATTTTTAACCAAGGAAGGCCTTGATCAGGATGAGAATGTATGTTAGCAAACGTAACAGTCACGTTTTTTCTATCCAAATGGCCAAAGGTGTCTTAGCCTCTTTCCTGGCTTTAGCAGAAGTTAAGCTTTCTATCAGTTTCTTGCCTTTGCAAGAAGTCACTACTTAAACCTTCTGAAAAAAAGCACGTTTGTTTCCATGGAAGAAGATGCGATACTTAAATGGCTGTTGAGGTGCAGTCCATTGCAAAGAGAGCAGAACTGGCAGCTGGAATCATCCAGATCCTTCAGGATTCTGTACATCAGCTCCTTGTGGCAAAAGGTCTTCTTGCAAATTATTTTATTTGTCTTAAATTCTTTCGACCTGCATCCTTTGTTACGAGGGAGAAATCTTAAAACAGAGGCAGGCTTTGCTGAGCTTTTGGCTGCACCTTCAGAACAGCTACCTGTTTTTCCTGTTCTGCTGTTAACACGGGGAAGAGTTGCTAATGCCGAAGGTGACACTTTCTGTTTTCCAGACATAGGCTTTGGCAGATTATCTTTTTTTCCCTAGGAAGCAAAGGGATTACTTCTATTCCCTGACCTGTTTACAGCGTATCCAAGAGCTGTACTCCTTCAGCCCCACAGAAATAGTTAAGTTTTTAAAATACTGTGGACAAAAATGGGCAGAGTTATCCTGGTGTTTATGTTAATGCCGTATCTAGAGGAAAATGGAAATAAGATAAACCGCATGTTAAAAACAATATATGAAATCTTCACTGTAAGCGTGCAAGGTCTGTCAGTACATTGGAAAGCAATGTGGCAGTGTTGTCAGGCCTTACTGCTGAAAAACGGGGTGGAAGAATGTATGAAACAAGATGAGAAGATGTATTAGAAATCTCTGTTTTAATGTCTAAAGCAATGGGGTGAGGTCTTCAGGCACAAAGGTGTCTTCTTTCTGCACAGGGATGTACTTGGGTGTACTTCTCCATGGCTCCATACCTGGGCTTTCTGAAGTCTCAGCCTCCTTTATTTTCATCTTGTCTTTCATGACTGGATGCTGAAGAAAAAAAATAATGTATTAATCTGGTTTCTTGCTTGCCTTTTGGGTGTTCACTTATGCTGTAAGTAGAGCAGACTTCACTGATGTAATCGCAAGAAATCGTACCCCAGCAGACTTGCCCCGGGTTATTTAATGGTTTTGTGATAGGATTGTTAGGCAAAACATCCATTTCCTTGGTGATAGCCATCCATTTTTGAATACCTCTAAAGGAGTGAAGGGCCAGTTTCTTTTAAGTGCGGAAAGTGGCAGTTCTTTGTACATACATCCATGAAGATGGGAGACGATCATCTTCAGTCTCCAGCCTTGCAAAGGCATCTGGTCAGGGTGACTGCCAGTCACCGTACAACAGAGGGGTTAGGTCTTCAGCCCAGATCCCTAAGGTGATGTCCAGTCTGCTTTTTATCTGAAATCTCTTGAGAGTTAGTGATTTTGGTTTCGTTTTAATGCAAAAGATAAATTCTGTGATTTGTTCCCTCTTTTTGTGACGTGAACTGAAGTCTTTTCAGCAACGCTCAGATGGCTCATAGAGCCAACCAGTACCAGGACCCCTTTCACACAACCCTCAGCCCCTCTCACGCCTTGGATGTTTCATTTACAATAGTGCCTGCTCAAACCAGAGGGTTGTTTTAAACACACTTATTTGAGGCAGATGATGTTCGGCTCTCCCTCTCTTGTGTAGTTGGAAAGTTAAACCAGACAGCCTGTGACTCTGAGTTTCCCCTCCTTCCCCTGCAGTTTGATTTGGCGTGCAGCAACGTGGTGTTCCAGTTCGGAGAATTCAAATGGCCATCCAGGTAGCGTGTTCCTAGTGGCACAATTTACCCTTTGTGAACACATTTTATGAAAGATCCCACTGTTTGTCTCTAGTTGTAACTCTCTTGCGTGAAAGAAAAAAAAACACCCTGTAAATGTCCGGGCTGCCAAACTGCCTAATCCAAACACAGGCACGAGCTGTGGCTTTGCTGGCGTTTGCTGCCCTCTGATTTTGCCCGTGTGTTCCTTGGCCTGGTGCTGAACATTGTATTTATGAGCATGCACCCAAAAAAAGCCCACTGAAGGAGATACGATTCTGGTTTTACCAGTGGACTTATAAAAAGGAAAAGGGTGAAGTAATGAAGGCCTTCATGAAAGCAGCCGCAGCACAGCGGAGCAGCACTGTGCATTGGGGTAGTGAGTGGGGGATTAAATCCCACGTTCCCTGGATCTCGTGAGCAGGCATAGCATAGGAAAGATATGCTTCCACCCTCTCTAATGCAGCAGATTTGTCCTTTAAAGCACATCCCCAAAGAGAAAGAATGTACTGCTCTGTACAGTATGGGTCTCAAAGCGTGGGTGGAAAATGGGCACTGCCTGGGTTGGCAATGACTCGCAGTGTGGGGCACCGCATATGGAGAAGCAGATCGCTCATAGCTGTGAGCTGCTTGAAAAATGTCCATGTTGGAGCCTGGACACACACAGAAACAGCTGCCTTTCCAGAGGGGTTAAACCTGGCATTTCCTCCCCAGGCAGTGGCTTGGAGGGCTGGGGAGCCTCCAGCCTCTGCAACGCTGATGTCCTGTAGACAGAGCTTCCATGAGACCATCAGACGTCATGGCAGAGCCACTCAGGTTCATTCTGCACATCCTGCCTTTCTTTGTGTTCCAGCAGGAGGCTGTGTATCCTTCTTTGAGGCTGTCCTGACTCTGTAGCCAGATGAGAGCCAGGCCTGGGGCTTGTGTTGCTGGCAGAGATGGGACTGTAACAGCAGTGACTGCAGCTGATGGAACAGCTGCTGCAAAGAGCTGGATTTGCAGCCCAGTTGGAAGCTCAGGAAAACCCTCCAAAAGCAAGTTGCAGGAGGCCACTGAGCTTTCCAGCTGCAGGAGGTCCAGGAGCTGGCAGCTTCCGATGAGGGCAGAAAGGCAAAACTTAAGTGGGCAGCTGCCCCAGTGTCTGCAGGTATCCCAGTATTGGCAGTGTGGTAGGGCAGGGAATTGTGCTCCTTAGCACTGTATCCCCTTACTGCACTTGTACATGGCATAGCAGATTTGTGCAGAGACCTGAAAGACAATTTGCCTGTAAGCCTTCTGCAGGGAGAGTGGCCTGAAATCTGTGCTGTGCTTTGTCCTAATTCAGTGCAAGCTTGTCATTGTATTTTCATGTGGCAGACAGGTTTTCTTCCTCCTTCTCTTCCTCTTCTGACCATCTTCCATGATGTAGGTTCACCTTTAGATGTTTAGGGCAGTCTGTGATCTATATCTTTAGTACTTAAATTCAAATTGAATTTTAATCACTTTCCTGACCCCCTGACAGTTCAGCAGCTCCATCTTTTGGTCTCAGGACACCACTTGGAAAGTGTTTTAAAACCACACTAATTTTGATATCATTCTATGGCTGTCTTGTCAACGAGAGAGTGCCAGGAGGTCTTTGATGAAAGGGTCAGAAAATCTCAGCTCATTGGAAAAGTTCATAGGTTGATATTGTAGTGAAGGTTTGTCAAACAGCTTACTCAAGTGTGGGTGGAACTGAGCATAATTGCCTTCTCCGCACACACAGCCCAGCAATGGAAGCGTGACGTGGGATAAGGGAAGCTCATCCCAGCTTGAAGGCCTTCTTGCAGGACTTTGTATCTCTTGTGCCCTTGATGTACACTGGGCTATTTGTCTATGCTAGTGATACCTCATTGATTCTGGGGATCTTTGAGGTGCCAGAGATCTCAGGGAAATGGGCTGGAGAACCCACAATGTCCAAGCTAGAGTTAATGGCATGGAGGATACTGGTCTCTAGAGTGACCCACACTCCTCAGGATGGAGTGTTGGCATCCTTTCCTTTGAAACATTTTGTTCTCAGGTGGAATAAGGAAATGTGTGAGCCTTAGTGTTGGAAACATTAAGCACTGTCTTCCTCTCTACTGGATGGTGGGTCACACAGTGATGATAAAGGCTTGACGTGTGGCTCCCTTTTCCCTCTTTTTGGCTGTTGATAGCATGGCAGGACATAGCCTGTTTGGAAAGCTGAGGGACAGGGTAGCTGCTGCCCCTCGTCTGATTTACCAGTTGCTAATAACGGAGTATGTGATGGGAGACAGTAAATCCATTGGCAAGCTCATGCACCACAGCAATCCTCAGTCCTACAGGAGGAAAGACTAAATGAACCCAAAAGTAAGGTATATTAAAAGAAAATGTAAAATGGCAGAGGCCACATGAACTAAGCAGAGGTATTTTCTAGCTGTCTAGTCTAACGTTTGGTATCATTTTTCTCTAGGATTACAGGGGCTTTCACCTCATAAATTTGTGCCTGTTTGAGGTCGTTAATCTTTCTTTACATGTTGCCTTGCAATTTTAGAGCTTTGCCACCATCTGGGATCACATTTTAAATGGAGTTTCCACTCAGTACGTTCCTTTTCATGAAATTATTTATATATAGAGAAATATATAATAAATATATCAGGACTGGGTTGTTTTTAAACATTTTCAGTGCTTTCGCAAGGGCTTACCTTGTGTGGAAAAACTTGTCTTCTCTAATAGAGAGCCATAACAGTGACCAATTAAAGGATCACATTTGCAATATGCTCTTAAATGGCAATTTAAAATATTGGTGAGTGACCTGCCTGGTGATCCACGGGAACATGAGCTCCGTCAGAAAGCGCTGCTGGGGCTGTGTTGGGAATCACAGAATGGCTTAGACTGGAAGAGAGCTCCTGGCGCAGGAGATGCCGGGAAAACCCCATTTGATAGCAGTTCTGTGCCCAGGCTGGTGGAGAATGGGGTACTGGTGGGCATCCCTGCCAGTGAGAGATGGGATCCAGGGAGAAGCAGCCCCTTGTCCCAGCCCTACTGAGATGGGAGCTTCTTGATAAGCGTTAGTTGCCCTCAGCTGCTGTTTCTTCCAGGCATGCCACCCCATCTGGTCCATCCCAAGCGTAGCATGACCCATGTGGTGCCGCTGTTCATAAGCAGGATTTTCCCCCAAAGTGGGGAGGCAGTGATGACCCATGGTTGGTAGCACCAGCTTCTGCTGGCCCCACCAGAGCCGAGATGTCTGTTCCTGGCCCCGCTAATTATTTTAAAGGGATTTTGAACAAATAAATAGCCTGAACAGTTCAGCAGTTCCTTGTGTAATTTTAGCTCTGGATCCCTCCAAGAATGTACAGAATAAATAGGTGAATCTGTAATACATCCACAATTAACTCTATATACAGCAAGCAGCTCGGAGGCATGCTATGTAGGAATAGTGTCAATAAACAGGTATGCTGCGGGCCGTGGAAATGTGGTCTTTATTACTGGAGGATAGCTCTGACCAGGAGGTAGGGTGCAGTCTGGAAAAGCAAACAGTGCTGCTATAGATCCTTCTGCCCCCACCCAACTTGCTGGAATTCAAACTGTGCTTTTAGGTGTACCCATGGTAAAATACAGCCCTGTGAGCCAGCCCCGCTCCTCGCCAGATCTGCAGTAAGTTGGGGCTGACTCACGATGAGCAAAGCTTGGCTTCGTAGCTAAATGTCACAGATGTGGCAGGAAGGTTTCACCTACTCTGGTGACTTTGCAAATGTAACTTTGGGAACATGAAAAAATTCCTCGGGATGTTTTATAAGGCAGAGGCATGAAATTGCACAGCAGAATTTTCTCCCCAAACCCTTTCCCCGCCGGCATCCGTGGCCGCATGTGCAGCCATCGCTCCCCAAGAAACCCAACGCCCAGACGTGAATCATTTCTCTGATTTTTCATGCTTTTAACTTTTCATTGCTGAGGCTTCGCTCGGCCGGGAGATCTTGGGACCTGTTTCAGCTTTGAAAAACCTTAGACGGAGGGAAGGCTGGGGAAAGGAGTTAAAAATGAAACAGCAGATTTATATATATAAAAAGTAAAAATATATGTTCTACATCTGAAGTTTATTTAGGTCCTTTGGGAGAGTGGCGCGGCACTATGTCTCTACTAAATTGCCAACATTTTATGGTCGTGCTGGCATTGAGTCAAACACACATCTTCTTGGCTTGCGCTGCTGTCTTGAAGCAGGCAGATTCCAGTGTGTTTTTCTATGAACTGAATATTACTATTGACTGAACAAGGGAAGCGCTGCCCAGCAAGAACGTATAGGTAACTTTTCTTTTTAACAGATCTACCGAGACTTAATTATTTTGATGTTGTGCTATTGAAGAGCCGAACCCCCCGTGACCCACCCAGACATTGGATGTCTGTGTTTGAAGAGAGATACGGCTTTTAGCTTTTTCCTGTGATTTTATTTTGATTGGCAATATATCAGTAATTGGAAAGTTTCAAAGGGACTATTTTTAACTTGTTAGCTATTGGGTATGCAAGCGTGCTAGGAGCATGCATGTGGAGACTTGTGTGCATGCATGTACGTATAAAATACACACAGCACGAGTTACAGTTGGGATTTGCACAAGAAGCTGAGCAGTTTGCTGCTCAATTTCCTTCCTAAGCCCTTGCCTACATGTGTATCTTTGTGCAAAACTACCGTTGTTCATCAATCAAGCTTGCTGCACGTGTAGTGCGCCCACCACAAAGCCTTACAGGCTGGGAAGTAGCAGCTCTCTGTAAGCTCCTTGTGATGAAGAAGGGCATTTTGCAGAAGCCGCTGGTTGCTGTGCATCACGAGAGACGTTCAGGCTTCAATACAGACACAAATCTTCCCACACATAGCAGCAGCTGGGAGTGACCCGGTTTATCTCCTTCCTGCTCGCTGCCTTCTGCTCTCCTGCACGGGGCTGGGAAGCCATCTCTGCACAGGTTTTGGAAAGCAGAGCTTTGATCTGCAGATGCGTAAGGAGGAAGGGTCAAGATCTGAAGCAGAACAGACTGGCAGAGAAACAGCCTCTTGGATCACGTCGATCAAATTACACCCTGCCACGGAGAATCCTTCCTCTTTTTTTTGGTCCGAAGTGCAAGAGAACTGAGAGCTTTCCTTTGAAGCTGAGAAGATGATTTCATGCCTCAGCGCTTCGGGAAGGTGAAGAAGTGTGCTTTGCAGTTCATCTGTACCTTCCACAGACCTTCAGGAAAACGTCTACCCATACCTCTCCACCTGGTTTTCCAGGGTACCGCTCTTCTTCACACCCATCTGCTTGCAATGAAGCCTTCCTCTCCTCGGACTGCACCAAGCCTATCCTGCTCCTTTTGGCTGAGTAGCTGTGTGCTCTCACCACTTATTCATGTTTGCTCTTGTTCAATTTCCTTCCCTTTTACAAGATTTTTCTGCAGATAAATGCACTTTATAATATATATAAATACTTTGGTTAAGTAAGTGCTTTTCAGTGCAAACAAATAATGGTGTCTAGAGTGTATAGGGATGTTTATGGCTTGCTTTAGTTTTCACAAAGTCAGATTTGTGTGATAGGCACCCAGGGTGATAGTTTGAAAGGCTGTCCTTAGAGTTGTTTTAATTTGAAGTCAAAATCAATAGATAACCCAATTGTACTTCATACGAACAGATTGAATAATGGATTTTTTGTTCACCTTTTTGAAATCAATTCCTTTGTAACTTGCTTCTGTTTTTTGAAAGAGAGCTCGAGCATCAGGGTGCTCCCCCTGAGGCTCCAGAAGATGATCTGCAGTGCATGGGAAGGGAAGGAAAGCAGACATCCATCCCTGCAGGGACACAGCTCACGTGGTGCATCTCTGCCCTCCTCATTTCTCGTCTTGAGAGCGGAAGCTTTGCCCTTTCCAACTCGATGTTCACATGGGCACTGTGCCACTCGTGGTGCAGTATGCCATGCTCAGCCCCGGCCTGGCAGCGTGCTGTTCAAGGACCATGTGGGACGTGTTCTCATGCACGTGTGTAGGGCAGCTTGGAGATCTCCCTCAGCTGAGATGGGGTATCTGACACAGCTTCAGTACTCTGTCACAGTTTGTGTAATGCCAAGCAATGGGGAGCCCGCATGCATTGGCAGTCCCAGAGAAGAGCGTTGGCTCTGGTATATAATAGCCTTCTGTTGGGTTTTAGTAGCGTATAGTTTAGTAAATTAGGAGTCTTCAGGTACTTAGCGCTTTAATGGTTCTCACTAAGAACACAATTAAACCATAGACCCCTTAGGGAGAAAAAACAGTTTATTGTGCATATTTTTAGAATCTGTTACCAGCCCTCATAAAACCTGGTAGAGACAAGCCAGAGAACATGCCATAGCTGGCGACCCAGCATGCATTTATCACGGCCAGCAGCCCCTGCCGAACATCGCACCGAAGTCGCACGTCACAAATCTGCCCTGTGAATTATGGAATTAATTTTCCCCAATCTTGTTTCAGAACTCGTTTGCAGTGCAGTTTTTCTCCGGCCGCCGGAGGTGTGAGGCAGGCAGGTTTATTGTATTGTGCCTTGTGTTGACACATAAAGCCAGGTTTTGCTAATCGTTTTTTTATTTAAAAATGCTTTCTGCTGTGCAGGAGTACCCGGAGACGTGGCTGCTTGGAGGCTGTGCTGATCAGGTCCCCGTGTGCCGTCCTCAGCCTTGTTTATTCAGTTGCAGCTGAGCTGGCGCTGCGTTTTTCTGTGTGTCAGGATTTCGCCATTCCCCACGCGCAGAGCTGCTGGCTGCTTCCTGGGCTGCTGCTCTTCTTGGGGCAGCCGTGAAGCAAAGTGCAAAGCTCAAAATCCTCTGTGAAAGGAGCGGGGTAAGAGATGCTGGAATTATTCCCTCCTCCCAGGCTATGACAGTCCTGTTGGAGGACACAATTGCACCAAGAGGCGTTCAGCACACTTGTGCTTTGCAGGTCCCCTCGAGCTCCCCAGCAGCCAGCAGCAAGCTTTCCCAGCATTGCCCCTGGCTTTCACACAGTGCCCCAGCTCTATGCTCCAGCCTCAGCACTGAGCAAAGCCGGCTTTCTCCCCTGGAAGCCCACACTGTGCTCACAGCATCTGGAAGGCATCGGGAGGAACACACACACGCAGTGCTCGCCGCCCGCACCCTCCCCCTGCAGCAGCTCCACTCACTGCTGGGACACACCAGGCACTCCTCTCTCCCCATCTTTTGCTCAGCTCGGAGATATAGGCTCCAGAGAATCAGCTGCTGCAGTGGGGAGAATGGTTCCTGGCTGATGGTGCAGTACCTAAAGGGGGGCTGTAAGAAAGAAGACAGACTCTTGAGCGTAGTCTTTTGTGATAGAACAAGGGGAAATGGTTTCAAACTAATGGAGAGGAGATATAGGTTGGATGTAAGAAAAAGGTTGTTTACGCTAACAATGGTGAGGCAGTGGCACAGGGGGCCCAGAGAGGTGGCAGTGCCCCATTCCTGCAGGCATCCACGGTCAGGCTGAACTCTGAGCACTGATGGAGCTGTGGGTGTCCGTGTTCAGTGCAGGGAGTGGGAACAGACGGCCTTTAGAGGTCCTTTCCAACCCAAACCATTCTGTGATCACTTTATGCTGCTTTTTGTCCCCACTAGAGAAGAGATCTCTCCTTCTGTTCCTAATGGGGACGATGCCTGGGGTGACAGCCCACAGCAGCAGAGGGGCTTGGGAGCTGTGGCCAGCCTGGCAAAGGAGCAGCCCCACTGGTCCATTTGTCAGCATCAGGCTGGGGCAGGCACACATGCAGCTGGGGGCACTGAACGGCATGGTCAGGAGCTGGCAGTGGCCTTCACTTTGATGTAAAGCAGCAAATCCCTATCAAATGTGCAACAACTCGGTGTGATCACATTGAGATTTAACTGATCTGTAACTACGTGTGTGACTGTGTGTGTGATACAGCCCTTTCTTCTCGGTCCCAGGCTGCAAGTGCTGCTTGCACAGAGAAGTGTCCAGGCTCTCCTCCCCAGCACATGGGGAGATGGGGTTGTGTGAGCATGAGTGCCACCTTCATGCAGCTCCTCTTGGCCTAAACATTGCAACCCGTGGGATTGCTGTCTCATCGGGGTCAGCTCAGCTTAACACATTCGAGAAAAAATCAGTCAAAGAAGCCTGTCTGAAGTCAGTTTTGGTTACTGCACCTTAGGAAAAAAAGATAAAAGAATGAGGTCAGCTTTGGTTACTGCACTTCAGAAAAAAGAAGTGAAAGCAGCCAAGAAAGCAGCCTGCCTTTCTGGAAAGGTGAAAGCATTTCTCAGCAGCTTGTGCTGAAGGTACAGAGTCTCTCCGTGAGCCTCCCCAGAGCTCTGGGAACGGCAGAGCCATCGTGCGGGCGCAGGGCAACCGGAACCAGGGCTGCGGTGGCAGCGGGGCCGCGTCCCCCTGGGCTGGGGGGGCTCTGACCCCCACCCCCACACCGGCCGGGACCCCGCAGCGCTCCGTGACCCCACCGCTGCTCCATCCGCTGCCGCTGTCCGAGGAAGGAAGGATGCGGTCTCCTGTCCTAAGGGGTTACAGCAGCCTCCAGCCCATGGAAAGCAACACGTTTATTAGTCCCAGCTTTGCTAATGGGGAATTACAATAGCTGTGGGATTTGGCAGTGGAAGCACGCTGGATTGCCATGCATAGTACAATATTTTCCCTGTTTTGTTTGTAATTTTGATTTAGCTACAAATAATTTAAAGATGTGTTGTGTCTCCTTCAATTAAAACTTGCCTGTTCACCCTCTCTGGTTTTCTGACAGCGTTTTAAAACAATCCTAGTGAGTCTGAGCTTGTCAGACATGCTAAGGTAAATGGTTAACTCCTCTCTTTTTGGTTTAGATTGCAGCGTTTCTGAGGGTTGCTGCTATTAACATATCACAGCTTGCTGCCTTTGTAAAATTCGCAGCTTTGCTGTAGTGGATGGAAGATCTCCCTGCATCAAAAAAATTCAGAAGAATAATATTGTCACGCAGCCAGCATGTAAATACCTTAAACCAATATAGCATGTTTAGAGGAATTAGACTTTCCTCTCCCGAATTATGATTTTGGAAAGCAGCTCCACCACCACATTTATTTCAAATTTAAACATTTTGAAAGACTATCTCCGAGGGTTTTGAAATCTGGTTCCCATTCCTGTCTCCGTTTGACCTCCTGTGTGACCCCAAGAAAATCTTTTTCTCCGTTCCTGGATCAGCTCGGTTACTCTCCCCATCTCTCGCGCTTCTGCAGAATGATTTAGCATCCATCGGTGTGGAGCTATGTGCCACATGGCAGTATTAAATGAGCAGGGGTTCAACTGAAGATGAATGATTTGGATTAAGACAAAAAGGAAGAAAATTAACTCTTGTTTTCTAAAAGATGTATCGGCTTAAAAATTCCTGGGTTTTGCGTGAAAAAAAGTCTGGATGGAGTAATTTCCTCTAAAATGAAAGGAAGCGCAGGGAAGGGAAGGAATGACCCACAGCTTTGTTGGATCCCAGCGATGCCATTGGGCTGGGGCTGACTCTGTGTTTTCACCTTTCAGACCCAGCCGGTGCCCAACCCCATCGCCTACTTTATGCACTGCTCACCAGGCTGGTTTCATCAGTTCGAGACACTCTTCAACCACTTCATCGAGCTGGTGGTGCCCTTTTTCATCTTCATGGGACGAAGGATGTGCATGGTGCATGGCGTTCTGCAGATCCTTTTCCAGGTGAGATGCTCCTGGGGTTGCTTCCTAAGGTCCCATCTCCTCCCAGCACACCGCAGGGGTCTCCATGTGAGCTGCAGCCGCATCCCTCACACCACTCCAGCACCTGCAGTGGCACGCTGGGTGGCAGTGAGGTGGTTGCTGTACCCAATGTTTCCAAACCGGAGCAGAGGAACTGATGCAAGAGCCAGGTCAGGAGTTCAGGCTCCAGTGAGTCAGAATGATTCAGAGCTCTCACAGTTGGCTTTGGGGTGACTCGCGCTGGTGGGGCTGCCCTGGGTGTATTGCTGGAGAGGTGCTCCCTGGCCTCTGCTTCATTTCCCAGTCATGTGGAAGGCAGAGAAACATTGGCACAGGACAAGTGTGCAGGGGCTGATCCTGCAGTGGCCAGGAAGCTGTGGTTGATCAGGATGAATCACAGAACAGCTTAGGTTAGAGGGGACCTCAAAGATTACCCAGTTCCAACCCCTGCCATGGGCAGGGCTGCCACCCACCAGATCAGGCTGCCCAGGGCCCATCCAGCCTGGCCTTGAATGGCTCCAGAGATGGGGCATGAATACTTGCAGCTTCTCTGAAAGTTGATATTTATGGACATCTTTCTCTGTTGTTTTTTTTTTTTTTCAATATATTTAATGTTTAAGGGCTGTTCTGTATCTCTGAATTCGAGTTATTTGGTTTTGTCCTGATTTTTACAACCATCAGATTTACTGAGCTTAGATTCATAGCAAAAATCCTTTCTTCAGAAATTAATGGCATTCATGTTTCAGTTGTGGGTTGGTTCTTTTTTTTTTTCACATGAAATAAATAAATGTGCAAAAGTTAGAGGAAAGAGGCTCCTGGACACGTACTTTCCCAAGCCTCATCTCATTTCTCCCTTCTGAGCTCCAGGATAACTGAAAGCCCCAAGCGAAGCCATGCTGACATGAAGCAGCACAGCTCCCACCTACTGCACAGCTCCCACTTACTGCAGCCTTTGTTCAGTATCACTCCAGCGTCGTGAAATTCATATGCTGTAGCTGTTACTGCTTCCTGTAAATACGTGTGATGATTAAACTGGAGAACAGCTTATAAACTCTATTGGTAAACCACAAAAATGCTGATCAGATTTTAAAGGGCTGACATAAAAGCCGCAGGATTTGTGCACTCACAGAGGAGCCCGCTCACTCCCCTGCTTCCCAAGCACGTCGTGTTGAGCTGAGTACCAGCAGACACACAGCTTGGAACCTCGATTGCTTGGCACAGCTCTTGGCACCAGGTTTTGCTGCACTGGGGGCTTGGGGCAGGGTGAGGGCAGCTGCTTCTGCACCATGGGCAGAGCAACGCATCCTCTGTCGGCTGCTCCTTGGGAAGGGAGCAGGGTGTGGGGATATAGCTGATGGAAATTGGATTAGTGGATAGGAATTGCAAGTAGGAACAGTTCTGCACACGGAGAAGGATGGGGAGGATGACAGTGGCTCCTTCTCAAGGCAAACAGGCCCAGAAAGGACCAGAACGCAGCACGGTGAGCGGCCTCTCAGAAAACAAAGACGTGTTGCCAAATTGCAGGCTTTGGCACGGCTGTGCAGCCTCAGAGCTGTTCTGCTCTGCTTGGTTCTGCCTTGATAGAAAAATAATCGTTTAATGGACTGCAACGATGCTGCCTTGCCTTCACATCCCTGACAGTGAAACTTGCTTTCCCAAAGCCTGAGCTGCTTGTTCATGCCTTCCTTGGCTGCTCAGCACTGGGCTGGTCTTTGCTGCGGGGCCCTAACGAGCAGCACTGCTGACTGAGTGCTGGGGACTTCAGGCGAAGCCAGTGGGATCTGAGAGAGCAAACTGCATCCAAGAGAGGCTCATAATGACATATTGTAAATGCATGCATCTGACCGCCCTTTAATTGGTGCTTTATTGATAGTTTGCAATTACTGACTTATTTCTATCACGAGTGGAGTCTGCAAAGGCAAAAAAGGGTCCCAGTGTAAAATGCAGCTCTGGTGCATTTATAGCATTTCAACAAAAACCTGTTTATTTAATATTTACTGCCCTTTTCTTCATTCAGAATGACTTTTATTGACAATACTTCTGCTCTGCAAAGGAAGCAATAAAGTTTAATGTTGATATACCACTTAATTCTGCTTTTCAAGATTTGAATTGACATTACATGCAAGTTTTATTGGACATTTTATAATTGTTATTGGAGTCATGGTGGCTAGGTTGAGTAAGTGTATTTTTCCAGATTCCAACTGGCCTGGAGAATATTGCTTTGTCAGGAGCCCAGAAAAAGTCATGCTTTTAAATTTTTTTTTTTTATTATTCTTTTTTTTAATTCCAAGTGTGAACTTATTCTTCTGTCCCGATTCACATTTGCAAGGAAGAAGGCTCAGTGGGATTGCTGTGCAGCTGTGCCCGTGGGGCTGCAGGCACAGCATGTCCTGTTGCTGCTCCGTGTGCACTGGTGCTGCTGGGAGCTCAGTGCTGTCAGTGGGAGCATCGTTCGGGTCTGCTTCTTCCCATCTGAGACCTCCATAACTTCAATTTCCAGAAATCTTCCCATTTGGCTGCTTTTTTGATCTCAAAGTCAAGGAGTGGGTTGAGTGCTGGCCAGTTCCCATTAGAAGAATCATTTGTTGTTATTAACCATTGGGCTGGAGAGGGCTTTGTGATTTACAGCTATGGGTGTAGCTTTTGCAGGACATCTGCACTCGGAGATGTTCTCAATCAAATCACAGTGCCCAGAGCACATTTGCCAGGATGAAAGGTGAGTTGAGAGAAAACATCATCCAAGGATTCGATGCAGCATGGCCAGGCCCCATCAGCAGTTTGTCCCCTGTGCTCCTGCTGCATGTCCTCAACACCAGCCATTCCCTGCTCCCAAAGCAGAGGCTCCCCAGCTCCAGCCTGCATGAGCTAACATCATCCCTGGGGCTTTGTGCTTCCTTTGGTGGCTGCTGGGATCCTCCCCCCTGGGCTTTCTCGGATGCAGAGCAGTGCAGCGTGCCCATCCCACCTGCAGGAGCCTGCTCAGGTCTCACCTGGCAGGAAGGTATCAGCAGGTGATGGTAGCAAAGCCTCTCATTTGGACTGCATGCATTTAGAATGAAAGTTTAGATGAATGCAGCCAGTTATAAAGGATGTCCAGTGTAAATAGGTAGCATTGTTTCAAAAAAACATATTCTAGCATTTTCAGCATGTAGAAATCCAGATCTGAAACAAAGATGAAAGTAAATGAACATTTAACTTTTCAGTATCGTTAGGGATTTATTGTAAGCAGGTGCCAGACTTGACGTGCTGAGCAACACTGCTGCAAATTATCTCTGCCAGGAATGAAGCTGGAGGAGAGAGTTACAGCTCAGCTCCCTCCCTGCTTAGGTCTGCACTGCAGCCCCATAAAACCAGGCTGGTGGGAAATGTCCAGGTTGAGCCTCAGAAACCTCCACGTATGCCTAAATTGGAGTTTGCCTCTTGCTCACATTATAACCAACAGTCTTTGGAGTTTGTGAGAGTTCACTGAATTCTGAAAGCTCTTTGCTGCCTTTTATTGCAGTGTTTGTGGAGAGCATAGACACATTTTGAGCCAGAACTGTGTTCGTTGAGATGCTCATGTTGGGAGTTTAAACCTAACCTCGTTAGGTTCAGTCTTCCAGCACCAGTTTTGGGGTTTCAGACACCTTCTCTAACTCATACGGAGGAATTTGTTTTCACTGCATGTCCCTGCATGGTGACTGCTGCATGTGATGTCACTTAATGGGCTGCAAGTGGAAGAGTTGGGGAAATCCAGTTGTCTCCAGCTGTTTGGAAGCTCATTGTGCAGTTGGTACAGGGTGGGCAGAAAGCAGAGGCTGTTACGTGTCCCAGACGCGGAAATGCTGTAGGAGGTTGGAGCAGCTGCCAGTAAATGTTTTACAGCTGAGTTCGATGGATGGTTCTTTCATTTGGCATCCAGTGATATCAGTTGGCTGATTGTGTAGCAGTGTTGGAATCTGAGCAACAATATATACATGTAGATCTGAAGCACCCCAAAATTCATGACAAATCACAACCAAAATGTGATTGTTAGCATGTAGAGATGGAAGAACTATAGAATCATAGACTCCTTTGAGATGGAAGAGACTTTTAAAGGCTGTCTGGTCCAATTCCCTGCTCTGAAGGGGGACACCCACAGCTCCATCAGTGCTCAGAGCCCCGTCCAGCCTGAGCGTGGGTGTGTACAGGGATAGGGCACCGCCACCTCTCGGGGCACCCTGTGCCATTCCTCTTGGTTCTGTAAGGCATCAAGCCAGAGCCCTAAGGAGCTCATGGTTTTAAGGGAAGGAGGGTGGAAGTACTGAACAGGGAGAGGAGAGGCAGTGTGGGGGAGGCAAGTCCTTGCCCCGCTCACAAGCCGGGTGCCATCAGGTAGAGGACCCTTCCACCAACCCATCACCCCCATGGGTCCATCCCTCTACTCACCACCCACGGCCAGCATCAGGCACGAGGGTCCGGGAGTGAAATCGGAGAGGGTGCAAAACCATCTCCTTGCTGCTTTGCGGGTGTTTTGCTGTTCTGCGTCGCTGGCTCCTAAAACCCTGAAGTTGCATGTTTTTCACGATGTCTAACACACAGCTTACACCAGCAAACGTATTTCTTGGCTCCTTAAGGCAGGCTGTAAAATTACACTGCTTGGCAAACGACCTGATGAGGGGAAACTAGAGGGAAGCCAAAAAGTGAGGAGAACGTCACCTTGCCCCCACGAGCTGGCAGGTAGCGCTGGATCCGAGTGCTTATAGGGCCGGCACAGGAGAGGCTGAGGTTTTCTACAGCCGTGGAGCGGTTTCAGCTGTGCCAGGTGAGAAGAAGCTTCAATATCACGACGGTAAAATAAATAAATATATAGTTTATTACCAAAAAAATAGTAAGTGGAAAGTGTAAAGCTAGCACTGTTGGAAAAGCAGGGTCATTCCTTTGCTTTTAGGGAGCTGTTCTGGGTAGTAGTCATGGTTTGGGATTTCCAGGGTTTTAGACCTCAAATCACTTTGGATTCTCTCCTGATCTCTTCCATGGTGCCTTGAAACTCCTGGCACCTTCTGCATGGAGCATCCTCGTGCAGCCTGGGGGCTCAGGAGGTGCCAGGGGCATCAGTGCTGGGAGGGGGTTGGTGTAAAGCAGAAGTTCTGCTGGGGCCTCAGGGCTGCCACCAGCCCTCATCCCACAAAAGCTTGGCAGTGGGCGTAATGCAGGGCTGTCCGAGGGTGTTTTCAGCAGGCGTCATGTGTGAAAGGCAGAAATGACAATGCCAAGAGCAAAGCTGAATTCCAAGCTTGTGGAAAGGAAACATGAAAGCCCTCAGCAGCCAAACCCCTCGGTCTGATTCAGAGTGCTGACCAACTAAACTCCTGGGGCAGAACTTGGGTCGGTCCAAAGCGCGGTATTATGGAAGCAGCTGCTTTACGAGCTGAGGGAGGGCCAGGGCCCCACCAGAGAGCTGGGAAAGCACCCTGCTTGCTGCTCTGCTGGGCACTGCACTGGGACATGTGGCCACGTCTGAGATGGAGACGCTCAGAGAGGGACAGAAAGGCATTTTCATCATTTTCCTGTCCTTATTTTTTTATTATTTCAAAGCAGAGAACAGTTGTTGAATAAATATCTATATTCTTCTCTTTTTTTTCTCAGCTTGGACAAACCTCAACCTTCTAAAGATTTTAATGCAGGTGATCCTTTTCCCATCTCCTCTCCAAAGCTATGCATGGGAAGCGAAGCAGGGGTTTTTCCCCTTTTTGGGGAGGACCAGCCCCCCCACCACTGCCACTGCCATGCTGCGAGACCTTAGAGGGATGAACAGCCCCTCGAGCCACACACACGCAAATTAAATCAGGCTGCTGCAGTGCCACAGCTGCAACATATTGTGTTGCTAAGTTAGGAGGTAGCAGAGGTCACAGCAGCAGCCCAGATAGAAGGAACAAAAATTAAACAGCTCCCCCACCCCTTTCCTGCAGAAAGTGTCTGAATCAGTGTTTGTTTTCACTTGTCAGATATGAGCTTAGTTTTGCTCTTTTTCTTATGCTGGTGTAAGTCAGATGTGGGAGGACTGTCAGTGTTGCGCAAATCCCAGGCTTGCGTCAGAAGAATCAGACCCCTCATTTCTGCTTTAGTTACGCACCTACAGGGTATTTGCACTGCTCAGGTGGTTGTTTGTATTTACTGGCACGGAGTAATGTAATGTCTGTAGGAACAGTGTGCGTGGAAATAAAGCTGCTGCCCCATTTGCCCTGTGTGCCACCCTGGGACTGCTGGATGACATGGGCAAGAGGCAGAAAACACGGGCATCCATCCACCCTGCAGATGGGCAATGTGAGCAAGCTTGAATTAAGTCCACAGAAGAGACGCAGACAGGATTTCTCCATGAGGTGTCCCCAGGACAGCCCCTGATTTCACTTGCAGCGGAGCAGCACTGCGGTGGCAGATCTCCAGCGAGGCTGGGTGTGAGGGAGCACAGTCCCCAGGGCTGGTGGCTGCGGTCCCAGGGCAGGGCAGGCAGATGGTGGATGTGTAGTCCTGAAAGTCCAAACTGTGATGATTTTGTTGTGGTTTAGAAAGCAAGAAGAAACAGAAAATGTCCTGGGAAAATTAACAATAGATCATTAGTTTGCTGATGGGGGAGAAATGGTCCGCTGGAAAATAGTTTTATAGTTCAATTGTTTTAAAATCTGGCTTGGATTCGGGTCTTAGATGAAGGATGAAGGGAGAGCATTTGAAGAAGTTATTGGGAACCCTGAAGCTCTGTGTTGGGACTATGGCAGTCACTGCTGCAGTCCCAGGTCCCTGGGACTGGCCCTGTGTGCTCATCCCTGTCCCCTCCATCCCCATCCTTGAGCAACAGCAAAACAAAAGGCATGGGAAATCAAAGGAGCTGCAGGCTAGATTTTCCATTGCATTTAAACCCCCTTAAATTAAATACCAAACTGCTTTAAAAAAAAAAAAAGAATCCAACTTAGGCAAAACCCAAACCATTTAATCACTCTTATATTTGATTTCACATCCATGTGAAATAATAATATCTGTCACAAGGCAAGGCTGCCATACCAGACACAAGAATACCAGCGCATACCACCCCAAATCAGTAAATAACACTGCTCGTATAATGGTGTCTGGTATTAGTTAGCAACAAGTTTAGTTCTTGCATTTTGCAGTAGTCAGAGTGACTTAGAAACACTTACTGTTAGCCATAGGAGTGCATTTAATTAGCTTCTGATTCAGGGGGCTGGGGGCTTTTCTTTTCTTTTCTTTTTTTTTAAATCATTAAATAAAGTGTCACCCCAAGCCAGTGCTGTAAACTCTATTTTGATTGTGGCTGCAATAACCCCTTTGGGCGTCATTCAAATTGTACTAAACAGTTTCTGGAGAGCGCTGGTTTCTCTCAAAATAAACCAAAGTCCGTCTTTGACAAGCTCTAATGAAAAACAAATTGTTATATTACTTAGAAAAATAATTTGAAGGAAGTCTGAATTAGTTGTAAAGGTGGAAAAGGTTCAGCTACTTGAAAATAGAAATTTGGAAGGTATTTATTTTAACCATTAAGCCAGCGGCCTTGAAATACAGCCTTGTTTGTTACAGAATGCGCCTAACGAGAGACATGAATCATGCTGTTAATCAGTATGGGAACTTGATTAATTGGAAAGGGGACCGTCAGTGACTCCAAAAGGCGGAGTCTCCTGGCAGCGGTCTGACACGGAGCCCTGGAGCTGGTGTGATTTACCATCAGTCATCTTGCTGGCACTCGGAGAGGAGCTTTGGAGGGATCCCACAGCCTCGGGTTTGTGGGTTGTTGTTCTTTTAAATCGAAAATAAAATGTGGTTCTTTGGGATGCTGTCAGCCCTCGGTTGTGTTCGGTTGTCCTTGAGACGTGCTTTGCGCAGAGCGGGGCTGCGCCTGTCTCAGCAGCATCTCACTGGGATGGCCCGGGCTCCTGTTGTCTCACCTTTGCTACTGATAGTGGTTTTGCTTATTAAACCTGAGAGGCAGCTTTTACACCCAGCTATGAAATCGGATTTGCATGGGAGGCCCCAGCGATGTGAAGTGCAGCCATGGTTATAAAATCGCAGCAGGAAGGCCCGTATTCATTTTCACTGTTGACTGGGGCTCTCGGTTTGGGGGCCAGGAAGAGCTTGAGTGAGTTTGGCCATCCAAAAGCCCTGTTTGTGTTTCACATCAGCATGAATTTGCTCACAGGACTTGGCTTCCCCACAGCAGGGCTATTTCAGCTTTGTTTCGGGCTCACGGCGCCGGCCCGGTTCGGCCCTGTCGGTGCTACATCCATGCTGACACCAGGCCGCAGGCACCTGGGGGCCACAGAGGTGGCCCTTGTTGTCAGGTGCTTTGCTGAGCCGCTGCATTCAGAGATCACAAGTCAAACCCCAAGTTGTAGGGCTCACTTCAGTATAATGCAACAGTCTGTGGTTGCCCTTTGTGTTCGTCCTGCGTTGCAGCCTGTCAGGGTGCTGGTTCCCATTTGCCGTAGGCTGTTCTCTTCGCGCTACATGAACACCTTCCAGAGCCGTATTAAATGACATGGCTGACATCCACACATGTGGGCCTGCCTTTGCCAAGGGAAGAGCTTGTGGAGCACTTAGGCTCACGGGGCTCTAGGGCAGGCTTGGTTTTTGTTTTTCTTTCCTGTTCTAATTTTGCATTTGATTTTTAAGATTTCTCTGAGATTCGGAATCCTTGTGTTTGCAGTGCTCCAGCAGAATTCCAGGTGGTTGGGCTTGAAGAGAAAAATCAATTACGGTGATGTTGTCAGTGAAACTATATGAGCTGGCAAGGCTGCAATAGCTTCAGAACATCTGCACTTTCCGGATGTGATTGACTCTGAACGATGCTGCAGCATTTGTGTCCAAACAAGGATGGGAGATAAAGTATGTGTTGCACATGTGAATGCATGTATGTGTAAGTATATGTATAAAGCATTGTCTAATAGGAGCCAGACCGGCTGTAAACCAGAGATGTTACTGTGCTCAATGACATGGTCTTGAACATGTTCTGTTGTTGTATTTCCAGTGATGATTGTTTATTTCTGTTTAGGTGTAGCTGCTAATGCTAACTAAATCATTATGATCCATCACATTGCACAAGCCAAAGCACTCACCCATTAAGACGTGTCAAATGTCTATTTAAGCTGTAGATTTCTACAGTTTCAGAGTAATGGCTTTAAGCAACAGCGAAGCCCTTCCAAGTTTAATCACTTTGTACCGTATTCCTGATTTGAACCAGTCACACTGCATCTTCCCAACCCTCGGCTCCCATCAGGTCTTTGCTAATTGTCACATTGCTTTTCAGCAGCGTAACTGCGGTGGCGTTGGGGTTTTGGTTTCTCTCCCCGTACCATCTAGATTGCAAGGACCTTTAAATAATGTTTTATATCGAAATCTAAAGGAATAAAAAAAAAAAAGGAGGCATCAGAATAGCCTAACTGGAAACAGATGGCAGATTGTGAACTTTTTTTTTTAATGGAAGTTTATAATAGATGTATTCTGAAGAGTCATTTAATAGTGTCAAGTACAGACATGTGAAGACAGAACGTGCCCATTTGAGAAGTGGAAGCGGCGGGGAGTGGGCTGTTGCCTTTGGTGCATTTTCTCATGTTTGAGAAGGATTTTGCTGTGTAGTTAACAGCTACAGACAGCTCACCTGGCTGAAACCAGTGTATCTCCAAGTCCACTGAGACCATCCTGTGTGCCTGAACGATACCTACTATCTCCCCAGGTCGTCAACTCTTTTGTTGTTAATTTGCAAATTAAAGTAAGTTGTTTTCTTCCAGGTTAAATTGGGATGTTTTTTATGCATTTGAGGTTATGTGGATAGTTTGGTGTGCATACACCCTAAATCGGCTGATTGGGGACACAAGTCCTACCAGTAACCCTTGCACAAAGATTGAATGCCTTTACTTAAACCCATTAAAATGAATCCTGTGCAATTCCTGCTTAAGGACAAAATGCTGAAACGTGTTGTCCACACTGCTTAGGGATAGTGATGAGGGTGGATTTCATGGCGTCCTGCTTCAGTGAAAATAACTCATTAGCTTGTTCTGGGCCAAGTTGCTGGCTTTAATGTTTCTCTGTAATGATGTTGCCTCCAGAGAGGTTTTATTTTGATTTGGAAGTGTTGGGATGAGGATGCAGCCCTGAGATGCTTTAGCCCACACGCAGTTTACACAGCTGTATTATCTGATTCCCCAGGCACCTCCAAAGGCATTATCTCTTTGGAGATGCAACAGCTAGAAATTGCAGGAAACCTGTGTCACTCAGTGCTTTCATCTTCCTATAAAAACAGGGCTTTCTCGGAGCCAGTGACTCAGAGCAGTCTCCGATCAGTGTGAGATGCTCCACTGTACAGTGCCCGGCTGGCAGCTTCCCATCAGTAGGATGGGGTCAGCAGCGATCCCAAGGGCTTGGCAAACCCCAGTCTCTCTTTCCCTGACTGCAGTGCTGTTGGCATTCTGCAGAAGGATGGGTTCTATCTGCTGCCATAAACTGAGTCAGTGGCTGATGTTGAGCCCCACATTACCTCGCCCCAGCCGATGTTTGTGTCGTGGCACCACACTGCAATTGCTTTCCTCCAAGAGACTCTTGGGGTTTAGTTTGGTCTCCCTCAGGAGCACACACAAGGTTTGTCTGTCTGCAGGAGGTGTTCTTCATGCATACAACCCACTTTGAAGATGGGCTAAGCAAAACAGAAGCAACATGGGTTTGTTCTGGGATTGGTGTCTGCATATGGAGTTATTCAGAAAGAGCTTTAAGTTTACACCCTACTTTAATTAGAAAAACTTGCAAGCTCAGAGAAATCCTAGAGTCATGCCAGTTTTGCAGACTGGGACAGCTAGTGGCCTATAACTATGTTCCCTGCTCATCACATTGGCACTTCTCGTGACTTTTGCTTGTGAAAGATGAAAGAAAATCCCAGAGGCTGATTCATTCAGCTAATAAAGATCCAAGGATCTGAGCCCTCTAAAGCTTGAAAAGCTTGTTCCTATCTCTGAAGCACATTGTCACTGAGCTAATGCTAGTGTTAACTGAAACATCCATGTGTGCATAGCACAGAATTGCAGAAGCCTTATACCCAACGTGGTGCAATGGAACTGTGGAGAAAGTCTATTAGGAATGCACACGAAATGAGCAGTAACTCCTTAGAGCAGTTTGGAAATGTTCAGTACAAGACTATGACCTGTGTAGCGTAGCAGTTGGGTTTGCTAGGTCCCATGGATTGATTTCTTTCACTTTGCAAGCAAGGAAGCAGAGAGGAGGGTGAGGATGCAGATGGAGGGGCAGTAACAAATTCAGAGCACAGTCAACATAAAGTTAAAAATTTCTTCTGTAAAAACAAATTGTACTCCGTTGTTTGTTTGTATTGGGAATTAGTATGGCAGAAGTGGACAATGGAAAAGGGGCAAGGATTGCTTTTATTGCATCAACAGTGTCATTTATTCCATAACCAACACTTGAAAACCAGTTCTAATCCCTGTTCAAATCCCTGTGTAGTCACAACAGTAAATCTGCCAGTTCTCAATCAAAAGCTGGTCAGTACTGCAGCCAGAAACCTCAGAAGGGAGCAAAGCCAAGGTAGAAGGGTCAGGATCTGCAGGAGGGAGCACTGTGAGACCCAGCGCACCCAAATCAGCTCTGGTTTGGTAATTTGGTTTGCAGGTGGGATGGGGCCCGAGATGCTACAGGGCCAAGATTTGTCTTCTGTCTCCACAAAGCATTCAGGGACAGCAAGAGGGCCCTAAAGAAGGACAGAAATCATTTTCCGATGGCTGTTTAGAAGAAATACAACTGTAGATACGAACCTGAGTTTCAAAACGTTGTTATCCATCCTACATCCCTTTGCCTATCCCCTTCTCCACCCAACACAAAGAAGTGAGCAGCTGGAGACCCCTGGGGCTGTGGCATGCCTCTGGTCCCAGTCACCATCAGTGCAGGGGGATTTGGGTGCCTGCAGTGTCTCTGCTGGGGGCTTTTCCTCTGGCCTCAGTTACTGATGACTGGAGCGCAACACGAGGGGAGGGAGATGTTTTTATGGAAATCTGTACCTCAACCGTCTTGGCAGCCAAACCTAAATGGCTCCAGTCTTTTGCCCCCAGCTTCATGTTTATGGTCAATCTGAAACTCCACCTGTGATCACCACATGCGTCCTCGGCAAGACTGCAGTAAATTAAAGCACAACAGGGAATTTTAAGAAATACATCCTCTTCCTTCTTGGAGTCAGGTTACATCGACCTCCAAACATCTGGACTCAGTGTCTCAGGGCTCCCAGAGGTTCTGCCGTATTAAAGGTTCATCTGCCTTTGTTACATTCCCGGCCTTTTCCCTTCCTCGTTGCCTCTACTTGGTTGAGCGCTGCTTTTAGTGTGGCAGGCCCTCTATGTAACTGATGTTTTATATCCAACATGTAAAATGTGTTGTTGAATGTTGGTTACCTGTTGCCACCGATAAACACAGATCCATTGCCCATCGCCATTCAGCGTGGTTGTGAGAGGAGACTAAATTTAAGCACACTCCTGTTTGTTCAAAAGCCTGAATTCCTTTCTTCCCTTTTGCTCTCATGGTCTTCAAGGTCTTTTCCAACGTTGATTCTATGATTCTCTCTGCTCTTGGGTATTGTAGGATGTCATATCACCAACAACAGAGCGTCATCACAGCAGTAGTGCCCAAATGTGGGCTGTGATACAGTCAAGCCTGTTGCCACTTATAACAGTGAAATGCAGCATCTCGTGGCAGTCTCCCATCCTCGCCCAGGGAGGTGCACATCTCTGCCTTCACCCCCCCTGGCATCCCAACCCTGGAGCAGTTGTGGAAAGATCAATGCCCAGAAGGAAAATGCAACTCCAGCTTTTTGCTTTCCGCCTTTCAGGGACAGGCCTCAAGGTTTTAAAGACTTACATATGTGTTTCACTTGATGTGCTCTGAGTATTCCCATTGAAGTTAACTAAGTGGATAAGACTTTACAGGATGAAAGCCAAATGAGTCCTCACCCACCGTGCTGGGAAGTCTCATTGAAGTGGGTCATTGGAGGGAAAGGAGGAGGAGCCAATACTGAACTTACCCCTTTCATTTTATACTTCTAATTATTTAAAGAGTTTTTTTTTTTTTCTAAGCCAGCTTGGGGAGGGGAGAAAAAAAACCCCAAGCTGTGGTGTAACCACCACAGTCAGATGTTGTCATGACTACTAAACAAGAAACCCAATTTATAAAATGAGAAAAAACATATGAATGTGAGAAAAAAGGAAACGAGAGGAGATCTCAAAATATTAAGTACAATGTAGAGAAAAATATAAACAGACACGGTTAGGAAATTCCATAAGGAATATGACTTGTTTAATATTAGTCGTAAAGGAAAAGATTATGAGAGCTCCAGTGAGTGCCAGATGAAATACTACACATGTCCAGAGCCTGATAAGAGTCTTCATGGTGGTTCCACTTGGTGGCTCTGGGACATGCTCTTCTCTCTCTGATGCTTTTCCTCCTGGCAGGATGGTGCATTGTGCAGTGGAGTGGAAACCGTTGTCCATTCAGTGGTAGTCAAAATAATCTGTGCCATTATTTAAAATATTGATGACCGATGGGGAAGATAATTCTGTATAGGGATGCTCTTCTGTCTGTCTTGCCATCTGTCCTAGAAGGGACGTGGAGATCCTGAAAGGGAAGCGTTGGAGAAATCCCAGATATACATGACTTGGTTATGAACATGCACAAATATCTGTGAGTACTCCAGCTGAGGACAGACCTGTTGTCCGGGGGACAAACCAGGAGCTGTGTGGCTCTCAGCAGGACACCACGAGGGGCTGCTTCAGAGCATGCTGGGTGCCGTGCTGCATCCCTTTGTAGTGCTGGGCTGACAGTGCTCATGTCCTGGTGATGGTGCCAGCAGCAGGGTGACAGCAGCACAGTGACACCCAGCAGTGTCTCACAGCGAGTGCTGGGACATAGTCATGTGGCAGAACATCATGGGCAGAGCTGTAATTTGCTGCTTCATTAAACCTCCCTTGGCCATGCCTGCACTCCTTGGTGCATGTCGTGGAGAGATATCAGGGCTAACTGCACTGTGAGATCAGTGCCCTGTGGCATTTCCTCTGCTCAGCCACCTGGTTTTGCAGCAGTGGGGCTGGCTGCTAGCAGGTTGTTCTCAGTGTTTGACACTCCCTTGTAAACATTTCAGTTTACAGTAAGCCCAACAGTTCCTTCTCACTGACAGACAAAAATTAAGCTACGATGTCCCACTAAAAACACCTGGTCGGACTGATGTCCATAGGGTCAGGGTGTAGGTGCCCACCAGCCTAGGGCCTTCCGGGGATGTGGACCAGGCTCTCTCCTTACCCCCACGTATACACAGGTGCCTTTCTTTCCTCCTGAACACATCCAGCCCTGCTGCAGCATGGCACCAACACCAGCAGAGTGCTGTGCTGATGTGCAGGAGCCTGGAGCAGCACAGCTCCACGCATCTTCTCCCAGCTCCGTGCAGCCTGCCGTGTTTGCATCCTGTTTGCTTCTGATGTACTGCACCCTTCTGATGGCTGTGATTTCAAACTCCGTCAGCTCTGGGCTTCTTTCATGCCCTATCTTGTTCCCCCCCCCACCTAGCTCGAAGGAGCATGTTATTCCACTTGGTTAGATGAGGCTGTTTGAATCACAGGACCAGGCAATACCGAGTTGTTACTCTCACTGTCTGTTGACAAATCTAATTTGCTGATGAATAATGAGTAACCTTTTAAAATCATCCCCGCGGCTGCACTCGTTTTTTGTCGAATGAGTCACACACTCTCTTTGGAGCATAGGAACTTACTCATGGACAGGCAGCTGTATCTCATCCTCTGCTAGAGATTATTTGGAGCTGGAAAACCTCAAGCTCAGTGCAGCTCTTTTTTTTCCAAGAGTGTATCCTTCCCTGATAACAGCACAGCTGCCATTAGGCTCTTGTCAATGCGAGGGCTCATTGCCACATTAGTCCGCCAGCAGCAAGGCTGTCCTGTGACAGCTCTTCCTGGAATATTCTAATAGATGTATATTTTTATTCCTCTTCCAAGGTTCATCTCATATGTAAGTGATCAGTGCAGCAGCGTGAGCAAGGATCTCCTTGCAGCTGTGACCTTGAAAGTGGGTGGCATTTTCTGCTTCCTCTCCAGCATCCTCCGGGATCCACATTTCATGTGCTCCCATCTGACAGCGGCCAAATCTGTGCTGGGAAAAGTAGTGTGATACTACCAGGAAATACCCACTGCCCCAGCCTCCTTAGGGCTGAGATCTTCAAAGCTCCCCATAGGAGACAGGCTCCTCAGGCAGCTTTTGAAACCCCAGTATGCCATGTGTGCATGCGACTACCTCGCAGTTAAATGGTGCAAACTTTATTCTTCTGCGTATGCTCCTACCGACAGCCTTATCTTTTCTGTGCCTACAAAGCAAAATATAAGGCTGCAGCTTCTTTTACATGTTTTTATGATTATCCAGTGCTAAACAGTTCCTCTGCGGGAGGTTTATGGCAGTCTCCTACAGGCACACAGATGCACACAAAATAAAATCCAAGCGTGGCTGTAGGAGCACCCAGCGGCTTCCTGGGCTCTGCAGCCCTTCCTGCTCCCTCCCACCCACCATCCCCAGCCGTGATGTGGTCCTGTGCTGCACGTTCACCTGTTTTGATTATTTCATAATTTACACCTCGTTCCCATTTTCACCTAAATTACAAGCACGGCGCCCAAACGCTGTGAAGAAACTGCTGCAGATGGCAGCACAAAAATGTGTTACTTAACACATTATTTAACACATTTCGTGTTTTCTTAAGCGTATCTGGTTTTGCCCACTGTACATTTCATTTGCTGTTTACTTAAGTCCCCACCACTGACAGCTTGTGGATGCTAAGCTACCATCTGCGACGTGAGCAAAATGCCTTTTTTCTCCTCCTCCTTCCTTTGCCCTCTAAACATTTAACAAAGGCTCTGCGTGCAGCAGCGGGGCATTTCGGATCCGATTTGAGGTCTGCAGTGCAGCGTGTCAGCAAGCTGCCTGCTTACTCCGTAGCTTTGTCACCATTCTCAACCCATTCTCTGCTGGCAGAACCAGGAGCTGCCGGTGTGGATGCTGACGATTTGAGGCTGTTTTGGAGCAGAGAACCCGGGCTGTGGCTGCCCAGAGCCCTTGTACAGAGCTGTAGGAGCGGGGGATTGCTGCAGGTAAACAGGTGCTGCGCGTCGGTGGTGCCTGTGTGCAAAGGCTCATACACAGCAGTCTCCATTTCACACATGGAGATGCAAAGGCACTGTTCTGCACCTTCTTTGCAATTTTCTTCCCTTTTATTAAAGATATCGTTTCTACCAAAGCTTTTCCATTCAATATTTTATTTTTATCCCCGAGGCTTTTACAGGTCTCCTTTATTAAAATCAAATGGTCACCAGCCCCAAACAAGGCACCAGATTATTTCTTCTCAGTGCGTTTTCACACCACAACTGTTTCCTATTTTCCTGAGCTCACAGAAGCCCACAGCCCAGCACTCGGCGCGGTGCGGGTAGGCGTGAGAGCTCCAAACGTGCTGAGAGGGGTTGGTTTGGTGGAAAAATCCAGGTCATCCCTTGTGCTGAAATACACCCAGCCTTGGCTCCCGGTGACACGGAGTAGCCAACCCAAGTTAAATATTTTACTTCAGATGTTGCTAAGAGCTTAGAGTTACCGAAATTATGTGCTTTAATGAGGCAGAGAAAGTAGCTGCAGAAAGATATAAATCAGGGAAGCCACCAATGTTTTCCGCCGCAGTGTCAAGCTGATCAGATGTGACATCCCCTTGACTTTTTCATTGCGTTTTTCCCTATGCTTGAGGATGTGGCCGTGCTCTTTACTTTCGAAGGAGGAGATGAGTTTGACCCAGTGTCGGGGCTGAAATACATTGAATTTGGGGAGCAGAGCCCCAGTTGGGCAAGCCAGCTCTTGCAGCTGGCCGCTGTGTCTCCACCATTGGTCAAACCAAAACCTTGGTTTTGAATTGTTTTGAAAAGGATTTGTAGCACAGCTCCCATCCCCGTGTGCCAGGGCTGCCTGAGGTCGGAGGTACTCAGCCCATCCATCCGGATTTGTTCCAAAGAACACTGCTTTCCCAAGTTTCTGTCTTCAGTACCAACTCGATCCACATTTTATCAGGACCTGGACAGCTATTGTGCTGAAGTTCTCTATCACAGCAGATTTTTCTCCTTCTCTACCGGGGTTCACTCCTATTTCTGCAGTGGTTAGATTCATCCAAATATCACAGAAAAAAAGTTCAAAGCAGCCGGCAGCAACTGTGTGTGGAAAAGGAACTGAAGTATTTTTGCCAGAAGTATTTTAGCATTCCTTCAATCAAGGAACATAAACAGTTCCATGTGACTTCAAACTGATCCAAGGTTTGAGGGAGCGGGGTTTAATTCAGATTGTTTCTTGCTGAAGGAATTCTGAAGCCACACATCTCTGTGAAGAATCTCCCAATTAGTAGAGGAGGGTATTCTGGAAAAGGGACTCACTTTCTGGTCCTACTTCATCACTGATGATTAAGTAATCATCGAGCACCTATTACAGTGGAACTTTGGACTTCACCGTGTAATTTGTGAACAACTTAGGGATTTATGCCTATTGACAGCCCATTCCAGATTGCTATTAAAATGAGACAGAGCCCAAACAAGGATTGTTGCTACTGGAGCAAAAAGCGCTTTTGCCGAATACTTTTTTCCCTGTATTTTAAAATTAGGACACCGTGTTGGCCCTTCAGTAGAAATGGCAAATGAGATGACACCTGTGGTCTGCCCAGTGCACACCGTGGTGCAGGTCTGTCCGTGCAGTGCCTGGGTGCAGGGCCATCAGCCTCCTGCTGCAGCTGATGGAAGGTCCCCCTGAAGCTGTGCACTGCTCTCCATCCTCCAAAGCCTGCATCCGTTTCCAGAAGTGCATCCAGCCAGCAGCACAAGCAGCCCGTGTAACTTTTTCGCTTTTTTGACAGTTTTATTACCTTAAATTTGCACCTTATGGAAAACTGTGATGCTTAATGATGAATTGCCATGTTGGAATTTTTCTTATGATGTCTTAATATCCGAGGTTGTAGCAGACCTCAGCAGAGAGGAAAAATAAAAACCTGCAGCAAAATGCTCCCAGAACAACTTGACTGGCAAGTATCGCCCAGCCCGGCGCTATCCAAAATACGTGGTTATATTTAGTGCTGTTTTTTTAGAGCTGTCATGCTCTTTACTAGGTGGCGAGCTCAAATCCGAAACCAGCTTGAAAGGAAGCTATGAAACAATTTCTCATGGATGCATTCTTCAATCACTTTTAGTAAGAAACTCGCTTCCCATAGTGCAAACCAGATGCTGGTTGGTAACCACAGCAGGCAGGAGCTCTTCATTAAATGCTTCTGTTGCTGCACTCCGAGAATGCCTTATGCAGTGCTAATGGGAAAAAAAAAAGCTATTATTTTTTAGGGTCAGCTTCCAGCTTACTTGCCTTGCTTTATCTTGTGTCGGAGTGCCTCCAGCAGTGACAGAGCTGAGTACCAGCTTGGAGCTGCTCATGCTGCCATAGAGCAGCAGGGTAGACCTGGCTTCCTGGGGATGGTGCCCAGAGGTGGGTCTGTCCCACATCCCATTTTGATAGACGCTCCGATTCTGATTGAAGTGTTCCTCCCCACTCTGCTCATCCTGCACCAGCAGAGCCTGCTGTCCCCATCCAGCACAGCTCATATGGAGATAGCGCTGGGGCTGGACTTCAGCTCAATGTGGGCTATAAAAGCACTTTTAATGAGTGGGACGGAGCTGGTTAGTGAAATGCTTGGACCATTAATAGATGTAGGACTTTTTTAACGTGCTGTTTGACTTTATTGATGAAATGAGCTAATCGGAGCGAGCGCTGCGTGAGCGCTGAGTGAAGAAATCCAGGCATGCTCTGCAGTAACAATTCTCTGGTTTTGCACAGTGCTGTTGCTGTCATGTGGATGGATCCAAAAGCATGACCCAAAGCCGTGCAGAGCTCTGTGCTTCTGTGGGGTCTGTGGGTGCTGCGGGGCTCCCACTGCCCCATCCTGACTGGGCGATGGGGTTTGGACCTCCTACACCCCACAGAAAATTCCACAGTCTCCTTTATGACCATGAGTAATCAGGAACTCGGGTTTGCATCCCGTTTCAGTGTCCACACAAGGCCCCATAATTACATCCTCATACGGTTTTCTCAGGACTGAATCGGGGCCAGATGATGATCTCATGCTGGTGCAAACCAATGGGTCCTTCAATGCAGGAACTCTCCGAGACCTGAAGGACTCAGCATCACCCCTGGAAAGGCCCTCCTTCCTCCCAGCAGAACCTGCCACTCAAGTCAGCTTTCTGGAGCAAATTAGAGTAAAATCAGGAAGGAATTAGCTGAGATGGGTCCTCTGCCTGTAGGATGCTGCTGGAACGCTGGCTGCAGTTTGCTGCTCATTGTTGCTCTTTGGCCTTTAGTGAGATGAGGTCCTGAAAGGTTTCTGCCATTGGGTATCTTTGACAGCTTCCCCCTTTAGGAAGTAACTTTACCATCAGGGATGGAAAGATGTTGATAATTCAGAGCAGAGTAGCAAAAAATTCCTTCCTTCTGTAAAATTATTCTTTCATTTTATGTTGTTCCAACACTCAGCATAAACACTCCTTCGGCAGCGATTTAGCCTGTAATGTATTAATGGGGAACACTGTAGCCTGCAGCGAAAGAGGCGATGGATGGAGCAACACTGAGAGGTACTTTACATAATAAAGCTGCAGAGCAGAATAAATGTGTCAAAGTCAGAAATTCAGAGGCATCCCAGCACCACGGGTCAGGACAGGAGGCAGGTTGTGTTTCAGACCCAAAGCAAGCAACCGATGCCAAATTCACACACAGTTCTTTGGTAATTGAGTTAAACGTATAAAATTTCCTAGAACAGAGAAGCAAACTTTGTCCATGTCCTTGTGCTTCACCATCGATAAAAGACACGTGCCCCAGTCCTGGAGGGGCCGTGTGCTGAGCTCGGGGCACATTCTGCTGTGAGGCTGTTGGGTAGGGCCATGTGCAGGAACACCATCGCTCCTCTTGCTCTCTCTTGCCTCTCTTTAAAATACTCTCCGCTGAAAGTCTGGAAGTTGTGCTTCTTCCTAGAAATGCTCCACCCTCAGATCCCATCATGGGTGGGAGCTGCAGCAGGTGGTTCATACGGCTGCAAATTAAAGTGTGTATAGATTGAAGCATTTATATTGCCTTGCACAGAGATGAAGAACAAATGTCACGTCTGTCGCACGAGTGGGAAGGTTTGGGTTCCCAATTGCTTTCACACAGTTCTGTTTGTAACTTCAGAGCAGGTGCTGATTGTGGGGGCTGCAAAACCCTTACAGCACAGTTTGGAATGCATCAAAATCTGCCCCAGCTCACGGACAGGTTTTAGTTGAGATTGCTGCATGCTTCCATTTGTGTGTATGTACTTAGTTTATTCACCAATATTTGCATTATACGTTTATAAGTTCAGGGGAGTGCCAAACTGTTGAGTATTTGTACATATTATAAATATTTGCCTCTTTTTTAGTCATAAATCTTGGTGTTTTTTAATTTAGATCTTCAAGGCCCAGTCGTGGCTGCTCAGAAAAACAAAAATCTGTGTGTGTGTCAGTTAAACAATACACTGAATTCTAGCTAATTGCTTTGGCTCTAAACGAACTATTTGCACATCTGCAGTCATGGCAGAGGGACTGCTCACCAACCGGAGGTGCACAGCATTTGTGCAACTGTGCAAGGCACGGCTTGAGGTTTATTACTGTCTTATTTCTGTATTAAATGTGGTAATAATATGTGGGTTCCCTCCTGTCATCTTGTGGGAAGGAAACACACGGCCTTTGCCTATGAAGTCATGTTTGGGATAGCAAATTTGGGCTATTTCCTGACTCCATAATATTCCCAGTGAGCTGAAGAGGTGTTTCTGCCCTTTTTGGCCGATGGAATTGTTGGCAGAGGTGTCTGAGGGGTGCCCGGTGTCCTGAGGTTAGGTGTGCTCCCAGCAGGTAAGGGATGGAGAAAGGGAGAGCGCTGTTTGGAGCTTAGGAAGTGCTCTGAGGCTACTCGGGCGCTGTGCTTGGGAAAGAAAAAAAGCGTGAACTCATAGATCCTGGTTGTCAGAATTGCTGGGCGGAGGAAGTTGGAGGTGCTCGCAGCAAGAGCACAGCCCACGCCGTGCCCTTGCTCAGGGTGATTCACTCACTGGCTTTTCTCTGCTGGGAAAGCAGGAGCAGGTTGTGTTTGAAGAAAAAACAGAGATGCACGTGGGCTGCACTTCGTACCGTGTGCTAAGCTGAGATCACCTCATGCAGCGCCCGTCCAAAAGTAAACTGAAGGCAAGCCACGCTGCTCTGTCTGATCTTACTGGCACTGCTCCCTTCGCTCCTTTTTCTCCTGGTCCTCCTGATAGCTTTCTGAATTTCCCTGGGATTCACAAAACTGTTTTCTCTGCTGTATAAAACAAAGCGAGTGGACTGAGGTAATTATTTCCTTTGCATTTTTTCTGTGCTCTGCAAAGCAGAGATTAAATCCTCCTGCAAATAATGAGTTAAGAAGTTAACAAGAGATTAAATTAATAATAGGGGAAAATTAAATGTTCTTGCTGTTGTCATTTAATGGGAATTTTTTGCCCGTGCCTACAATAACTGTTGGGAAAAACTACATATATAAGTATTTTTCAAACTGGAACCAGATGGGGAAATGATAGCCTGTTTTTCTTTGTGGGAGGCTATGTTTTCACGCTACGCAAGTAACTGGAGGCACACGAAAACCAAATTTGCCTTTTGAGGCTTGTCCTCCCTGTCTCTTCCAGGAAGGACCGGCTTTCAGTGCTCTGAGTTTCAGGCTGTCGTATGAACAGGAGGTTGGCTGCTGGTGGGGCCATGGATTGAAGAGGAGCAGTAGCTGTGGAGCTACGGTGTGCTCAGCTGGAGATAGGGATTGGGACCAGCTGGTCCTGCTGCAGCAAATGCAGCCGCTGTCCAGGGGGCATGGCGCATCTTTGCTTCAGATCCTTCATAAAGCCATAAAGCCTGGCTTTAACAACTAGGTTACTCTTGGTGATGTGCAAGTTCATTGAGGAGCAGTCTTAGGTTGTGGAGGTCCAGTGGCATGTCCAGAAGATAGAGGGGTCGTCATTGTCCTGACCTACTGAGCTGGTCCACCTGTGTAGCAGAAATGCTAAGTCACAGCCTGAAGCAGTGATTGAGCACCTGATGGGAAGGCAGGGCCAACCCAGGGGAGCTCAGGTGCATGCAATGCAATGCAATGCACCTGAGTGACTGGGAGGGGTGCAGCCAGGATCCACCCCTTCCCAGACCTCATTTAAAGGTTGGCAGTGGAGGTGAGTGTATTTTGCTGGAGATTCCTGTCTACCTGAGACCTTCTGAAAGTAAGTAGGTGATGTTATTTGTTATTGTTGTTTTGTTTTCCCCCTTTATTTTTGTGCAAGGTGTGACCCTGGGGATCTGCAGGGGACAGGGTACTGTGGTTCTGGATCCATCAGTGAGATGGGCTTCTGGGAAGAGGTTGGTTCACTCTGTTGCAGCACTACCCTGGGACAGCAGAAAAGGCTGGGCAGCTTCCCAAGGCCTTTTCCAGCCCTCTGAGGCTGTGTTTCCCTCTTTTAAAAATTATGCTCTTTATGGGCACCTCAGTTCTCACTCTTCTGTGCCCATTACTTAACAGTCCTCAACCACGCTTAGCAGTGTGCAGCCCGTTGTTGTTCCTTCTGTACCAGCATACAGTCTGCTACGGAGAATCTGAGCTTCTCATACCTACTGCGTGTTTGTAACAATCTGTGATTTAAAGAATAAAAACCAGCCAAACAAAGAAGTCTAACCTGTAAAAAAGTTATGGGTGTAGGTGCCCGTTTTCTGACAGAAGGGTTTGGTAACAGTGCAGGGGACAGAAATGTAAGGAATAATTGTTTTTGGGCCTAGAACCAGGAAAACTACTTTTCCAAATTAATCCAGTGAGAGCCATGAATCCACAGTATTTCATATCACACTTCATAAAACTCCAGTCATAATCCATAAAACTGACATTATTAGATTAAAAACCTCAGTTCCTCCTATAAGGAGCTCGCTCATTAGACATGCTGTAGTTTTATAACCTTAAAGTTCCTACCCAATTACCGTGATTAATACTGTGCTTTAATAAAAAATTTTTAAAAATCACCACAGGGGTTGATACCATCTGTTTGTTATAATTGCACATTTAAATATTGTCCGGCAAGAGAAGGATAGTTGGTAAACAGGAATCAGAGCGGAGCTGGGAGAGCACAGCCCGTTCTCCATGGAGAGGTGGGAAGGTGGAGATGTGGCCGGCTTGGTGTGACCACGGTGCACAGTGCATGGGCTGTGGTTACTGCACGCATCAGCAATGGAGCAGCAACACTGCTGTGGCTCCTGAACCTGGAGGTGATGGAATGGATCCAGAGGAAGACATGAAGATTCTTGGAGGCTGTGGCATCTCTGGTATGGAGAGAAGAGAAGGCCCTGGGGAGACCTCACTGTGGGCTTTTGGTATTCAAAAGGAGCTTAGAAACAAGTTGGAGAGTGACTTTTTATGTGGTCTGATAGCAAGAAGACAAGGGGGAATGGTTTTAAACTAAAAGAGGAGAGATTTAGGTCAGATGTTGGGTGAAGAATTTCCCTCCAGAGGGTGTGAGGCCCTGGCACTGCTGCCTAGAGAAGTGTGGATGTTCCATCCTAGTAGGTGCCCAATGCCATGAGTGGGCCCTGGACAGCCTGAGCTGGTGGGGGGGCAACCATCACACAGTGGAGTGTTGGAAGTGGATGGGCTTTAAGCTCTCTTCCAACCCAACCATCCTGTGACTCATTCTGATTCCCAGAGGTTCAAGTGCTCTGTGCATGGGGAAATAAGATCTTAGGAAGCTTGGGGGTGTGCCCCAAATCATCCAGCATTGGACATGCATCCTCTTTGTTTTTCTTCTTGGAGCTCTTTGGCCATGTTGCCGTGAGTTGTGCTACCAGTAGACTCAACATTCCTGAGAGCAGGCAGGAACCAGCCCAGCTCTGCTTTGCTGCTGCAAGGAGAGCAGGACACAGACTAAGGATGTTTCACAGTGAAAACGAAGATTTAGATAAATGGATGCTGTCAGCCAAAACAAGCACTGGTTAGAATCACAGAGGATCTGCTGACCCCAGGGGTACTGTAGAAGACAGTGGTTGCTCAGCAGAGCTTCAGCCTTAGTGTTGGCTGGACAGATCTCACAGCCACTACCTGCATCCTGCAGGAACACTGTGGAACACTGGTTGGACAGCCAGCCGTCATCATTGTGAAAGGTTGTTTTCCTGGTCATCGACTTCCAAGCAGAAGTGCCACTGGAGTTTATTTGCACAGAGCTCTGGGAATCACTGCATTTCCCCCTTGGGCAGGGGTAGCATTACTGGGCCTTCTGGTTCATGGCTGGAAGAGCTGCAGCTAAAAATGTGTCGGGTTCGTGGTTCCACCCACAGACCAGAAATGGCCAAACCTGTATTATTCTTGAATCCCCTGCTTTTGAGGGCTGGTGGAAATAAGATATCTTGCATCTGACTTCCAAGCAATAAAGAGGTGAATCACTACTGAGCAGAGCCTCTGCTGGACCACCCAGTTGCTCTGTGCAAAGCTGTAAAGCGATCCTCTGCAGAAGTGGCAAAGTGGAGACCGATTTTCTTGATATTACTGTGATTGTGCAAGGCAAATCAAATGAAAAAAAAAAGCATCAGGGCTCGCTAACAAAGTGGCTAAGTGAGAAGTGTGCTAATGAATGCAGGCTGATTAACATGCATTGAACTGAAAGCTGAACCGCGTATGGGTCACAGGGGGAACGCAGAGCGTATTTACTCTTCTGAGTACAACATGTTATGTTCAAGACCCAACATGTGTGGGTAATTCAGATTTAAATGCTTTCTTCCTCGTCGTAGTTCTGGATAATTATCCTGCTCAGGATAAATAAGTTAATTTATTTCTGTTTTTGTTAAATAATGGTCAGGACTTTTGTTACTGCAATTGGTCAGATGTCTCATCTTTTAGGGTTATGTGGATCTGCTGCTGCAAAGTCTTGCCAGAGGTTTTGAAAACTGTAACTTGCAAATCACTACCTTTTTTATGTGCCACTCTCAAAGGGGTGTAAATGATAGGGTTTTTAACATTTATCTGTTATCATTTTTATTAGGACTTGTACATCTTTTTAATACAACGCAAGCTGAAAGTCCTCAGGCCAAAACTGCATGTTAGTGATGATTGGATTGTAGAATTGTATGTTGGGTGACCACCTCTTACTTTCAAGTGCAGGGCCCTGACAGGACACCAAGCACACAAAAAATGAGCCTCTTTCAGGGGAGGAAAGGGCACGCTGGGCAAGTGCACTCCAGGATAAACCATAGGAAACCATAGGGGATCAGCACTCACACATGCAGGTATTTTGGAGGGGCTTGTAATTAAGACATTGGATTTGTAATTGAGAGATTTGGGTTCTATTTTGGGCTCTGCTGCAGGAGTCCTTAGGTGATCTTGAGTGAGTTTCCATAAGGTGACATCCCTGGAGAGACTTGTTGAAATTAGGTGCTAAAATTCTTCCCTTTGCTGCCTGTTACACAGCTGTAGTAAATTCTAATTTTGATTTGCCTTGTACTTTTAGATTTAAGTTTCTTCACAATAGGAACTATCTCTTACCATGGGGTCTAGCAAATCCAAGCTGTGCTGGTCCATGTTGCATTAGAGCCTCCTCATGTTATGCAAGTATGACAAAATCCTGATAATAAGCCCAGGGTAATCCTTAAAGCCTGTGGAGCTCCCATGGAGCCCTTGCTCCCCATGGGTCCCAGAAGAGTTCTGTTCAGAAGGAGATGCCTTGCTCAAAGCCAAGGGCAGTGGGAAGGAATGTGCATAAAACACATTGCAGCCATCGTGTTATCCCAGAGTTCAGCCAAGGACCCGCCACTTGGGATGTAGCTTTTTAGTGTTCATTGTGGGATTTTGTGTATGTTAAGGAGGCAGACTCAAAGGAGTGCTTTGCAGGAGGAATTGGATTCTCTGATGGTCTCCAGCTCACCAGCAATCATCTGGTGTTTCCCTTGAGTCTCCAGCTGCCTACATTTCATAGAATCATAGAATTGTTTGAGTTGGAAGGACCTTTAAAGGTCATGTAGTCCAATTCCCAGTTGGGTCCAGTTCTTCTTGGGTCAGTTCATTGGGTTTCCTCTGCAGAACTTCTATGTGTCCACAGTGCTCAGAATTCCCCAAAGCTCCATCACTTCTTCACTCATGGGAGACTGAGGGCAGGCAGTGTTGACACTGATTTGGCAGCAGCGTGGTCCCCACTGCTGGGGCATCGTTGTTCCTGCTGTCTTGAAAAGTCTTCCTTGACCACATGCACTAAAAACCATGAGTGAGCAGTTCACGGGAGGATAAAGCTCAGCTGTGTAATGGACAAGTGTTCTTTAAATAGAATAATCATGGTACCAATCAGAGTTACAGCTTTCAGCCCAGCTGGAAGGTGGGAAGTTCTCATTAGTTGCTCTGAAGTCTGCGAACTAAATGGCTTTATTACATCAGAGCATTATTTGTCAGTATGTAATGCATGAAGTCAGCTTTACATCTCCATTTTTTGTGGATAAGATGATGGGGCTTTCTTCTCTTTCTTATTTTCTTCCTTTTTGTTTTAATAGGTCTGAAGAGCAGCTAGTTAATTAGCAGAGCCAGGGCTAAATCCTAAGTAATGTGACTAATGGGACAGGAATCCAAATCGGTCTCAAAACTGAAATAGTCCTGAGCAGTCATCAGCTGCTTTTCTTGTCTCTGTGCGTGGGTTCCCATTCTCTGCCATACGCCAGCACCCTGCATTGATGTAGCACATTCCTACTCGATGGCAAGACAGAGAGGCTCTGGCAAGGAAGAGGGTTGGGCTGGTGGCTGTTGTGCTGGCAAGGCAAGGAGTTTGGGGTCAGTTAGTTCTCAGCATCCTCATGGGGCTGGTTGCTGCCTTTAGGAACTCAGTGGGGCAGGTAGGATGGAATGGGGCTTTGTGGGGCAGCATGCCCATGGGTAAGGAGCAAAAATCCCTGTGCTGTGCCTGGGGAAATTGCTTGTGTGTACAGAGACTTGTGTGCATGGTTTGCTTGCAATAGGAACTGGGTGCTGCAGAGGAGATACCAGCAATTGTTCTGTGTGCTCAGTTTATGGGGCTGCAATGAAAGGCGCTGGGGGGTTCGGGGTGTACCTTGAGCAGAGGTGGGGCTGCATCTTCACTGCAGCTCATGGATGGAAATGGCAAGGAGGTGACATCGTGCAGCTGAGGGAAAGCTGCAAAATGAAGCCATGTGCTGTGAAGATGTGATTCATGGCCAAGGCCAAATGGGTTGTGCCCAAACATTACAGCGGTGCACTCATTAGGACTTGCTGGAGAACTGGGGTGCAAGAAGGTTCCTTCTGTTTTTCAAGTCATTGTAATAGCAAGAAAAAGCAATGTGTGCCTACAAAAGGTCTTTTTTCCAATGTACACAAATATTTATGGAGACTCCTCCAAAGGCTCGCAGATTTTTCCACTTTCTGCTCCTTACACATGAAGAACATTCTCATAAATGGGCAATAAAAGCTAAAATTAAAAATGCCTCTTTAAAAAAAAAAGCTTCTATATTTAAAGCTTCTCTTTAATTAGGAGGTCCAATATTTCCTCTTGAAGAGTTAGAAGCATTGATTTCATGGCTATGTGGGCATCATTGGGACAACGAATGAGCCTTTGTTGCTGTGTGGGGTTGGGTGCAGAAGGAGTTCTGCTTTCTCCTTAGTGCTGGGGAACGGCACGGTGAGACCTGTCTGGGTCACCTGTCCCAAAGCTGTGTGATGGGCAGGGGTCTTGTTGTGCTGCTTTCCCATTGCAGTACGCTTGCACTTGCGTTTCCCTGGTAGAGGAAGAGCAGAGCTTTGGGTGCTGCTGTGTGTTTAGGGCTGCTCAGACCAGGTTGGGTGCAGGACCAGAGCCAATCCAAGTGTTTCCAAAGCCATTTTTAAGGGAGTTGCATTCAGCAAATCCCAAAGAGGTGGGAGCTGTAGAGTGTCCTCCAAACCCTTCAGCACCCTCTGTTTCCTTCTTTTCATTTCAGGTGCTGCTCATCATCAGTGGGAACCTGAGCTTCCTCAACTGGCTGACCATCGTGCCCAGCATCGCCTGCTTCGATGACCGCAGCCTGGCCTTCCTGTTCAGCCCCAGGCGTGGGGGGGTGAAGGATCGTGTGCTGCAGCTGCAGGGCAGTGGTGAGCAGCCCCCCCCAGGGCTCGGTGAGTTCTTCTGGGGAGAGAAAAGTGGCCAAGAGGTGTGTTTATCTCAAAAGCTTTCTCTCCTCTCTTTCTGGAACAAACGTGAGAAAATTCTGCCCCCTTATGTGGTTCCCTCTCGGATGTGAATATTGTCTGAATGTTGCACTCCTGACAGATGTGTGCAAAGCCAGCAGCTGGTTTGTAAACCTCTGCCACGTCAGTGCCACTAGAGGGCATGTCCCAGTGCAGGTACAGTGCTGCCTGTGTAGGGAGCGCAGCTGGGATCCCGGCTTTGTGCTGACCAGCCAGCATCAGACTCCAACTTGAAATAAGCAATGCAGAATTGCACCGTTTCATTAGTGGTCTATTTTATTTCAGTTTGACTATTTAAAGTCAAAGATGAAACACTCAGTGCAGTTCTGGGGCATGGAGCCCACATGCATCAGAGCATAAGTTAACTGAGCACGGGGCTGGACTTCCAGGAAGAGCAGAACTGATTATTGATCTGCTGTGGGGCCAGCAGCTCCTCCACTAACTGAAAAGAGAGCTCAACATCCTGCTTGGAGAAGGAGAGCGGAGCAACTTCTCCTGGCTGTGCCCATGGGGAGGGAATTGCCCCCAAAGCATCCCAGATTCCCCAGGAGTAGGGTGGAGGCAAACTCCTGTTCATACCAGGAACACAAGAAGCAAACACAAGGGGGTTTGTAGCTTACCAACAGGGATTCACGTAGCTGTGATGTGTTCAAACAGCCTGGCTCCAGGAGATGCACGAGCAGCACTGGGGTATTTTCATGGGGCTGCGTAACAGATGTACAGTTAGATTTGTAGTGTTTTTGTAAACTGCTTATAAGCGACAAATTGCCTGTAATATCAACAACAATCACAGATGCTCATTTTTAAATATACTGAACATCTGCCAGAGTGAAAAATGTCAACAAGACAAAGCATCTGTCTCCACTCCTTTCCCCTGTACCAAGAAATCCAGCTTATTGGCCAGAGGCAAGGCTTCCTGCAAGACTAATGCAGCTTCATTAAGTATCCGTGTCCTATGTTACATATTTTGCTGGGATTGGATTGTAGATGTGTCCCTGTGCTGGAATTAAAAAAAAAAAAAAACGTTGGGGGATTTTAAAGTAATACGGATAAATATTCTGTGTGAATTTGGATTTCTGCATGTTTTTCTGCTAACAAAGCAGAGGCTGTTGAGCTGGCACTGATGGGCTGTGGGGCAAGAGGCTTAGAGGAGCTCTCACCCCTGGGTCACAAGAGCAGAAGACAGGAGGGTGTCCCACTTGTGACCTGGTTTAACAGGATCTGGCCACATCCTCGTGTGCATATTTCCCACTGGGAGCTCCAATTCCCACCACTAGTGCTTGGCTCCTGTCTGCTCATCCAGACCCTGTTGGCTCATGGCCTTTCCCAAGTCTTGCTCCATCCTGGCTGTATTCTCCTGTAGTAAGCCCTTTCCCTTCTGTGACCACGTTGCTGTCACCCCGTAGGCACGGTGACAATTGCAGCATCAGGACTGAGAAGGGCAGGATCCTGTGAGGCCTTTAGCTGCAGGAGGTGGAGGACAAACAGTGCATAGGACTGGAAACTGACTCGTGGAGCTGGGTCACAGTTAAGGGATCGTGTGGTGCTCTGGGCTGAGCCTGAGCCTTGCTTGCAGCTACAGAGTTCACTAAAGAGACAAAATGCTACCCGAGCACCCCGCAGCGGTGCAGAGTGAGGGGGGGCATCTTGGCGAGCTCCTTTCCAAATCCAATGCTGCTCCAGAAATGTTCTCAGACTAAACAATTATTAATAGCTTCTGAGAGGGGTTCAAATAAACATCCCTCTCCTGCAGAGATAAGGGAAAAGCTGTGTGCTATTGCTTTGAATCTGATCCGTTGGCTGTTAATGTTAAACAAATTAAAAATGACCATAAACATAGGAGCCCTTCAGAGGTCACTGCTGCTTATTTGTCTGATTGCAGCAGGTTTCTCCCTAACCCCAAATGCCACGTGAATGCAGCCCAGCTCCTGCCTTAATGATAAGGGGTAGGGAACTGCACAGGGAGGAGCAGAGTCTGGATGAGGACGGAGAGGGAAAGGCAGAAATGAGCCTGGGTGGTGGGAGCCGGATGCAGGAGGTGATGCTGAGCAAGGTGCGGGTGCCAGCTGTGTTATTTCCCCCCTTCTGAGGCAATGATTAATCTCACATTTTAGACATTTTTCTTTTTAGCCCTTTCTCAGACTATTTAGAGAAAGGCAGATCTCCTCAGCGATAGCAGCTGGCAGCAGCACCGGCTGTTTGCTGTTGGCTGTGGGCAGCACTCACATCCCTCTGCTCTGCTTTCATGTCCCCCCAGGATGCCACATCCGCAGGGTGGTGAACATCTCCTTTGGGCTCCTGATCGCCTACCTCAGCGTGCCTGTTGTCATCAACCTGCTCAGCTCCAGACAGGTCATGAATACATCCTTCAACCCTCTCAGGATAGTCAACACCTACGGAGCTTTTGGAAGGTATTGCATTTTCATGGCACATTTACAGAATCACAGAGCCGTAGGGGTTGGAAGGGATCTCTGGAGATCATCCAGTCAGGTTGCACAGAGACGTGTCCAGGTGGGCTTTGAGTACCTCCAGAGAAGGAAACTCCACTGCCTCCCTGGGCAGCTTGTTCCAGTGCTCTGCCACCATCATAGTAAAGAAACTTCTTGGAGCTTCCTGCATTCCAGTTTGTGCCCCTTGTCCTCTAGGTGGGCACCACCAAAAAGAGCCTGGCCCCATCCACTTGACCCCCACCCTTTAGATATTTAATAGAATCATTATGAAATTATTGGAAAAGGTCTCTAAGATCAAGTCCAACCATCAGCACATTCACACCATGTCCAATCATGTCCTTGCATATAAGGCCACTCATATTACTAAGCATTGATGAGATCCCTCTCTTCCCCAGGCTGAACAGCCCTGGGGCTCTCAGCCTTTCCCCTTCAGGAGGTGCTCCAGGCCCCCACCATCTGTGTAGACCTCTTGGTTCTCTCCGGCTGTTCCCTGTCTGCCTTGGACTGGGGTGCCCAGCACTGGGTGCAGTGCTCCAGATGTGGCCTCCCCAGGTCAGACAGGGGAGGAGCACCTACTGGTCTCCCTGTGCAACATCCCCCAGGGTCTCATTTGCCACCTTGGCCAGCAGGGCACACTGCTGGCTCACAGTCACCTGTTGGCCACCAGGGCTCCCAAGTCCTTCTCCATAGAGCTCCTTTCCAGCAGGGTTGTACAGCTCTCCACTGTCAGCAGCATGAAGTGTGGTCCAATAGCCTTAAATCCAAACAGAAATCTTTCCAGTAGCCATAGACTTGGAATATCTGTTTATGAGAGAGAAAGAGAAGAAGGAGCAGGTTTCTTTCCCACTGAATTACAATTTGTTTTCTTTGAGCTACTTTTAGTGAGCTCATTATACTGATGGAGCAAATGTAATAGCGGGAGGAAAATATCCATAAGAGAGTTCATCCAGTGGATACTCCTCACCATCACCAGCCCACTTTATTTATGGTGAACTTCTCTTCCCGTGCGCAGGTTTGCTGTCCCTCATGTAAATATTCACATAAGCTGTTGGGTAGCAGATTTAAGGCCAACAAAAGGAAGTGCTTTTTCCAACGAGTGACTCGGGGAATTCATTGCTACAGGAAACTGCGGAGACAAAAGTATAAATGGGCTCAAAAAGAAAAAAAAGGGCAAGACAGAAAGACAGATGGAGAGGACAGGCCCAGCAGTCTGGCTGCTGCCGTCAGCTCAGGAAATCCCACTGAGGGCTGTGAGGTGGGGCTGGATAGGGAAAGCACCTCTACCTGCATTAGGAACCTCAGTCCGGGTTTTGGGGCACAGGCCACCAGGCTTAGGCAACCCACAATCCGTGGTAAGTGCTGTCCCTCAGCCTCTCCTTGATCAAAACACCTGTGAAAATGCTCAGAAGGACCTTGTGGTTATGGAGAGCTAGCCAAAAGGGTTAGGCAGCCTCATCCCGAAAGCTTGCAGCTGGGGAACACAAGGCAAAGAGTGTGGCATCAAGGCAGAATGAACAGAGTGGCTTATGTGCCATCACAGAGGTGGCAACAGGGCCAGTTCTCTCTGCGTGCACCTTGGGTTTGGCTGTGCTGCTGCCTCCCTTCCCCAGGGGCAGTAAATGGTTGGTGGGCTGTGGGCACGTCCTGCAGGAGGAGCAGCAGTAATTGGGCTTCTATGAGAGCATCAGGATGGGAGGAGGAGGGCCCACTGTGAGCTCTGGAGGTGCAGAGCACACCTGCAGGACATCACATGGGTAGGTTGTTTTCTCCAGTGTTTTGAACAGCAGACATTATAGGAAAAATAACAAACTTAGGAATAAAAAAAAAAAACCCATAATTAAAAATACCAGGGCTAAAAGGTTATGGAAAACACTGAAGTTTCTCCATTTTTTTTTTTGAGAGAGAGAGAGAAAAATAACCCCTGAACCTCTTTGAAGGCTGGAGTGGTGAAGCTACAGGAGATTGTTTTCTTTGGGTTGTTGTTCTTTTTCTTCTTCAGCCTACAGTTTCTGCTTCAGCAGTTACCAGGACGTAAAGAGCATGTGATGAAATGCTGCTGTAATATGTTTGTAATTCCAGCCTATGTAAACCAATAAAAAGAGGATTGCAGCTTATAATGAATATACGATTATGTGAAACTTGACATATTTTGAATCACACAGTAGGAACATACTTTTATTAGTAATTTGGTGTCCCTGATTTACAGTGTGTTTCTAACCATTGGGCAGCTGGCCACGGCTCATAACTCAGCCCAGCATATAATATGGAACTTGGCTGGAGAATCCAGAAATCTATTAAACGGAGGTAACAATTATAAGCTGAGATGCGCAGCATTGTGTGGGCTGTGGGTGTTTATCACTGGAAGACACCAAGGGAGAAGGTGGTGCCTGTGTGTTTGCAGAGTTTTAGGGCTGAAGGAGGAAGGACCAAAGGATTGAAAAATGAAAGGGTGTTGGGAGCTGCATAGTTTGGGTAAGGGAGAGTTACACTGTTATGTGTTTGTGAGGGGAATCCGCTCTCCTGTAGATGAGCATCACTGCCAGGTAATTGGAGACTTGACAGTCGTGTTTTCATGTGGGCTTAGCATGGCCTGGACAGTTTGCCATCTGAACTGTCCTACACCTTGCTGTGCAGAGTAAGTCAAACCCAGCAGCAGAGGGAATGTGCATGACCTGCCATAAGGTTGGATGCTTTTTAACACAGTTTGAAAATGTCCACTAGGTTTGGGGGGCATTTTTTTTATTTCCCTTTCTGCTTTCCTTGGTTTGATTTGCAGTGGTTCACACAGTACCTCCTCCTCTTCCTGAGGAATAGCTCTGTGAGATCTCTCTTGTGACCAGGATGGAGCATAGAGACTGGTGGTGGTTGTGCCCCAAGAGCTGGCTGCTGGGCACACTGCAGAAGTGAGGGCTCTGGGGAGACCTGCTAGCAGCCTTCCAGTGTCTGTAAGAAGGATGGGACAGACTTTTTAGCAGGGTCTGTTGTGACAGGACAAGGGGAAATGTCTTCAGAGTAAAAGAGGGGAGATTAAGGTTGTGTGTAAGGAAAAAGTTGTCCGTGCTAAGGGCAGTGAGGAATGGCACAGGGTGCACAGGGAGGTGGTGGTGCCCCATCCCTGCACACACCCACAGTCAGGCTGGACGGGGCTCTGAGCACTGATGGAGCTGTGGGTGTCTCTGCTCAGTGCAGGGAGTGGGACCACACGGCCTTTAAAGGTCCCTTCCAACTCAAACCATTCTATGCCACAGAGAGAAGTTGGCCCAAGAAGTGAATGAAGGTAATAGAATCACTGGGTCATTAGGATTGGAAGAGACTTGTAAGATCACCAAGTCCAACCCACCATGCCTGCTAAGCAATGTCCCTAAGTGCCACATCTACCCTTGGCATGAGACAAATAACAGACCTGATGTTGTGTTCTGCAGCATCACCAAGGAGAGAACCGAAGTCATCCTTCAGGGGACATCCAGCCCAGACCCCAACGACCCCGCTGCTGTCTGGCAGGAGTTTGACTTCAAGTGCAAGCCTGGGGACCTGTGGCGACGGCCATGCTTCATCTCCCCCTACCACTACCGCCTGGACTGGCTGATGTGGTTCGCGGCCTTCCAGGTACGTGCATCCCTGGACCAGGGAAAGCAATCCATGTGAATTTACAATGTGCTTGGGGTGGGGGGGGGGAGGGGGGGATGGATATTTGAAGCCTCAGCTAAGTTAATTATGTTTTTAAAAAAATTGTATTCCTAAAGGATGTCTGCTGCTGGTGTAATGAAACTCTTGGAAATGTTATGTGAGGCTTTTTAATTGTTTCTCAGCAGTAACAAGAGTTAAAGAGATGGAGATAGTGCCTGTCCCTGACGTGGTGGCACAGTGGGCAGCCACTGCTCTCTGTCCTGCACGGGCATCCTCACCTGGCACCCACCGACAGGTGATGGCTCTCCATTAAGGAAGAGAAGAGGGGGTTTATTGTAAATTAATTCATTAACACCCTATAGCCTTTTCTGCAAAATGGCATGACTGGGAGAACGTGGAGTTGGTGTTACAAAGCTGGGGCTCACAGCAGTGGTGTGGGCAGCCCCATCTCTCCCTTTGTTTTTGTGTCCCTTCCTGGCGTTCTTCCTCTTGCTCTCCCCCTGCCCCAAATTTCCCCGTTTTTCCTTTGTGGTATTTTCATTTAGACGCCTTTCAGATTCCTCAGTGATGACATAACCATCGCTCTTTGGCTATGGTTTTATATTTACCCTGCTAGTTTTTCTTGTGTGCTGGAATTTCATTTAATCTGCATTAGGTATGCTTATCCCTCAGCAAGACGACAGCAAAGGTTAAAGCTCTGGCCAGCAGCATTGCTCAGCACTAAATGATGGTGCAGAAGTTGGAGCTTTTGGTTTAAAGCTTTGTGCTTTTTCAGGAAGGCTCCAGCATGGAATCACAGTATGGTTGGGTTGGAAGGGACCTCACAGCCCCCCAACCCCACCCCGTGCCACGGGCTGGATGCCCCCCCACCAGATTAGAATGCCCAGGACCTGAGGAGACCAAATAAGCACAAGGCACTGATATTGCAGCATCATGGCAAGTGCTGCTGTGCTGGTGCTGAGAGACATTGCCACACACCGGCCCCGTCTGTCGGCGGGCAGCGGCTGTGCGCTGAGTGACAGTGATGTATGGGGCAGCCTGGGGACGAGCAGGAAGAGGAAATAACACAGCCTCATTTGCATCTTGATGATTATTTTTTTAATGCGCTGGGAGGTTCCCTGAAGTGCACCTATCAGCCTGGGGGCTGTTGGGGTGTGCACATGGGAAGAAGTCTGTCTGCACTGGCTGATTAGCGGTAATTAGTGCTCGTGCACAGAAGGTGTGTGTTCCCCCCCCCCCCCACGCACCGTGTGCTGTCCCCTCCTGCTATGAGGTTGCCACAGTCCTTTCCATAGCAAGACGTGGCTGCTTGCCTGGCCTCCCATTGCAGCTTGATAAAGAATTTCCCCCTAACATCTGACCTAAATCTCCCCTCTTCTAGTTTAAAGCCATGCCCCCTTGTCCTGTCACTATCTGCCCATGTAAAAAGTTGCCCTTCTGTTTATAAGCTCCCTTCAAGTACTGGAAAGCTGCAGTGAGGTCTCCCTGGAGCCTCCAGGCTGAACACCCCTGGCTCTCCACGTACTGCAGTAGGAGAGGTGCTGCAGCCTCTGAGTGTCCTCATGCCCTCCTCTGGACCCCTTCCATCAGCTCCACAGCTCTCTGTGCCAGGGGCCCAAGGACCGGAAAAGGGCAGAGCAGAGTGGGGGCAGTCCTCTCCCTGCCCCACTGCCACCCCTCTGCTGATGCAGCCCAGGACTCTGTTAGCTGCCCCTTTGCTCACTGCTCAGATCGAGTCTGGCAATGTGGTGGGAAGGATGAGGAACCAGAAGCCGAAAGCCCAGCAGAAGTTTGTGCAGTTGGGTGAGTTTCACAAAGCCCATACAGTAGTTTATGGAGTCCATAAAACCAAGTTCCTTCAGCCTCTGGATTAGGTTTAATTTGTTTTTAGAAGTTCTGGATTTTTTCACCCCGCTGTTTGCTGCCGTCGCGGGGTTGGTGCTGGAGGCAGCCACTTAAGGACCTGCCATATCCCGCTCTGACAGGCTGCAGGAAAGCCCGGGGAGTTTGGGGGAAGATATTTACCATCCCTTTGTGCTGCTCCTGACAGATTCCTCTTTGCACCTCATCACCGCTTGACATACGACGCCATCCTCCTGCACAGCTCCCACCTTGGCTGTAACTGCAGGATGTGCTGTGAGCCCACTATGGGGGAGCCAGGGAGAACCAGTGCCGCCCTGCTCTGAGCTGCAATTAGCAGTTGGCTGCTAATTACCATAGTGCCTTGATTATAAGTAATTTAACATGGCGTTATTTTCCAGGAAGCAATGTTCACGATGTTAATTTCATTACTTAAATACAGTATGCCATTTACAATTGAGGAAGAGGTCTAAAAGCCCTCAGTTGTGCTTCAGGTCTGGGTCTGAGCAGATAGAAGTGGAGAGCCCCCCTCTGAAGCCAAGCATCCCAATTTGGGAAGGATGCAGCCAGTTGGCATGGGTACAACAGAGGGACCTACAGAATCCTGGTCCCACGGCCACCATGAGAACAGCTCTGCGTGCTCTGGGAGCAGGAGGGAAGGCAGCAGAGCAGGTTTGGGATGTGGGAAAGCCTACCGCAAAGTGGAAAGTAACAATCTGTTTTCTGGGTCCCTGCGGAGAAGGGAGGAAATAATGGGCTAAATGGCAGAATATGATTTAATCTCAGGAAAATTCAGGTTAAGCGTTAGGAAAAACAGTTTCCAACAAGAAGATAGTGCAATGGCAGGATCTGCTCCCGGTTGTTTTAGTACAAAGGTCCTGATTTTGCTGGAAAGAGATCATTAAAGCATTGTCTGCCCTCCAGCTGATGGCAACACTCCCTTAATTATCTGACTTCCCACTTATGGTGGGTGTTTGTAGGGGCCCCATCACCACAACCCCGAGTGGAGCTGTGCTGTGCTACTGGTACAGAAAGCATTGCGGGCAGAGCTGTGGCAGCCTGCCGTGGGTTCAGCATCGGTCAGAAATAACAACCTGAAAACAAAATACTGCTCATAGTTCAGGGGCTTTGAGTTGGTCACTTTTCCTGGTAGCAGGACGCCCCGGGCTTGGCAGAAGCACCTTGTTTGTAGAACAAGACGTGTTCTTCACCATTGGATGGCAGTGGAAAGCCTTCAGTGCTCTGAATAATGAAAAATCAAAGGAAGGGTTTCTTCTCTCCTCCCTGTGGCATGAAGGGTATTTCTTCTGTTTAGATTGTGTAAGCTCTCCATAGCAGGGTCTGCGTCTGGCCAGTGCAGAAACATGCTTGTGCTGCTCACCAGATCATCACCAGTCAGAAAATAACCCCAGCACCATCTCAGTGTTGTTTGTTACAGCTCAGTGTTCTGTTGTGTTACACCTTGAAGTGACTCCAAAGGTATCCGAGTGTCGGGACGGTCTGTGCAGAAGAGATGCAGCTACAATTCAGATCACTGTGTTTCATGTGTTTGTGAAGAAGCAAACTGGGAATTGTGTTACCTCGTGTTAATTGAGTGCAGGGCACAGGATCCCAGTGTGCTGTTCAGACTGCACATCACCATGTCCTAAAAGCCCTCCGAACTGGCGTGTACACAAAATGACAGCAATTGTGGGGCATGGAGGAGAAAGGTGTGTTTGCCAGATGTGATGGGTACATTTATGGGTGCAACTCAGCTGACTCCCAAAGAGAGAACAGGAATGTGAGCAGCAGGGCAGAGCTTGGTGCAGGGCAGAGCTTGGTGCAGGGCAGAGCTTGGTGCAGGGCAGAGCTTGGTGCAGGACAGGGGAGCTGGGAGAGGAGGCTTCACCTTACTGCACGCACTGGGAGAGCTGAGAAAAAGAAACCCTATATGGAGAGAAAGGAGATGAATATATCTGTAAAATACTGTATTCCAACCTCTGTTACCTGGGTCATCCAACCAGGAGGTACTTACAGGAAAACGCAGCATGGCAGCAATGTGCAGAAGGAGGTGTGTGCAGGGCAGTAAAACCTAACCCTCATGTGCAGTGCACTAGGCACAGCCTTTTACATTTCCTTTCTTTCCTCTCCTAAAAACACAGACCTCGATTCACTTCCATTTTCCATTGCCACATTCAGGTGGTTTGGTCTATGTGCAGAATGTAGGAATTGTATTTTCTTTAACTGGGGTCAGTTGTCTTCCTCCAGGGACACTTCCCTGAGCACCTTATGGGGTGGCTGTTGGTGGGGTTGGGGGAAGTGCCCACTTAAATGATACAGTGAGAACAGTACTGCGGAGCAATGGTTTGCCTTATTGGGGAACTCCTAGGAAGAGGGGGCGAGGTGATGAGAAGTGATGGAACCTGGCCTTGGGAGGTGATGGGAAGTGGTGGAACGTGGTGTAGCCTTCAGCCTTCCTTGGTTAATCCTCTTGGGTAACAGGATGGCATCAGGCACTGAGATGGAGTTCTAGGAAAGCAAAGCCCTGTGTTGGTTATGCTGTTCTTTCTGTGGGGTAGGGTTCATTCCTCCAGCTGATAGCTCAGATTCTCCAAATAGTGACTGCTGAGGTCACTCCTAAACACCAGTGTAAGCAGAAACGTGAGTGTTGGGTGAAAACATCCCCAGTGATGGAGTCACTGCTTTGCATCCCCAATATGAGTAGGCTGTGGTGCCAGAAATGCCCCTTACTGCATCACGGAAATGCAAACTCCCCCACCATCCACCCGATGTGAGAACATGCAGAGCTCCCAACCATGCAAAATCATAATGCAGGGCTCCAGTGCCAAGTTTCCAGCTGTTTCCACATGTGCATCTCAGAGTTACCTCCTCCCGTGTGCCTGTGCCAGGACTGAGATTCAATAAAATGCCACGCTAATCCGCAGTCCTTTTCCATTAAATGACCAATTAAACCTGGAGGAAAAGGGTTCTTATTATTATTATTTCAGTTGGGAACGTGTTCCCTGTAGTGCTGTGTGGTTTTTTTATATATTTTTTGTGATTATTTTATTCTTTTGTACATTATCTCTGCAGAATTTTGTTGCTACTGCTGCTGCAGTAGTGGTGATTGGGCTTGAAGTCCTATAGAGTAATTAAATATATCTGTATGCAAATGAATGCATTCAAGGTGAGAATTCTGTGCATATACACTGGTAAAATGTGGAAATGAAGGAGCTGGAGAATATAAATCATTACAGAGAAGTTGGAGAATAGAAATGGTTACAGAGAAGTATGGGTGCAGTATAGTGGTGGGGAGGCTGCAGCAATGCACACATGGGGACAGGGAGCAAATGTGTCCAGTAATGTGTTCTGCCCAAAGCCTGCTTCAGGGAGCTGCTCTTCTCGTGCCTTTTTTGGGTTGATGCTGGGTGGTGTGTGCTGGTCCCAGTGTCAGTGTTCCTGTCCCAACAACAGCAGGGAGCTGCCTGGAGGTGTGCTTTGCCCTTGGCTTTTCCACCTGCAATGGCCAGGGATGCTGTAGGATTTCCACTTACAAAGATCCAAAATGAAAATATGGACTCACCGTGCACACCTCAGTGTCACATGCGTCGCTCCTGGCTTCTTGTATTTAGTGCTTCCAGTGGTTCAAGCTCTGACTCCTCTTTTTACTCAGTGCCAGGTGAGTCTCTCCCACCCTAAACAGCACAGATAGGTATAGCAGCTCGGCACACAGGGTCTGCTCCCAGCGGAGCCGCAGAGAGGAACTGTCACCTCCACGATGCTGCCCTGGATGGAGCCCAAATCACCTGGGCTCTTTCTTTCCCTCTGCCACCGTATCGCTTTACAGGGTAATGAGTTAAGCAGTGCAGACGTGAGCACAGCCGTGCTCCCACCGCTCCCAGCATCGCGCCATATCCAGGCTGTGGTGCCGGGGGGGGGGGGGGGGAGCCACGCCGGGTGGAAATTTCTCACCGCAGACCTTGCTGGGGCCAGACATGCTGTAAATTTTACAAGGAAAACACTTTACAAACCAGAAGTCCAACTCTCGTGTGCATGGAGCTGCTAATTAACAGTTTGGAGACCTGGCAAGCCAAGGAGCCCATTCTGCCGTTGCTGAGCCCTGTGGGTTTGCAGCAGGCTCTGAAGAATTGGGGTCCTCCGTGCAGCTTTGGTTTCTCACCCACAGGTTCCTTGCAGTGCTGCTAGGAAACTCTCTACAAAGCTGTAGGCTGAAACAGCTGAGGCTTTCCTCTTAGCTTGGATGAGCACAGGTCAGAAACCCTGCGAGGTAGCACTGCTGCGTGATGGAGGTTCCCTCCAGAGTTTGGGGCTTTACATCTCCTTTCTCTTCCCTGTTTCCTGGAGCAACGGAAATAACAAACTCTGCCGTTATAAAAGATTTGCAGAGTAACTTTGCATTGATGTTCTGCATTAGTCACAGTCTTGCAGGTACAAATGCTGGGTTTAGCTTTCCCACAGTGTCCCCTACTGCTTGCATTAAAAAATCCAGTTAGGTGTACATTAAAAAGGGGGGGAAAAATGAGTATAAGGCACTGAAAGTTACCAGAAGAAGAAATGCTTTTTATGGATCCTCACCAAGAATCCCTACGGGGGGTGAGATGCTTTCATTCATGGAGGGGGGTAAATATGGAATCAAAATTGGCAGCTCGATGGGAGCCGCAGCATTCTAGGGCTGATTTCTTTGGTTTCAGTGGCAGCAGGATAAAGGGCATGGCACAGATGTTGGAGGTAGTTGGGTAGCTGAGAATCCAGGAATAGAGAATTCACTTTCTTCTGTTATTTGTCTGATAACACAGCAGGGAAAGCAACGTACTTTCAAGTGATGGATGAATTCTCAGTGGGTCGCAGCCTTGGGGTTTTGGAGCCTGCAGTCTGATTGTGCAGCACCAGTACATCTCTCATTTGCCATCGCATCAACTGTACTCCCTGCCCAGAGATCACACAGATGTGTTTAATTGTAATTAAAGCCCAGAGGTGCCTAACATCTGTATTTCATCCTCTTTCTCCCAGACCTATGAACAGAATGAGTGGATCATCCACCTGGCAGGGAAGCTGCTGGCCCAGGAGGAGGAGGCCTTGTCCCTGATAGCAATGAACCCATTCGCAGGCAAGGATCCCCCACGGTAAGTGCTTTTCTTGCTTGGACTGTGCATTTAGCATGAGTGTTCCAACTGGAAAGGTTGTAGCAAGGTGGGGGTCGGTCTCCCAGTAACCAGCGATAGGATGAGAGATGATAGCCTCAAGTTGCGCTGGGGCATTTCAGGTTGGATATCAGGAGAAATTGCCTCTCCAGAAGAGCAGTTGGGCATTGGTACAGGCTGCCCAGGGGGGTGGTTGAGTCACCATCCCTGTTGGTTGATTGCTCTTTGTTTTTGATGCCACACAGGTGGTATTTAATAGGGCGGTTTTAATAACAGCTCTCCATGGAGATTTGGTGCTCAGCACTGTGATGGGGATGGGGACCTGGGCTGGCCCCTTCCCAGCGCCCGGCACTGCTTCTCTTGGATGTGGATCCCACCTACCACAGTGGTTTCCTGCCCCACAGCCTCAGATTTTTTGCCATGATCTCTTTGCAAGGTCAGATCAAAAATACCATTTCCAGCAGCCCATTGGGATACTTCAAAGATGAAACAGTCCTGCAAAAAGAATTGTTTTTGTTGACACTTGTCTTGGAATTGTTTGCATTTTCAATGACAAAGCAAACATCAGCAAGTGCAAAGCACAGATGAAAACCCCAAGGTTTTCTACAAAAGGAAATTTTTCACAAAAGTGTCTATTTTGTTGATGAAGTTATTTTTAGCTGAAAAAATATTTTAAGGGAATTTTGGATCAACTCAAGTAATATTATGCTCTTGCTAATGTTTTCCATTTGAGGCTCTCAAGATGCATTACAAACAGGGATTAAGGTTCCCAGCCCCATGTGAAGTGAGCTTTCTTTTGAAAAAGAGCTGTGCTTTTCAGCTTTAAGGCAGTGTGTCCCCCAAATCTGCTGTGGGGAGACTGCTTTTCTGCCTTAGATATTAAGAATATTAAGAATTTCTTTTACCTTTTACCAAAGTGCTTTCTTTTGGATATGGCATTCAGTATATGTTGAGATTGTATGTATGTATACAAAAAAGACCACAACCAACAGATGCACAGTTTGGGACACCAGTGAGTGTCCCACCATTGTATCTGAATATTTCTTATACTCAGATAACCACATTTCTGAGGTTTGAATGAGGTCTTCAAAGGTCTTGAATGAGGTCTTGAATGAGGTCTTCAAAGGCCTTGAATGAGGCCAGAATGGTCTCATGCAGCACAGTGCCCCATCAGAGCATTGCTGTAGGCTGATGGTGACGCTCTTCCTCCAAAGACAGGAGCTGAGACTGCTGTAAGATATTTGGGATTTTGTATGGATTCCCTTTTCAGAGCCCGTTTTCTCAGTGCAGCCCTCCCTTCATGCCAGCATTTCCATAAGTCTGGGTGTGTAGTCCAGGTTTGCTGTAGGGCTGTGCCATGGCTCCTTGGGCTGCGTGGATAGCGGGTTATGCACACAAATAATTACACCCTGACTGCAGCCCAGGAGATTTCTTGGGGAGCTTGTGTTAAGTACTGCTCCAGCATGTCCCTTGCCATGGATGGGTACAGCTTCAATACTGTTTATGTAGGAATTTTAGCTCTGCTTGGCTGGGAGAGGGCTGCAGTGGGACCCACAGGACTCCTTTGGGGGGAGCACTTTGAAGGATCACAGTGGGGTACAAAGTGCTGGAGGAGCTGCTGGAGACCTGTGTGGTGCTGCCCTTGTGTCACAGCCCCCAGTTGGAGCTGGGTGTCCCCCGGTGCCAGCAGCCAGATGTGGGTACCAGCTGGTGGCAGCTGGCGGTGAGCGGGGCTCGGCAACGACAGAAGCTCTCCATAATCCCAGAGCTGTTTATTGCCCAGGGCCAGCAGTGCTGCTCCCGTTCCTCACCACGGCTGGAACTACAGACATCGCAGCAGCTCAGAAATCAGATGTGCATCACGTCTTTCGGGGCTTTGCCACAAAGGGCTGTGCCTCTTTTGTATGGTCTGGCATCGGTGGTGACAAAAAACACATAAAAAACTTATAAATTTTTATTGTGTTCTGTGACAGGTGAGGAAATGGTATTTTCAGGAATTTAAAATGAAAACAAAGCAAATCTTTATCTTTGCTAGCATTTATAGGGTTGTGACCGCCCAGCGTACAAGGGGCACAGGCAGGTCAGCGATGGCAGAGCAGCATGATGCTGTGTGCTGCACACAGTGCCCTATATCTCAGCAAACAGGGCTTTGATTCATGCAGTACCTTGCTCTAACCGATGCTCAGACTCTGTTTTCACTCCTTAGCAGCTAGTTTATAGTAGGAAAAGATCAGGATCCAGTGCTGGTTTTATGTGTCAGCTGCCTTTGCTCTGGCATTACTTTTGCCGTAAGAGCTTTTCATGTGCCTAGTGTATTTTTGGGTGGCTTTAAAATAAAAAAAAAAATAACAATTTACAAATGCTCATTTTGGCCCAGCCTGGAGTCCAACACACCACTTCACCCTGTTTGCTGCTCACGTTTCTGGTTTGAGTGGGCCAACCCCACTACCTGCGCTGACATCCCTGCGTTGTACCCAGGTGCAATGGGGAGGTGTGAGGATGTGGGTTAGTCACCAGTTGTTATGTATGCTTCTTCCATTATTGTTTGCTGCTAGCACTTCCCCTGCACGTGGAAACTGACCGTTGGCTTTTTTTATGCCCCATCCCAATTCTGCTGAGTTTACGTTTCTGGCATTCATGGCTGGCACACTCACAGCAGCTCTGGCAGCCCCTTCTGCTCCCGCATTCGTTCTGCTCAGGCAGGCTGCCTCCCTGCCCTGCTGGGGCTTTCTTCCTGCATTTCAGAAATGCCATTTCCCAGCTGGATTTTAGGCTCACTGAAGCAGAGTCCCTCCTGCACCCCCATGCACACAGAGAACCCTGGCCGTAATGGGGTCACTGTGGTGTGAGAACAGTTGGAGAGCAGGACAGACTCTTTAGCAGGGTCTGTTATGATAGGACAAGGGGAAATGGTCTCAAAATAAAAGAGGGGAGACTTGGACTGGATATAAGGAAGAAGTTCTTTATGCCATGGGTGGTGAGGAATGGCACAGGGTGCTCAGAGAGGTGGCAGTGTCCCTGCTCAGTGCAGGGAGTGGGACCAGACAGCATTCAGAGGTCCTTTCCATCTCAAACCATTCTGTGATTCTATAAGCAAGG